>NC_058081.1:259158075-259473739 GCF_014858855.1 Bufo gargarizans | reverse complement strand
CCGTTCTGTTTTTGTTTATGTGTCTTTTCAGGTATATCATTCCACATGCCTCACTCTGTCACCTGTCTACCTTGCTTTGAGGGGCTCTTCAGTGTAATACCCCAATATATTTGCAATATTGTAATACCCCTATACGCTTGCAATAGGTAGACTGGCAGGAGCCATAACAATAGGCCCCGTGTCCCCTGACGATTTATGGGGTCTCATGCTTATGAAAGCGGACTTAAGATATGTTAGATTAATGAAACGGGTTGGGACACGCTTACATATCACTGGACGCGCAACCATTTTGCAATTGTCTACTCTTCATTTCCATACGCTAACATCTTGCGGCACATGCAATTTATTACGGTTATATACCTCTCCTTGCCTTGATACTTAGGGCTCTGCCCCTGGTCATCCTGTATTAGGGTCACATAGGGACTCCTTATCAGGGCAAGGTTCCGGACGGAGCACGGACCCCGTGTTAGGTCACTAGGGCCAGACAGGTCAAGCAGGGTGGTACTAGGGTAAGTTTCTCTGCTGAGGCTACTCTAATACCAGGTCTGACTGAAATTTCGGATATCCTCTTTACCCATGGACATTTGATGAACGACCAGCCTGCTGCACGTGACCACCTCCTGTACTAACCCACTATACGTGGTTAACAAGTGAGGCCTTTCTAAGAATTGGTAAGACCTTTCCATTGTTATTCATCTTGGTCCCAATACCCTATTTTGGGATCAGGATTAAGGGGTCTATCCCCCGCGGGCCTTTGTGATGTTTGTCACAGGCCTAGGGAGGACGACACCTGATTTAGTGTGCAGACAACACATGCGGCACACCAATCCAGGATCTACGTCTGTCATTGTGTGTTTTTATGTTTGTAAGGGGTCTTTTATTCCCTACCCAGGGAGAAAAGCCATATTAAAAGTTAAGTTTTATTTGTTACTGCTCCCCTTCTCCATTTGTGCCAGACTTCAGCATCAGCAGCAGGTAGATGGTAAGGGTCGAGTATAAGGCCTACACATAGCTCAGCCTAACTCAGCAGGACAGGCAGCAGCAGGTTCGAAGTGTGCAGCAGGAATGTGTTCGCAGGAATGGGCCCCCTCCAGACCAGGGCAACACCTAAAATAAACTAAGACACCTCAGATAGCAGCATGTTGTAAGTGTGCAGCAGCTAACATGGAAAACATTTTTTGACATTGTAAAATTTTTGTTTAAATACATTTAACTTGTTTAAACCACAAGAAAAATAAAATAAAATTAGCTACACATGCCGCTTTTTTCAGGCTGCTATAATTTTCCAGATCAGACACATTGAATCTGTGGCAGAACAATATTATTAACAAAATTTGGACAATAACAGTCCTTTAGGGCTACTTTTTTAGTTGATCATGGAAATCCACTATTTCCTTCATAACTTTACGGTTCCTCTGGTGCATCTTCTTCACCTTTTTTGTAACTCGCCGCAGCAGCTTCTGGAGATCCCTTACATCTTTTTGGTGCTCCTGCTGGAACTTGGCCGTCCTTTTATGGCATTTATTGATTACTGTATGTTTAAAAGAAAAAAAAATATTAATGCAATTTAGTTTAGCAGACAATTAGTGCATTGTGTGGAGTAGGTGTATAAACACTTCCAAATTACATCTAAATTCAGTAGTTATACATGTTTTTGGTAATTAGAGTGTTTTGTGGATTAGTGATAGTTCGGTTACAGTCTAATGTACTTTTCTTGAACTCTGTGTGGCATTGGCCTGGTCTCTAATCTGAGCTGCTGTTAACCTGCGATTTCTGAGGCTGGTGACTTGGATGAACTTATCCTCCGCAGCAGAGGTGACTCTTGGTCTTCCTTTCCTGGGGCGGTCCACATGTGAGCCAGTTTCTTTGTAGCGCTTGATGCTTTTTGTGACTGCACTTGGGGACACTTTCAACTAAACAGGCAGCCATGTTAAATAAGGACTGCTATAGTTTGGATTTCCTACACCTATGCATTTTAGCTCCTGAGTTGAAGGTGGGTGGGGGGATTATTTGATGAATGTGAACATCTTAATCAAATTATTTTGATGTGTGCACATATTTACCCTCCTGGTGGGGGGTGTAGACCACCTCTCCCTCCTCCTCCTCTTCTGGAGCTGGGTGGGTGGATTCTGGTGGCTGTGAAGGTCCGGCCTCCTCGACTTCCACCGTAGCGCACACATCAGGGGAACAAGTGCACATCAGGGGGGGAAGTGCACACATCAGGGGGGGGAGTGGCCAAGACATTTTCAGAGGGTCTGACCTGCTCTCCCTCCGACTCTTCATCCATTGAGACCTCCACCACGTTCATAACAGCCCTTTTGGGTCTTCTGCGTTTTGTAGATCGAATGGGAAGCCCTGTAATGACACAATGTTAACACTTTAGATAAACAACTCAGAATTCATAGCAAAGTAATAGATCAAGAAATTTGTATATGTAGTGATCTGCTTGGGATTATGATTATACACATGGTGTATTTTCCTCATTTTGTGGTTTTATAACTTGCAAAAACCAGTGTTATAGATGGGTAGAACTAGTAGAAGTTACAAGGTAGGATGAGGTAACAGGGGATTTGTTAGGAGGATGTGCTATAGGGTATTGTGGCTGGGTTATTGACGGTTAGGGGAACAACAGTTCGGAAATTAGATAAGGGGTTATTGGATGGTGTAATGTTGGGTATGTTATTTTTGGTGGCTGCCAGCGTTATACTGTCTGCCAAGCCGCAAATTGATGATTTGCATCCAGCCTGCCCTCTCTCCCTGTTGATTTAGTTGTCACGGTCACTTTATTATTAGAAGGGGGCCGATAGGTGGTGAGAAGACTCGATTGTTATATTCTATTTATCCAGAGTTAATCTCTGGTCTATTCAACGGTTAATGTTAGACTTTCAGGTAAAATTATCAGTTTACATCACTAACATCTAATCTCCCATACCTTCCCCCTATTATAATCTTACCTTTCATATTGCATTGAATTAGTGGTTTATGAGGTTAATTTACTGGTGTGTGTGTGTGTGTGTGTGTATATATATAAATATATATATATATATATATATATATATATATATATATATAGACCCAGGAAATCCACGGAACTTCCTTCAGTAAAAGCGTAAGTGTTTATTCACCAGAAATACATTTCGGTTTGCACACTGCGAACTGAAACGTTGTATTTCTGGTGAATAAACACTTATGTTTTTACTGAAGGAAGTGCCTTGGATTTCCTGGGACTATTAATTTTGAAGCCTGGATTGCTTCATCAGCCGCTGGCACCCGTCATCACAAACTAGTGTTGTGCTGTTCACAGTTGTTGAATACTTGCTATATACAGTTGCAAGAAAAAGTATGTGAACCCATTGGAATTATATGCATTTCTGCACAAATTGGTCATAAAATGTGATCTGATCTTCATCTAAGTCACAACAATAGACAATCACATTCTGCTCAAACTAATAACACATAAAGAATTAAATGCTACCATGTTTTTATTGAACACACCATGTAAACATTCACAGTGCAGGTGGAAAAGTATGTGAACCCCTAGACTAATGACATATTCAAGAGCTAATTGGAGTGAGGTGTCAGCCAACTGGGGTCCAATCAATGAGATGAGATTGGAAGTGTTGGTTACAGCTGTCCTGCCCTATAAAAAACACACAACAGTTCTGGGTTTGCTTTTCATAAGAAGCATTGCCTGATGTGAATGATGCCTTGCACAAAAGAGCTCTCAGAAGACCTACAATTAAGAATTGTTGACTTGCATAAAGCTGGAAAGGGTTATAAAAGTATCTCCAAAAGCCTTGCTGTTCATCAGTCCATGGTAAGACAAATTGTCTATAAATGGAGAAAGTTCAGCACTGCTGCTACTCTCCCTAGGAGTGGCCGTCCTGTAAACATGACTGCAAGAGCACAGCACAGACTGCGCTGACATATTTTCATAGAATATGACATATTTTCAGTTGTTTCACACTTTTTGTTATGTATATAATTCCACATGTGTTAATTCATAGTTTTGATGCCTTCAGTGTGAATCTAAAATTTTCATGGTCATGAAAATAAAGAAAACTCTATGAATGAGAAGGTGTGTCCAAACTTTTGGTCTGTACTGTATATATATATATATATATATATATACACGATCTGTTTGGACACACCTTCTCATTTAAAGAGTTTTCTTTATTTTCATGACTATGAAAATTGTAGATTCACACTGAAGGCATCAAAACTATGAATTAAAACATGTGGAATTATATACATAACAAAAAAGTGTGAAACAACAGAAAATATGTCATATTATAGGGTCTTCAAAGTAGCCACCTTTTGCTTTCATTACTGCTTTGCACACTCTTGGCATTCTCTTGATGAGCTTCAAGAGGTAGTCACTTGAAATGGTTTTCACTTCACAGGTGTGCCCTGTCAGGTTTAATAAGTGGGATTTCTTGCCTTATAAATGGGGTTGGGACCATCAGTTGTGTTGTGGAGAAGTCAGGTGGATACACAGCTGATAGTCCTACTGAATAGACTGTTATAATTTGTATTATGACTAAGAAAGCTCATGTACATAAAAAATAATCTATATATATTGTGTGTGTGTATTATATAGTGTGTGGTATATATTTAGTGGCAGAAAAATTGATGTGCTATGTGCATGTGATAGAGTTTTTTCAGTGGACCATACATACATGCTACTAACATTGTGCGCCGAAGAAACAAGAATGCTAATTGCACCAATCAGTAATATATACTCTTACCAGTTTAAATGTGTTTAATTGAATTTCCGGAAAAATAAAAAATGTATCAATATGGATAATATTCGCATATACTAATATTTGCAAATTCGAGATCTATAGAACATTCATTGTGCTGCATGCAATATGTACAAAAACATCATATATGCTTTAATATAATATTACTTACAGTTTATATGATTTCATCCTCATCTCTCTCAAAAATGTTTCAAAACTTTTGAGGACTGGGAGTAGTCATACTTGTCACTTGTTGTGAACTAGCTTATTCACAGTATTCACACTCACTAGGCAGTATGGAATACTGTAAATGACATCAGACGCTTGTTCACGCACATTTACGTTCCCCGATTTTTTTTTTAAATCGGAATAGCGAATATTATCCGAACAAAATTTTTCAAACTCACGATTTTGATTACTGCCCCTGCCGTACTGGTGCTTCTTCCTGCTTGGCCTGCCTGTGACCGAGGTAATTGTATTGCTAAATATTAGTTTTTCAAAATATTCGAGATCGGCGGAATATTGTATTAAACTAATATAAAGCAATATAGAGGTTTTTCGAAATAACGAATATATGACGAATATTCTAAAAAACGAATATATATCAATATAGCGAATATATTTCTTATTTAGAATATTCATATTTTTTTTTTTTAACTCTGTACAGTTGTTCGGCATACTCCTCCCGGACAAGGTCCCCGTCACCATGGGAACGCCTGTGGTTTAGAATATACCATCGGATCTGAGTTTTTCCGGCGATCATGAAAACTCAGATCCGATGGTATATTCTAACCCACAGGCGTGCCCATGGTGACGGGGACGCTTGTTGGGGAGGAGTATGCCGAAAAACTGTACAGATTGAAAAAAAAATATATGAATATTCGAAATAACGGATATATTCCCTATATTGCTATATATTCGTTTTTTTTGAATATTCGGCATATTCTAAAACAAGAATATATAGTAATATAACGAATATTCGTAAAATACACATATAGACTGCAATTTAGCTAATATAGTGCTACAAACTTTTTTTTCATAGTCAATTTTTTTTCTCTTATGAACTTCAGATTTGAAGAAAAATTACAACTTAAAAAAAGGTTATAGCATTATATTTGCTAAATTGCAGTCTATATGTGTATTTTACGAATATTCGCTATATTGCAATATATTCGTTTTTTCAAATATTCGTCATATTCAAAAAAATATTATATAGCACTGTATATAGTGCTTTATATAATAGTTTTTGATCAATTTCACATTACGCAATTTTTATATGGCAGATTTTTTGCAATTGCGAAAATAATCTCAAAGACGAATATTCGCGAATATGTGACGAATATTCTACAGAAAATTCGTGAAATATCGCCAATTCGAATATGGGACCGGCCGCTCATCACTAATGGGAAGAAATAATGCAAGTCACCAGTACATACTAAATGATAAAACACTGGGTAACACTGACATGGAAAAGGACTTAGGAATTTTAGTGGACTGCAAATTAAACTGTAGAAACCAATGTCAGGCAGCTGCTTCCAAGGCCAATAAGATAATGGTTTGCATCAAAAGGGGCATAGATGCCGTGATGAGAACATAGTCCTGCCACTTTACAGATAACTAGTCAGACCACACATGGAGTACTGTGTACAGTTCTGGGCTCCTGTGAACAGGGAAGACATAGCAGAGCTAGAGAGGGTTCAGAGGAGGGCAACTAAAGTAATAACTGGAATGGGAGGACTACAGTACCCAGAAAAATTATCCAAACTATGGTTATTCAGTTTAGAAAAAAGATGACTGAGGGGAGATTTAATAACTATGTATAAATATATCAGGGGCTAGTACAGAGATCTCTGCTATCATCTATTTATCCCCAGGACTGTGACTGTGACGAGGGGACATCCTCTGCGTCTGGAGGAAAAAAGGTTTGTACACAAACATAGAAGATGATTCTTTAGCCCCTTAAGGATCTGTGCCGTACATGTACGGCGCAGATTTCCGTGACTTAAGGCTGTGACCGGGCGGGTGCAGGAGATGCACCCGCCCGCCCGATCCACAGTAGGGGTCCGGCAGTCACTGATAGCCGGACCCTTGTTGCATGCGCCGGAATTGGTGAAATCACCGATGCCTGCGCATTAACCTTGATGTGCCGCGGTCAGCCTTGACCGCGGCATGTGCGATGTGTGGAGGGAAGGGAGAGCAGCTATCGGGTCCCCGCGCTGCTGTGATGGGGACCTGATGGCAGGGAAGGCAGCCCGATGCCTTCCTTAGGTATCGTGGCTGCCTTCTAGGGAGAGTCTGTGTGATGCATTGTAAAAGGGATCAGACCCCTAAAAGTAGAAGTCCCAGAATAGGACAAAAAATAAAGTGAAAAAAAGTATTTTTTGTCACATTTTTTGTCACCTTGCATCACTAAAATTGCAACCACAAGCGATAAAAAAGGCGTATGCCCCCTAATATAGTACAATCTAACCATCACCTCATCCTGCAAAAAATTATACCCTACCTAAGACAGTCACCCCCCAAAAAAAACTATGGCTCTCAGAATATGGACACACTAAAACATGATATTTTTTGTTTTTAAAAAATAATATTGTGTAAAACTTAAAGGGAACCTGTCATGTGGATATTTGATTATAATCTAACTAATTATATACAATCATTAACTACTAAAAAGTACCTTAGATGTATTTACCAGATGGTTTTATCTCATAATATACACACAAAGATGCCGCATGCTATTGAGCTGATTTGAGTCCAGCGTGATGTCATTGAGTCCAGCGTATATTTAATTCAGAGATATAGCCACTCCCCTGCCCACCTGCTGCTGATTCATATGGAAACAAACTGTCATTCAGCAGCAGGTGGGCGGGGAGAGTCAGGAGCTCATGAATATTCATGACTCATGATTATCAGCTGGAGCTTTTCAATACAAGATGTTGGCAGATTGACTGTCAATTAAATAAAGTGACCCAGCATTTTGATAAAAGAATCAGTCACTTATTTATGTTGCCCTTAGTTAGGACACCATAACACTGGTGACAGGTTCCCTTTAAATAAAAAAAACTGTAGACATATTTGGTACTCCTACGTCTATAACAACCGGCTGCATAAAAATACCACATGATCTAACCCCTTTTTTTTGTCACCCTACATTACTAAAAGTGCAACACCAAGCGATCAAAAAGGCGTATGCCCCCAAAAATAGTACCAATATAACCATCACCTCATTCCCTGAATCTTTCCCTGACATGGAAAATTACATAGTTGACGCAGAGTCGGGTTTTAATCCATAAAGGGCATAAATCACCTAACAGTACTAAATTGTTTGGAATAACGTGCTTTAAAACATCCAGTGTGTGTATACGATCAAGTATGATGTTGTATCGATCAGGTAGTGTAAGGGTTACGCCGGCTTCACAGTGACAGGCCAAACTCTGACAGACCCTACTCCCTGTTTAACGCACCGCAAACAACCGCAAACAGTCCATTTGCACAAACGCAAACTCCCCATTTGCACAAGGTTGGATAACAAGCTAGCCATGTCCCGTTCCTTGTGCTCACTGATGTCATTGAAGGTCTCTTTCTCCACCCAGCCATGTACAACACCAAGGGCCCCCTGAGATGCCTGCTGTGTTTGGTCTTTTACCTCCTCAAAGCCACCTTCCTCCCCTGACTCCTTTCCTCTTCATGCTCATCTACAGAAAAAACGCATATGGGATAAGGTCGATGATGTTGCCTTGGGTTTGACTGACCCGGTTTGTCACCTCCGCAAAAGAACGCATGAGCCTACAGCCATTGTGCATGAGCGTTCAGTAACGTGGCCAAAAAATACCTAGCTCCGCAGAGTCTGTCCTCTTTTTTTCAAATTAAAAAAATCTGTTCTTACCAGTTTAATCTCTGTTTTGTCCCCTATCAGGGGCCGGTGTATGGAATAGATTTTAGGAACCGGGAGATGGAAAAAGATGCTTGGTCGGTCCTCTTAATTCCAATTTGGGGCACTGCGAGTATGGCTTGCAATGTACTGTGCCACCAGATATGAGTGGTGTGTTTAAGTAGTACTATTACTATTAGTTTAATCCCTGTTATGTCCCCTATCAGGGGACGTGTATGGAATAGATTTTAGGAACCGGGAGATGGAAAAAGATGCTTGGTCGGTCATCTTAATTCCAACTTGGGGCACTGCGCGTGCGCCGTGTAATATGCTGTGCAATCCCAATATGAGTTGTGTGTTAAGTAGTACTATTCCTATCAGTTTAATCCCTGTTACGTTCCTATCAGGGGACGTGTATGGAATAGATTTTAGGAATCTGGAGATGGGAAAAGATGCTTGGTTGGTCCTCCTACTTCCAATTTGGGGCACTGCGCGTGCAATATACTGTGCCACCAGATAGGAGTGGTGTGTTAAGTAGTACTATTCCTATCACTTTAATCCCTGTTATGTCCCCTATCAGGGGACGTGTATGGAATAGATTTTAGGAACTGGGAGATGGAAAAAGATGCTTGGTCGGTCCTCTTAATTCCAATTTGGGGCACTGCGCGTGCGCTGTGTAATGTACTGTGCAATCCCAATATGAGTGGTGTGTTAAGTAGTACTATTCCTATCAGTTTAATCCCTGTTCCGTTCACTAATATAATTATTATTATTAGAAGGTGTGTTAAGTAGTACTATTCCTATCAGTTTAATCCCTGTTATGTCCCCTATCAGGGGACGTGTATGGAATAGATTTTAGGAACCGGGAGATGGAAAAAGATGCTTGGTCGGTCCTCCTACTTCCAATTTGGGGCACTGTGCATGCGCCGTGCAATGTACTGTGCCACCAGATATGAGTGGTGTGTTAAGTAGTACTATTCCTATCAGTTTAATCCCTGTTATGTCCCCTATCAGGGGACGTGTATGGAATAGATTTTAGACAACTGCAAAGAGTTGTCAATAGTTGACACACTCATGACATAAATTTTATTCCTCTATGCGTCAATCTTGGTGTAGTGATGACTGTGCTCGTGCGCATGATTGGGAGATTGCAGGCGATGGGATTTTTCAAAGCCTATGGTCGTGCTGAGGTAGTTCAGTGACAGTTACGTGACCCAGAAAACAATGATTCTGCCCATTGTTGGCCTAGTAGGCTTTAATGATCACCTTAGATGATCACAAAGAAAATTAATGTTTTTTCTATGCAAAATCATCCAGCCGATCGCTTTTGGTCTGTTCACAATGAAGCAACGACCTTATCATCTGGGGTATGCCAACATTTCCATTGCCAACACACTCATAGAGGTGGTCGCTTCATTGTGATACGCAAGCCCCTTCACCACAACAAGGTAACGATCACGAAGGGGAATTTTTTTGGGTTTTTGCAGCCACAGTGCAGCACCAGAGGCCCGAAAAATTAGGCATGTACACATGCCTGAAAAATTAGGTATTGATGTTTCCCAGGCAGAAAGTGCCATAAAACATTGCGGCTTGAACCCTAGTTGGTAGCGGATAAGTCACGCAAGTCATCCGGCATTCAGAGATAAAATACAGCAGCGTGTGGACCATTTTTAGCCCAAGGCAGCTCATCTCAGTCATCAGGCTTTTTTTAGTCGAATGTATTGCCCACTGTCAGTCCTTTCAGGATCCATCCCTCATTCATCTTAATAAAGGTGAGGTAATCTAGACTTTTTTGACCTAGGTGACTTCTCTTCTCAGTGACAATACCTCCTGCTGCACTGAAGGTCCTTTCTGACAGGATGCTTGAAGCGGGGCAGGCCAGAAGATCTATCGCAAATTAGGATAGCTCAGGCCACAGGTTAAGCCTGCACACCCAGTAGTCATCGCTCCTCAGAGTGTCGATATCTGCAGTTAAGGCGAGGTAGTCTGCTACCTGTCGGTCGAGTCGTTCTCTGAGGGTGGACCCCGAAGGGCTGTGGCGATGTGTAGGACTTAAAAAGCTCTGCATGTCCTCTATCAACAACACGTCTGTAAAGCGTCCTGTCCTTGCCGGCGTGGTCGTGGTAGGAGGAGGATTACTTTCACCTCTTTCCCTGTTAGATTCCCTTTGTGCTGTGACATCACCCTTATACGCTGTGTAAAGCATACTTTTTAATTTATTTTGGAACTGTTGCATCCTTTCCGACTTCCGGTAATTCAGTAACATTTCAGGCACTTTCTGCTTATACCGGGGGTCTAGTAGCGTGGCCACCCAGTACAGGTCATTTTCCTTCAGCCTTTTAATACGAGGGTCTCTCAACAGGCACGACAGCATGAAAGACCCCATTTGCACAAGGTTGGATGCCGAGCTACTCATGTCCCGTTCCTCGTCCTCACTGATCTCACTGAAGGTCTGTTCTTCTCCCCAGCCACGTACAACACCACGGGTACCAGATAGGTGACAACGAGCACCCTGGGATGCCTGCTGTGGTTGGTTTTCCTCCTCCTCCTCAAAGCCACATTCCTCCTCTGACTCCTCTTCCAGCGTTGCCGCAGGTCCAGCAAGCGATGCTGATAAGGCTGTTTCTGGTGGTGATGGTGACCACAACTCTTCCTCTTCATGCTCATCTACGGCCTGATCCAGCACTCTTCGCAGGGCATGCTTCAGGAAGAAAACAAATGTGATGATGTCGCTGATGGTGCCTTCAGTTCGACTGACTAAGTTTGTCACCTCCTCAAAAGGACGCATGAGCCTACAGGCATTGCGCATGAGCGTCCAGTAACATGGCAAAAAAATTCCCAGCTCCACAGAGGCTGTCCTAGCACCCTAGTCATACAAATACTTATTGACGGCTTTTTCTTGTTGGAGCAGGCGGTCGAACATTAGGAGTGTTGAATTCCAACGTGTCGGGCTGTCGCAAATCAAGCGCCTCACTGGCATGTTGTTTCGCCGCTGGATATCTAAAAAGTGCGCCATGGCCATGTAGGAACGCCTGAAATGGCCACACACCTTCCTGGCCTGCTTGAGGACGTCCTGTAAGCCTGGGTACTTAAGCACAAAGCGTTGTACGATCAGATTACACACATGTGCCATGCACGGCACATGTGTCAACTTGCCCAAATTCAATGCCGCCAACAAATTGCTTCCGTTGTCACACACCACTTTGTCGATCTCCAGTTGGTGCAGAGGCAGCCACTGATCCACCTGTGCGTTCAGGGTGGACAGGTATGCTGGTCCGGTGTGACTCTCTGCTTTCAGGCAAGTCAACCCCAAGACGGCGTGACACTGTCGTATCCGGGATGTGGAATAGCCTCTGGGGAGCTGAGGGGGTGCCGTTGATGTGGAGCAAGACGCAGCAGCAGAAGAGGACTCAGCCGAGGAGGTTATGGAAGACAATGGAGTAGGAGGAGTAGAGGAGGTGGCAGCAGGCTTGCCTGCAAGTCGTGGCGGTGTCACCAACTGCTCTGCAGAGCCACGCATTCCATGCTTGGCAGCCGTCAGCCGGTTTACCCAATGCGCAGTGTAGGTGATATACCTGCCCTAACCGTGCTTTGCAGACCAGGTATCAGTGGTCAGATGGACCCTTGCCCCAACACTGTGTGCCAGACAATGCCATTACTTCCTTTTGCACAATCGAGTACAGGTTGGGGATTGCCTTTTATGCAAAGAAATTTCGGCCGGGTACCTTCCACTGCAGTGTCCCAATAGCTACAAATTTTTTGAAGGCCTCAGACTCCACCAGCTTGTATGGTAAAAGCTGGCGGGCGACGACTTCCCCCTGAATCCAACTCGTCTCCTCCTTCTCTCTGTCTCCCCATCTGAACTTTTCCCCTGTTGTTCTTCTCTTCTAGCGGGCACCCACGTGACATCCACAGACACATCGTCATCATCAACCGCTTCACTTGTATCTGACAACTAAGCAAAGGAAGCAGCAGCGGGTACAACATCATCATCATCACACAGTACGTCCATGTGTGTAATGCTGCCTGACTGACACATATCCCTGTTATCTACATCCTCTGGCAATAATGGTTGCGCATCACTTATTTCTTCCAACTGATGTGTAAACAACTCCTCTGACAGATCAAGTGAAGCAACTGTGGTGCTAGTGTTGGTGGTGGCGGCAGGCGGGCGAGTAGTAACTTGAGAGGTGCCCGAAGCTAAGCTGGAGGAGGATGGTGCGTCAAGGTTCCGAGAGGAAGCTGTAGAAGATTGGGTGTCCTGTAATAGCCAGTCAACTATGTCCTCAGAAATTTTCGAGTTCAGGGTACGTGGCCTCTGAACACTGGGTATTATTCTAGGGCCAAAGGGAATCACAGCACCACAACCACGACGGCCTCTGCGGGGTGGCCTGCCTCTGCCTGTCATTTTTTTTTCGATTAGTGGTACTATGCGTGCAAGCTACTGTGACACCAGATATGAGTGGCACTGTGCACTGGCAGAAGTTGGCAGAGTAGACGCTGTAGGCCTGACACACACGCTTGCAGACAACTAACTGCTATTCAATCTATTACAGTCAAATTTGTAGTTTTTTTTTTTAATGTACACTACTGTTATACCAGATATGAGTTGCACTGGTGTGACACTGTGCCCTGGCAGGGCCTAAAACACACACGTGTGAAGGCAACTGACTGCTATTATTTCACAGTCAAATTAGTAGTTTTTTTTTTTAAATGTACACTACTGTTACACCAGATATGAGTTACACTGGTGTGACACTGTGCCCTGGCAGAAGCTGAAACACACACATGTGAAGGCAACTGACTGCTATTATTTCACAGTCAAATTTGTAGTTTTTTTTTAAATGTACACTACTGTTATACCAGATATGAGTTGCACTGGTGTGACACTGTGCCCTGGCAGGGCCTGAAACACACACACATGTGAAGGCAACTGACTGCTATTATTTCACAGTCAAATTTATAGTTTTTTTTTTTTAATGTACACTACTGTTACACCAGATATGAGTTGCACTGGTGTGACACTGTGCCCTGGCAGGGCCTGAAACACACATGTGTGAAGGCAACTGACTGCTATTATTTCACAGTCAAATTTGTAGTTTTTTTTTAAATGTACACTACTGTTACACCAGATATGAGTTGCACTGGTGTGACACTGTGCCCTGGCAGGGCCTGAAACGGGTCTGCTGCTGATTGGCTGGAATGTGTCTGCTGACTGTGAGGTTCAGGGTCAAAGTTTACTCAATGATGACGAATAGGGGGCGGACCGAACATCGCATATGTTCACCCGCCGCGGTGAATGCGAACAAGCTATGTTCGCAGGGAACTATTTGCCGGCGAATAGTTTGGGACATCTCTAGTGCTCATGCGCTGGAACCTAAGTCTAGCTGAAACTGTAGCAAACCCTCAGCCAGGGAGCTGGAGAAAAGACAACCGGTTCCTAGCACTTTGTGCAGGAGCCAGCGTCTTCCTGAGGCCTAGCCAGAACATACAACAAAAGGGAAGGAATAGGACTTAGCCTAAAACAAACGGGGAGCAGGAGATCCACCAAACTCCAGCTGAGAACTCCAGAAGCAAATATAAACTGCAAGGGCTATAGTGAGAGGTGGGTATAAATAGCACCTCTAAATAACTAATGAGCAGAACCTGTGGGGAGGTGGGATCCTGCCCAAAACCACAACAAAGAGAAGCAGAACAATCTGTCAGATAGACTCGCGTGTAGCAAGTCTGTCAGATCTTCTCAGGCCTCTCACAGGGCAGGGAGTGACAATCTGCCTTCCAAAAGCCATATGGCGTTCCTTTCCTTCTGCACCCTGCCGTGTGCCCAGACAGCAGTTTACGATCACATATGTGGTGTTTCTGTATACTGCAGAGTCAGGGCAATAAATATTGAGTTTTGTTTGGCTGTTAGCCCTTGCTTTGTTGGTGGAATTTTTTTTTTTTTTATTAAAATGGAAAATCTGCCCAAAAAGTTAAATTCTGAAATTTTATCTCCATTTTCCATTAATTCTTGTGCAACACCTAAAGGGTTAACACAGTTTATAAATTCAGTTTTTAATACCTTGAGTTGTGCAGTTTCTAAAATGAGGTAACTTTTTTGGAATTTATACTGTAGGGGTGCATCCGGGGGGCTTCAAATGGGACATGGCAGCTAAAAATTATCCCAGTGAAATCTGTCTTCCAAACACCATATGGCGTTCCTTTCTTTCTGTGCCCTGCCGTGTGCCCATGCAGAAGTTTACGACCACATATAAGTTTTTTCTGTAAACTACTGAATAGAGTTGAGCGAACACCTGGATGTTCGGGTTCGAGAAGTTCGGCCGAACATCCCGGAAATGTTCGGGTTCGGGATCCGAACCCGATCCGAACTTCGTCCCGAACCCGAACCCCATTGAAGTCAATGGGGACCCGAACTTTTCGGCACTAAAACGGCTGTAAAACAGCCCAGGAAAGGGCTAGAGGGCTGCAAAAGGCAGCAACATGTAGGTAAATCCCCTGCAAACAAATGTGGATAGGGAAATTAATTAAAATAAAAATTAAATAAATAAAAATTAACCAAAATCAATTGGAGAGAGGTTCCATAGCAGAGAATCTGGCTTCCCGTCACCCACCACTGGAACAGTCCATTCTCAGATATTTAGGCCCCGGCACCCAGGCAGAGGAGAGAGGTCCCGTAACAGACAATCTGGCTTCATGTCAGCAGAGAATCAGTCTTCATGTCATAGCAGAGAATCAGGCTTCACGTCACCCACCACTGTAAGAGTCCATTTTCATAAATTTAGGCCCAGCACCCAGGCAGAGGAGAGAGGTCCCGTAACAGACAATCTGGCTTCATGTCAGCAGAGAATCAGTCTTCATATCATAGCAGAGAATCTGGCTTCCCGTTACCCACCACTGGAACAGTCCATTCTCAGATATTTAGGCCCCGGCACCCAGGCAGAGGAGAGAGGTCCCGTAACAGACAATCTGGCTTCATGTCAGCAGAGAATCAGTCTTCATATCATAGCAGAGAATCAGGCTTCACGTCAGCCACCACTGCAACAGTCCATTGTCATAAATTCAGGCCCAGCACCCAGGCAGAGGAGAGAGGTCCCGTAACAGACAATCTGGCTTCATGTCAGCAGAGAATCAGTCTGCATGTCATAGCAGAGAATGAGGCTTCACGTCACCCACCACTGCAACAGTCCATTTTCATAAATTTAGGCCCAGCACCCAGGAAGAGGAGAGAGGTCCCGTAACAGAGGATCTGGCTTCATGTCACCAGAGAATCAGTCTGCATGTCATAGCAGAGAATCAGGCTTCACGTCACCCACCACTGCAACAGTCCATTTTCATAAATTTAGGCCCAGCACCCAGGCAGAGGAGAGAGGTCCCGTAACAGAGGATCTGGCTTCATGTCACCAGAGAATCAGTCTGCATGTCATAGCAGAGAATCAGGCTTCACGTCAGCCACCACTGCAACAATCCATTGGCATATATTTAGGCCTAGCACACAGGCAGAGGAGAGAGGTCCCGTAACAGACAATCTGGCTTCATGTCAGCAGAGAATCAGTCTTCATATCATAGCAGAGAATCAGGCTTCACGTCAGCCACCAATGCAACAGTCCATTGTCAGATATTTAGGCCCAGCACCCAGGCAGAGGAGAGAGGTCCCGTAACAGAGGATCTGGCTTCATGTCAGCAGAGAATCAGTCTTCATGTCATAGCAGAGAATCAGGCTTCACGTCACCCACCACTGTAAGAGTCCATTTTCATAAATTTAGGCCCAGCACCCAGGCAGAGGAGAGAGGTCCCGTAACAGAGGATCTGGCTTCATGTCAGCAGAGAATCAGTCTTCATGTCATAGCAGAGAATCAGGCTTCACGTCACCCACCACTGTAAGAGTCCATTTTCATAAATTTAGGCCCAGCACCCAGGCAGAGGAGAGAGGTCCCGTAACAGACGATCTAGCTTCATGTCAGCAGAGAATCAGTCTGCATGTCATAGCAGAGAATGAGGCTTCACGTCACCCACCACTGCAACAGTCCATTGTCAGATATTTAGGCCCAGCACCCAGGCAGAGGAGAGAGGTCCCGTAACAGAGGATCTGGCTTCATGTCAGCAGAGAATCAGTCTTCATGTCATAGCAGAGAATCAGGCTTCACGTCACCCACCACTGTAAGAGTCCATTTTCATAAATTTAGGCCCAGCACCCAGGCAGAGGAGAGAGGTCCCGTAACAGACAATCTGGCTTCATGTCAGCAGAGAATTAGTCTGCATGTCATAGCAGAGAATCAGGCTTCACGTCAGCCACCACTGCAACAGTCCATTGTCATAAATTCAGGCCCAGCACCCAGGCAGAGGAGAGAGGTCCCGTAACAGACAATCTGGCTTCATGTCAGCAGAGAATCAGTCTGCATGTCATAGCAGAGAATGAGGCTTCACGTCACCCACCACTGCAACAGTCCATTTTCATAAATTTAGGCCCAGCACCCAGGCAGAGGAGAGAGGTCCCGTAACAGAGGATCTGGCTTCATGTCAGCAGAGAATCAGTCTGCATGTCATAGCAGAGAATCAGGCTTCACGTCAGCCACCACTGCAACAGTCCATTGTCATAAATTCAGGCCCAGCACCCAGGCAGAGGAGAGAGGTCCCGTAACAGACAATCTGGCTTCATGTCACCAGAGAATCAGTCTGCATGTCATAGCAGAGAATGAGGCTTCACGTCAGCCACCACTGCAACAATCCATTGGCATATATTTAGGCCTAGCACACAGGCAGAGGAGAGGTTCATTCAACTTTGGGTAGCCTTGCAATATAATGGTAAAATGAAAATAAAAATAGGATTGAATGAGGAAGTGCCCTGGAGTCCAATAATATATGGTTATGGGGAGGTAGTTAATGTCTAATCTGGACAAGGGACGGACAGGTCCTGTGGGATCCATGCCTGGTTCATTTTTATGAACGTCAGCTTGTCCACATTGGCTGTAGACAGGCGGCTGCGTTTGTCTGTAATGACGCCCCCTGCCGTGCTGAATACACGTTCAGACAAAACGCTGGCTGCCGGGCAGGCCAGCACCTCCAAGGCATAAAAGGCTAGCTCTGGCCACGTGGACAATTTAGAGACCCAGAAGTTGAATGGGGCCGAACCATCAGTCAGTACGTGGAGGGGTGTGCACACGTACTGTTCCACCATGTTAGTGAAATGTTGCCTCCTGCTAACACGTTGCGTATCAGGTGGTGGTGCAGTTAGCTGTGGCGTGTTGACAAAAGTTTTCCACATCTCTGCCATGCTAACCCTGCCCTCAGAGGAGCTGGCCGTGACACAGCTGCCTTGGCGACCTCTTGCTCCTCCTCTGCCTTGGCCTTGGGCTTCCACTTGTTCCCCTGTGACATTTGGGAATGCTCTCAGTAGCGCGTCTACCAACGTGCGCTTGTACTCGCGCATCTTCCTATCACGCTCCAGTGCAGGAAGTAAGGTGGGCACATTGTCTTTGTAGCGTGGATCCAGCAGGGTGGCAACCCAGTAGTCCGCACAGGTTAAAATGTGGGCAACTCTGCTGTCGTTGCGCAGGCACTGCAGCATGTAGTCGCTCATGTGTGCCAGGCTGCCCAGGGGTAAGGACAAGCTGTCCTCTGTGGGAGGCGTATCGTCATCGTCCTGCCTTTCCCCCCAGCCACGCACCAGTGATGGACCCGAGCTGCGTTGGGTGCCACCCCGCTGTGACCATGCTTCATCCTCATCCTCCTCCACCTCCTCCTCATCCTCGTCCTCCTCGTCCTCCAGTAGTGGGCCCTGGCTGGCCACATTTGTACCTGGCCTCTGCTGTTGCCAAAAACCTCCCTCTGAGTCACTTCGAAGAGACTGGCCTGAAAGTGCTAAAAATGACCCCTCTTCCTCCTCCTCCTCCTCCTCCTCCTGGGCCACCTCCTCTTCCATCATCGCCCTAAGTGTTTTCTCAAGGAGACATAGAAGTGGTATTGTAACGCTGATAACGGTGTCATCGCCACTGGCCATGTTGGTGGAGTACTCGAAACAGCGCAACAGGGCACACAGGTCTCGCATGGAGGCCCAGTCATTGGTGGTGAAGTGGTGCTGTTCTGTAGTGCGACTGACCCGTGCGTGCTGCAGCTGAAACTCCACTATGGCCTGCTGCTGCTCGCACAGTCTGTCCAGCATGTGCAAGGTGGAGTTCCACCTGGTGGGCACGTCGCATATGAGGCGGTGAGCGGGAAGGCCGAAGTTACGCTGTAGCGCAGACAGGCGAGCAGCGGCAGGATGTGAACGCCGGAAGCGCGAACAGACGGCCCGCACTTTATGCAGCAGCTCTGACATGTCGGGGTAGTTGTGAATGAACTTCTGCACCACCAAATTCAGCACATGCGCCAAGCAAGGGATGTGCGTCAAATTGGCTAGTCCCAGAGCTGCAACGAGATTTCGCCCATTATCACACACCACCAGGCCGGGCTTGAGGCTCACCGGCAGCAACCACTCGTCGGTCTGTTGTTCAATACCCCGCCACAACTCCTGTGCGGTGTGGGGCCTGTCCCCCAAACATATGAGTTTCAGAATGGCCTGCTGACGTTTACCCCGGGCTGTGCTGAAGTTGGTGGTGAAGGTGTGTGGCTGACTGGATGAGCAGGTGGAAGAAGAGGAGGAGGAAGCCGAGAAGGAGGAGGTGGCAACAGGAGGCAAAGAATGTTGCCCTGCGATCCTTGGCGGCGGAAGGACGTGCGCCAAACAGCTCTCCGCCTGGGGCCCAGCTGCCACTACATTTACCCAGTGTGCAGTTAGGGAGATATAGCGTCCCTGGCCGTGCTTACTGGTCCACGTATCTGTGGTTAGGTGGACCTTGCTACAGATGGCGTTGCGCAGTGCACACTTGATTTTATCGGATACTTGGTTGTGCAGGGAAGGCACGGCTCTCTTGGAGAAGTAGTGCCGGCTGGGAACAACATACTGTGGGACAGCAAGCGACATGAGCTGTTTGAAGCTGTCTGTGTCCACCAGCCTAAATGACAGCATTTCATAGGCCAGTAGTTTAGAAATGCTGGCATTCAGGGCCAGGGATCGAGGGTGGCTAGGTGGGAATTTACGCTTTCTATCAAATGTTTGTGAGATGGAGAGCTGAACGCTGGCGTGTGACATGGTTGAGA
The DNA here is from genome assembly GCF_014858855.1 of Bufo gargarizans. Classification (NCBI taxonomy): domain Eukaryota; kingdom Metazoa; phylum Chordata; class Amphibia; order Anura; family Bufonidae; genus Bufo; species Bufo gargarizans. The sequence continues at coordinate 259,453,990 of NC_058081.1, read as the reverse complement.
CGCTTGGTGACGGAGGTGGTGGTGGTGGTGTTGGTGGTACATCCCCTGTTTGCTGGGCGGCAGGTGCCAACGTTCCTCCAGAGGCGGAGGAAGAGGCCGAGGCGGCAGCAGCAGAATAGGCCGAGGCGGCAGCAGCAGAAGAGGTAGCAGGGGGAGCCTGAGTGACTTCCTTGGTTTTAAGGTGTTTACTCCACTGCAGTTCATGCTTTGCATGCAGGTGCCTGGTCATGCAGGTTGTGCTCAGGTTCAGAACGTTAATGCCTCGCTTCAGGCTCTGATGGCACAGCGTGCAAACCACTCGGGTCTTGTCGTCAGCACATTGTTTGAAGAAGTGCCATGCCAGGGAACTCCTTGAAGCTGCCTTTGGGGTGCTCGGTCCCAGATGGCGGCGGTCAGTAGCAGGCGGAGTCTCTTGGCGGCGGGTGTTCTGCTTTTGCCCACTGCTCCCTCTTTTGCTACGCTGTTGGCTCGGTCTCACCACTGCCTCTTCCTCCGAACTGTGAAAGTCAGTGGCACGACCTTCATTCCATGTGGGGTCTAGGACCTCATCGTCCCCTGCATCGTCTTCCACCCAGTCTTGATCCCTGACCTCCTGTTCAGTCTGCACACTGCAGAAAGACGCAGCAGTTGGCACCTGTGTTTCGTCATCATCAGAGACATGCTGAGGTGGTATTCCCATGTCCTCATCATCAGGAAACATAAGTGGTTGTGCGTCAGTGCATTCTATGTCTTTCACCGCTGGGGAAGGGCTAGGTGGATGCCCTTGGGAAACCCTGCCAGCGGAGTCTTCAAACAGCATAAGAGACTGCTGCATAACTTGAGGCTGAGACAGTTTCCCTGGTATGCATGGGGGTGATGTGACAGACTGATGGGGTTGGTTTTCAGGCGCCATCTGTGCGCTTTCTGCAGAAGACTGGGTGGGAGATAATGTGAACGTGCTGGATCCACTGTCGGCCACCCAATTGACTAATGCCTGTACCTGCTCAGGCCTTACCATCCTTAGAACGGCATTGGGCCCCACCATATATCGCTGTAAATTCTGGCGGCTACTGGGACCTGAGGTAGTTGGTACACTAGGACGTGTGGATGTGGCAGAACGGCCACGTCCTCTCCCAGCACCAGAGGGTCCACTAACACCACCACGACCATGTCCACGTCCGCGTCCCTTACTAGATGTTTTTCTCATTGTTATGGTTCACCACAACAACAAATATATTATTTGGCCCAATGTATTGTATTCAAATTCAGCGGGATATAAATTTGAGGCCTAGTATTTAGGCGCTGGGTGACCGGTATGGATTTAGTGACAGAATTAGACTTGGAAATGCACAGAAGCGTGTGTGTGAAGTTATTCTGAATGACCCTATGTGCACCTTGAATATTATATACCCTTTTTGGGATAGATTTCAAATAGCTCTGATATAGCAGGAACCACTAAATTATGAAATTGCTAAATTGGGAATTGTATTTCAACCCAGAACAAAAAATGTGCTTTGACAGACACTAAATATCTTGCCCAGCAACAACAGTACAGCGGTAACTAGAGATTTAGCAGGATATAAATTTGAGGCCTAGTATTTAGGCGCTGGGTGACAGGTATGGGTTTAGTGACAGAATTAGACTTGGAAATACACAGTAGCGGGTGTGTGTGAAGTTATTCTGAATGACCCAATGTGCACCTTGAATATTATATACCCTTTTAGGGATAGATTTCAAATAGCTCTGATATAGCAGAAACCACTAAATTATGAAATTGCTAAATTGGGAATTGTATTTCAACCCAGAACAAAAAATGTGCTTTGACGGACACTAAATATCTTGCCCAGCAACAACAGTACAGCGGTAACGAGAGATTTAGCAGGATATAAATTTGAGGCCTAGTATTTAGGCGCTGGGTGACAGGTATGGGTTTAGTGACAGAATTAGACTTGGAAATACACAGTAGCGGGTGTGTGTGAAGTTATTCTGAATGACCCAATGTGCACCTTGAATATTATATACCCTTTTAGGGATAGATTTCAAATAGCTCTGATATAGCAGAAACCACTAAATTATGAAATTGCTAAATTGGGAATTGTATTTCAACCCAGAACAAAAAATGTGCTTTGACGGACACTAAATATCTTGCCCAGCAACAACAGTACAGCGGTAACGAGAGATTTAGCAGGATATAAATTTGAGGCCTAGTATTTAGGCGCTGGGTGACAGGTATGGGTTTAGTGACAGAATTAGACTTGGAAATACACAGTAGAGGGTGTGTGTGAAGTTATTCTGAATGACCCTATGTGCACCTTGAATATTATATACCCTTTTTGGGATAGATTTCAAATAGCTCTGATATAGCAGGAACCACTAAATTATGAAATTGCTAAATTGGGAATTGTATTTCAACCCAGAACAAAAAATGTGCTTTGACGGACACTAAATATCTTTCCAAGCAACAACAGTACAGCGGTAACGAGAGATTTAGCAGGATATAAATTTGAGGCCTAGTATTTAGGCGCTGGGTGACAGGTATGGGTTTAGTGACAGAATTAGACTTGGAAATACACAGTAGCGGGTGTGTGTGAAGTTATTCTGAATGACCCAATGTGCACCTTGAATATTATATACCCTTTTAGGGATAGATTTCAAATAGCTCTGATATAGCAGAAACCACTAAATTATGAAATTGCTAAATTGGGAATTGTATTTCAACCCAGAACAAAAAATGTGCTTTGACGGACACTAAATAACTTTCCCAGCTACAACAGGACAGCGGTAACGAGAGATTTAGCAGGATATAAATTTGAGGCCTAGTATTTAGGCGCTGGGTGACAGGTATGGGTTTAGTGACAGAATTAGACTTGGAAATACACAGTAGCGGGTGTGTGTGAAGTTATTCTGAATGACCCAATGTGCACCTTGAATATTATATACCCTTTTAGGGATAGATTTCAAATAGCTCTGATATAGCAGAAACCACTAAATTATGAAATTGCTAAATTGGGAATTGTACTTCAACCCAGAACAAAAAATGTGCTTTGACGGACACTAAATAACTTTCCCAGCTACAACAGGACAGCGGTAACGAGAGATTTAGCAGGATATAAATTTGAGGCCTAGTATTTAGGCGCTGGGTGACAGGTATGGGTTTAGTGACAGAATTAGACTTGGAAATACACAGTAGCGGGTGTGTGTGAAGTTATTCTGAATGACCCTATGTGCACCTTCAATATGATCTACCCTTTTAGGGATAGATTTCAAATAGCTCTGATATAGCAGAAACCACTAAATTATGAAATTGCTAAATTGGGAATTGTATTTCAACCCAGAACAAAAAATGTGCTTTGACGGACACTAAATAACTTTCCCAGCTACAACAGGACAGCGGTAACGAGAGATTTAGCAGGATATAAATTTGAGGCCTAGTATTTAGGCGCTGGGTGACAGGTATGGGTTTAGTGACAGAATTAGACTTGAAAATACACAGTAGCGGGTGTGTGTGAAGTTATTCTGAATGACCCAATGTGCACCTTGAATATTATATACCCTTTTAGGGATAGATTTCAAATAGCTCTGATATAGCAGAAACCACTAAATTATGAAATTGCTAAATTGGGAATTGTACTTCAACCCAGAACAAAAAATGTGCTTTGACGGACACTAAATATCTTTCCAAGCAACAACAGTACAGCGGTAACGAGAGATTTAGCAGGATATAAATTTGAGGCCTAGTATTTAGGCGCTGGGTGACAGGTATGGGTTTAGTGACAGAATTAGACTTGGAAATACACAGTAGCGGGTGTGTGTGAAGTTATTCTGAATGACCCAATGTGCACCTTGAATATTATATACCCTTTTAGGGATAGATTTCAAATAGCTCTGATATAGCAGAAACCACTAAATTATGAAATTGCTAAATTGGGAATTGTACTTCAACCCAGAACAAAAAATGTGCTTTGACGGACACTAAATAACTTTCCCAGCTACAACAGGACAGCGGTAACGAGAGATTTAGCGGGATATAAATTTGAGGCCTAGTATTTAGGCGCTGGGTGACAGGTATGGGTTTAGTGACAGAATTAGACTTGGAAATACACAGTAGCGGGTGTGTGTGAAGTTATTCTGAATGACCCTATGTGCACCTTCAATATGATCTACCCTTTTAGGGATAGATTTCAAATAGCTCTGATATAGCAGAAACCACTAAATTATGAAATTGCTAAATTGGGAATTGTATTTCAACCCAGAACAAAAAATGTGCTTTGACGGACACTAAATAACTTTCCCAGCTACAACAGGACAGCGGTAACGAGAGATTTAGCAGGATATAAATTTGAGGCCTAGTATTTAGGCGCTGGGTGACAGGTATGGGTTTAGTGACAGAATTAGACTTGAAAATACACAGTAGCGGGTGTGTGTGAAGTTATTCTGAATGACCCAATGTGCACCTTGAATATTATATACCCTTTTAGGGATAGATTTCAAATAGCTCTGATATAGCAGAAACCACTAAATTATGAAATTGCTAAATTGGGAATTGTACTTCAACCCAGAACAAAAAATGTGCTTTGACGGACACTAAATAACTTTCCCAGCTACAACAGGACAGCGGTAACGAGAGATTTAGCAGGATATAAATTTGAGGCCTAGTATTTAGGCGCTGGGTGACAGGTATGGGTTTAGTGACAGAATTAGACTTGGAAATACACAGTAGCGGGTGTGTGTGAAGTTATTCTGAATGACCCAATGTGCACCTTGAATATTATATACCCTTTTAGGGATAGATTTCAAATAGCTCTGATATAGCAGAAACCACTAAATTATGAAATTGCTAAATTGGGAATTGTACTTCAACCCAGAACAAAAAATGTGCTTTGACGGACACTAAATAACTTTCCCAGCTACAACAGGACAGCGGTAACGAGAGATTTAGCGGGATATAAATTTGAGGCCTAGTATTTAGGCGCTGGGTGACCGGTATGGATTTAGTGACAGAATTAGACTGGGATATGGCCAAAAAATAACCACACTATTGCTGGTTAAATGCACTTGGTGACGGGCGCAGCTTGCCCCTGATGTAGTATATGGCCAAAAAATGAACAGACTATTGCTGGTTAAATGCACTTGGTGTCACAGCTTGACCAACCACACTACTGAGGGTTAAATGCACTTGGTGACGGGCGCAGCTTGCCCCTGATGTAGTATATGGCCAAAAAATAAACAGACTATTGCTGGTTAAATGCACTTGGTGTGACAGCTTCACCCTGATGTAGGCTTTAGCCAGAAAACAACCACACCATTGAGGGTTAAATGCACTTGGTGACAGGCGCAGCTTGCCCCTGATTTTGTATATGGCCAAAAAATGAACAGACTATTGCTGGTTAAATGCACTTGGTGTGACAGCTTCACCCTGATGTAGGCTTTAGCCAAAAAACAACCACACCATTGAGGGTTAAATGCACTTGGTGACAGGCGCAGCTTGCCCCTGATTTTGTATATGGCCAAAAAATGAACAGACTATTGCTGGTTAAATGCACTTGGTGTGACAGCTTCACCCTGATGTAGGCTTTAGCCAAAAAACAACCACACCATTGAGGGTTAAATGCACTTGGTGACAGGCGCAGCTTGCCCCTGATTTTGTATATGGCCAAAAAATGAACAGACTATTGCTGGTTAAATGCACTTGGTGTGACAGCTTCACCCTGATGTAGGCTTTAGCCAAAAAACAACCACACCATTGAGGGTTAAATGCACTTGGTCGCAGCTTGTGCTGGCGCACCACAAGACACAAAATGGCCGCCGATCACCCCAGAAAAATGTGACTGACAAACGGTCTGGGCAGCCTAAAAACAGTGAGCAATTGAGGATCAGCAGCTCAATGATCCACAGCTGCAGATCGATCAGTTAATCAAGTCCTTTGGAGGAGTTAATCTGCCTAATCTCGCCCTACTGTCGCAGCCGCAACCTCTCCCTACGCTAATCAGAGCAGAGTGACGGGCGGCGCTATGTGACTCCAGCTTAAATAGAGGCTGGGTCACATGGTGCTCTGGCCAATCACAGCCATGCCAATAGTAGGCATGGCTGTGATGGCCTCTTGGGGCAAGTAGTATGACGCTTGTTGATTGGCTGCTTTGCAGCCTTTCAAAAAGCGCCAAGAAAGCGTCACAAAAGCGCCAAGAAAGCGACGAACACCGAACCCGAACCCGGACTTTTACGAAAATGTCCGGGTTCGGGTCCGTGTCACGGACACCCCAAAATTCGGTACGAACCCGAACTATACAGTTCGAGTTCGCTCATCCCTACTACTGAATGAGGGCAATAAATATTGAGTTTTGTTTGGCTGTTAACCCTTGGTTTATTACTGGAAAAAATGGATTAAAATGTAAAATCTGCCAATAAAGTGAAATTCTGAAATTTAATCTCCATTATCCATTAGTTCTTGTTGAAAACCTAAAGAGTTAAACAAAGTTTGAAGAATAAGTTTTGAATACCTTGAGGGGTGTAGTTTCTAAAATGGGGTCATTTTTGGGTGGTTTCTATTATGTAAGCCTCACAAAGTGAATTCAGAGCTGAACTGGTCCTTAAAAAGTAGGTTTTGGAAATTTTCCCAAAAATTTCAAGATTTGCTTCTAAACTTCTAAGCCTTCTAACGTCCCCAAAAAATAAAATGGCATTCACAAAATTATCCAAACATGAAGTAAACATATGGAGAATGTAAAGTAATAACTATTTTTGGAGGTATTACTATCATACTGGATGTATGTATGTCTTTTTTCAGCCTTATAAACTGTTACTATGACAGGCCTAGGAACAATCAGCAGGCCCAAGGCTGTCATAGTAACTGATCAGAGCCCCACAATTTCACTGTGGGGCTCCGATGGCCTCCCTCTGCCTAACCTCACAGATGCTGCTACAGCTATTCAATGCCACATCTGGGGGGGTTAAATGACTGGTTTCGGCATCATGGCCTATCCTGGTCATTGCGGCCAGGTGCCTGTTGTATTATACAGCCGCCACTCCCAATGTATGAAGAGGGCTCAGCACAGCAGCCATACAAGTCCTTGTGCAGAATGCCGCAAATGCACGGTATTATGCATTAAGGGATTAAAGGGGTTATCCAGGAATCTGATATTGATTAACTTTTCTTAGGAAAGAGTAATCAACAACATATTGTTGGGGGCCTCAAGACAGCCCTTGACTCTTTTGTAGGGCCTCATAAAGTATCATATTCAGCTAATGCTGGGTCAAAGGCTAGGCACTCTCATTTGACCAGTATCTTTATCTGTATGTAAAAATAGGTTGGAGCAGAAGGGAAAAATTACAAAACAGATCTTTTGAGACCTATTTTTATTTTTGAAAGTTTACATATGATGGATATGATGGAATATAATGCATATATTTCAGGTGGTTCTAAATGAGGTTGGATGTAAACAAATATTATGGCTGTACACCAGAGCCTACTGCAAGGACAGATTGACTTGCCTGCTAGGGACCCAAGTTACATCTGTGTGGGGGTAACTGGTCAGAAGCTAGCCACTGTCAAAATACCAGGAAAATTAATGGAAGCCAATACAGCAGACTAGAGGTTAATCCAGAGAACAAGCCATATTCAGTACACAAAGGGGTAATAAGCAGGTCTAGAGTTGAGGAACAAAACACAGAGGTACAGAACCAGGACACTTACTGTATATGTAATCAATCACCAGCAGCTGTCCAAGGCTCAATAGTAGACTTAAATTCCTCATCTAACTCTGGTATTGGATGCCAAGCCAGGAACCTGATGGGCTCAGCTTCCAGTCTCACAGGTAGGTCAAACAGCTTGGGCTTGACCAGTCAGCATGCAACCCTTCCAACACAGCCATGAACAGAATCTCCTAATAAACAAGCAGAACAAATAAGCAGATGCAACACTTCCAGAGACTTGCTGCTGGGAATTTAGGACTAACATTGGTAGAGTAGACAGATGCATGATGTGCAGTATACAGAACAAAAATGTCCCAGGGCCAGCGCTTTCCACAAATGAAGACTTTTATTAAAGATTAGACAGTTAATACAGTCCAATAATGCATTTTGGGGAAACAACCTCTTGTTCAGATAAGGACAAGTGTTGGGCTCGAATATTTGTATCGCAAATTTTAATCGCGAATATCGCCACTTCTAGAATTTGCAAAGATTTAGAATATAGTGCTATATATTCATAATTAATTGACGAATGGCGCAATCGTGAATATATTGGAGCACTCTATCTGCATATAAAGCTATTGTAATGTTCTGCCGTGCCAACCATTTTCTCCAGTCTCAGGAAACTTCTAGCAGCTTGAAAAATGTAGCAACAGAGACCCATGCGCGCACAATACGCACATATTACATTGCTGAATTTCGCAATCAAGAAAATAATCGCGAATTCTCTAATTCACAAATATATGATGAATATTCGCAAAATATAGCAAATTCGAATATTACCCCTGCCACTCATAACTAATAAGGACATCTTGTAACCATACAGTAAGACACAAGACTATACTTTTTTGGGTGCCAACAACATCCCTAAGGTACCCATTTTGGGCACTGATATTAGTGCCCGTAATCATAGAGATAAAGCCCTCCTTCTACACACTCCCAGCTACTGGTTTTGATATATTAGCCGAATTACATTAAGTCAAAGCTTTAGATGTCATTAAATAAATATTTTGCATTATGTCTATTTCATGATTTATTTTACTACAATATATCAAGTTTTGTACTAACTCCTCCACTTATTGGTGTGATTGGCACCAAAAATGATATAGTCTTGTGTAATGAAAGTTGCTGTTTTGTATGGTTACATGATTTCCTTTTCTGAAAAAGGAGTTGTTTTTTCCGGAACTCGTTATTGGACTTTATCTACTTTCTACACTTCAATAAAAGCCTCCGTTTTTGGAAAGTGCTCGCCCTGGGACGTTTTTCTTTTGCATACATATTGCACCGAATCTTGGCTGTGTAAACTACTAGATTCATATGCTATGAAAAGAATAAAGATTCTGCTTTATTTATTTCAGGCTGGCACCTCAGTGGTTGTGTCCTTTCTGCTGTAACTCTCTCCCTGTAAGACCTCATGCACACAACAGTATTTTGTACCTGTGTCCGACCTGCATTTTTTGCAGATTGCACACAGACCTATTCTTTTCTGTGTGCATAAAAAACTCAACAGCACACAGATGTCATCCGTGTTCTGTCAACATCTGTATTTTACAGAACTTTAAGTTTTCCGTGGAACATAGGGCAGGCAGGTTACAGGGAAATGCAGATGCCCTGTCCCAGGTATACTGTCTGTTGGGTGTTCTCCCCCTCAGGGTTGAACAAAGGGGGGAGGTATGTAGGAAAGCGCAAGGGGCCGTCATTGATCGAAGATATGTGTCACCGAGGTTCCTGGCCTCGGTGAGGTAAGAGCCGGTAATTCTAGTGCTGACTGACACTATTGGTTATTTAGTGTGGCTGAACAGCTGATCCGGGCCAGCTTTTACTGTGAGCAGCCAAAGTGCAGGGTGGGTGGCTGTTCCTCAAGTTCCAGTCTGGGCTTTGGTTAGGGATATAAAACCCAGCCAGTAGTCTCAGTTGAGGGTGGATTATCCTACATCTGACAGTGGAGCTTTGCCAGTCTCTGTGTTGGGGCATGAGAGTTTGGGCCGGGATTAAGGCCGGCTATCTTGTTTGGATGAAAGCATGTGGACTTCTGTTTCACCCAAGGACTTATGTGCTGCAGCCTGGTGTGAACAAACACCACACTCAAGGTGACTGTTTTTCCCTTGAAACTGACTTTTTGTTGTCACTTTCCTGATGTGTGAATAAAACACTGAACTGTTTACGTTAAAGACGTTGTCGTTGCCTCTGTACTGCGTCTGCAAGCCTGTCTACCAGAGCAAATCTCCACAGCTTGTAGAAACAGTTTAGAGTGGGACATACCTCGGCCCTCCCAGGACCACGGGACAGCCACAGACATCCAGGATTGTCCTGCTGGATCCAGAACAGTTGGGAATTATGCCTCTGCCAATGGGCATGTGATTTTGAAAGCAAGTCTTATGAATGCACTGAGACTGTAAAATCGGGCAGCCATTGGCCACTAAGGTGGGCAGAGATTTGTCTGCATGAGGCCACTGCAACAGACCGATTCCACATGATAAGGTGTTATAACTATGTAAGGCCTCATGCACATGACCGTTGTTGTGTTCCGTTCCGCAAAATGGGGTTCCGTTATCCGTTTCCGTTTTTGTTTCCGTGTGTCTTCCTTTATTTTTGGAGGACCACCAGACATAAAGGAAAGTAAAAAAAAGTCTAAGTCAGGCTTGCCATGCAAATGATAGGAAAAAAACGGATGCGGACGCACACGACGCGGATGACAATCTTGTGTGCCTCCGCGTTTTTTTGCGGTCCCATTGACTTGAATGGGGCCGCAAACCATGTTCTGTGAAAATAATAGGACAGGTTATATATTTTTGACCGAGTGGAACCACGGATCACGGACGCGGATGACAAACGGTGCATTAGCCGAGTTTTCAACAGACCCATTAAAAGTCAATGGGTCCGCAGAAAATCACGAAAAACAGAACAACGGACCTGGAATAAAACAATGGTTGTGTGCATGAGGCCTAATAGTGATGAGTAAATTTATTGGGATTAGATTTGGTCAGGTGATTCGATTCAAGTCTGAATAGATTCAACCCAAATTGACAGTGCTTCAATTGTCCGGAAAAGTTGTGGATGACATAATGGGGTCTCCTAGGACTGTAGGCAACTCCTTTCAAGCTCTTTAACGTTAAGGCATATATGACTATGGTGAAACAACCTATTTAAAAACTATCTGCACCGTATGATTTATTTATATGTATGTGATCCTTCTCCATCTTTCCTTTCTACTGATCCAAAAAAATGGCTGATTGGAAGAGACGACTTGAAAATGATAAATTTCGTAGTTGACACAAATTTTTGGAAAACTTAGGTAGAATTCAACTAGTTTAGAATCGATTTGCTCATTTCTATTACAAAGTCATCTGTTGTAATGTCTGTGCTGAAATGTCATTATTACAATGGCTGCTGTGAATGAGACTAGGGTCCACTCCAAACTCATCTGATAGAAAACACTCAAATCAAGTATTCTTGTGGACGCAGCAAACAAGACGGTATGAAAATGCCTCACTGTGGAGCATGATGTTCTTTTGGGACCATCTGTGCCAAAAGAAAAGTTAAAAATAATAGTATTTTTTTACAAACCTCCAACTAATGTTTTTTGTTAAGTACAAAAGCCATTGCTTTGACAATGCCACAGTTGCTCAGCAACTGCCGTCTGAACAGAACACATGCTGATTATAAGGTTGCTGTACCCAATGTGTCTACTGAAACATTCATTCTGTTTCCCAAAAGGCACTTTTCACACAAAGCAATTGATTCCGGTGTTTAGTACACATTGCACTGTTTGATTTTTTTTTTCCATTTCTATAGTAAACATTAAAAAGATACTACTGTGTTACTATAGTAAATTGACACAAACTTCCTATAGGTGTAATATGGCTAAATTCACACTACGTTCAATGTTTATTTATTCAGTGGGAGAATTTGACTCAATCCTGCCAAATGTATTTCCAAACATACATAACATATTTAAACTCATATATAGTAACATAATAACATAGTAACATAGCACATAAGGCCGAAAAAATACATTTGTCCATCCAGTTCGGCCTGTTATCCTGCAAGTTGATCCAGAGAAAGGCAAAAAAAAACTGTGAGGTAGAAGCCAATTTTCCTCACTTTAGGGGAATAAAAAATTCCTTCCCGACTCCAATCAGGCAATCAGAATAAATCCCTGGATCAACAACCCCTCTCTAGTAGCTATAGCCCGTAATATTATTACACTCCAGAAATACATCCAGGCCCCTCTTGAATTCCTTTATTGTACTCACCATCACCACCTCCTCAGGCAGAGAGTTCCATAGTCTCACTGCTCTTACCGTAAAGAACATTTGCCTATGAAATGTACATTGTGAGAGCCTAAGCCTGTGTTTACTTTGACATCTACCACAGATATGAGAGACTGATTATGTTCCCTTTTTTTTTAAAGAAAGGACTTGACTTATAGGTTTTTTGTTTTTGACAGTTTGTCTGTTTGGGCTTTGAGCAGTTTTAGCCCAGACCCTTATTTTATTCACATTGTAAAACGCTAATTAATATTTTGTTGTATGTGTATATTTACCCCAAACTACACAAGAAGGTCACGGGTATGGGCCAGAAGCTTCAGAAGTTCTAATTGCATAAAGAGAGCATGCAACTGAACTTTCATTTCATATGCCAGCCCCAAGCATTCCTTATGGACCAATGCTCTTTACGTTGTATGAATAAGAGGATATATGTTGCCGGATTGTCTAATGACCCATATATTTTTAATAGAAATCACAAATATCAAATGAAGGAAATGACATATAAGATAAACACAATTACATTTGCAGGCAATGATAGATGAATTTATTAAATGCAACAATATATTATTTATACATTTATTGGACATCTGTCAGCAGATTTGTACCCATGAACCTGGCTGACCTGTTGGCAGCTCAAGGCATTTTGTTGGTCCCATGTTTATATGTGCCCACAATTGCTGAGAAGATTGATGTTTTAATATATGCAAATTAGCCTCTAGGAGCAATGGGGGCTTTGCCATTAAACCTAGAGGTACAGCTATCTTTGCAACTGCTGTGTCCTCTGTAATTTGCTTGACAGAGACAGGCATGATGATGTTTGCCTGGACCTGTGACTCAAAGTGCAGAGGGCAGGTCAGTTGCAGAGAAAGCTGAGCCTCTAGGTGTGATGGCAATGCCCCTGTTGCTCCTAGAGGCTCATTTGTATATTTTAAAACATAATTTTTCTCAGCAATGTGGACACATATGAACATGGTACCAACACAGATGCCATAAGCTGCCAAGTGCACATGTAACAAGTTAGTCAGTTTCATAGATACAAACCTTTAAAAGAAATCTGTCAGCAGTTTTGACCATGCTAAACTGCTCACAGCAATAAGTTGGAGCTGGAAAAATAAAACTTTTGTGGAGCTTTTATTATCAGGGGTAGGTTGAATATGAAATTTTATTCTGCCGGGCACAACTTCTGGCTCTCTTGAGCTGCTTCACAGTCCCTCCCTCTCTATGTGAGTCATGTATGTGCCCCCTTATTTTTCGGCTACAGCTGTCACTGAGAGCAGCTTAATGCAGGGATCAGAGAGAATTTTAGATTGCGTCCCCCATACTAGGCATTAGTAGGAACAGAATAAAACTTCATATTGACACCACTGATAATAAAAAATCCACAAAAAGTATGTTTGTAATGCTCTCTGCAGCCTCTATGTAGCGCTGTTTGAAGTTTAGCATGGTCAAAACAGCTGACAAGGTACATTTACAGCAATTATGTCAAGTAGAGTGGGGAAACCTTCTTCTACAGAAATCTAAAAGATTAAAGGGGTTAGCCTACATTAAAACGTTCTCCCCAGCTAGCAACTGTCATAAAATAATTAAAGAATGCATACTCATCCAGGTTAACTCCTCCTCTCCTCTTCTCTGATCCTCCCAGCTGCTGCAGCCATGATGAGACCACTGCAGCCAATCACTGACCTCAGCGGTATGTGGCACAAGTCTGCTGAGGTCACTAATTGGTTGGGGATGAGATGGGAGAGAATACATTTTGGGGGTCATTTATGATGAGAAGTACACCACTTTTTGGTGAATTTTTGTTGCAGATTCAGTTGCAGATTTGCAGTCAAATCTTCGACTTTTCCTCACTCACTCTACTTTTCCGAGATGGCGGAAAAAGGAGGCATAATGTGGGCATGTAAGCCTGTGCTTGGTTTATAGAAATTTACTTACATCTACCCCTGCAAAAGAGCTGGCATAGATTTAAGCAAGTTGCACGGCCAGTGCCTAAGTTATGTAGACGCCTCTACATAACTTAGGCGCATCAAGCGCCAGTGCAGGGTTATTAAGACCGGTATCTAAAATGCCGGTCTTAATAAATGACACTATTTATTTGTATTTTATGGTAATTGCCAGCTTGGGAATTTTTTCAGACAAGTCAGACAACTTCAGTCAACTTTTTTAAAGACATCTCCTATCCATAGTATAACCCCTTCCTCTCCTGGATAAAAAACAGTCTTTCACATATAGCTCCAAAGGTACATATATAGGTGGCGCTCCCAACAAGGAAAATGCAATGTACATAAAAAACAAACAACATTTTTATTGCCTTTATGTTTCAATAATACTTCATTTGCAATGCACTATTCAATGTAAAAATAAAACAGACAGATTAATATACTATATATTTTTTTCAATATGGTGTGAAATAGTCTATGATGGCTCAGTGGATATAGTGCTTTGAGCATTGTGTGTTTCAAGGCAGACATATTTTCATTTCTTTAATCTTTTTCTCAAATGCTTACAATTTTCACATAATAAGAGTGGTGTGTATCCTGTATCCTTTTATTACACTTGTATGATGTTGAACAGGTTTGTTTGCTAAAGAATAACAGCTACAGGAAGAAATAATTTGATTATGTCAATTAGATACAACACATTGACACGTGAAAACAAAGGCATTATTGTAGTGAGTTTCTGAAGAAAGGAGAAGTTTCTATTCTGGAGAAATGTTTTTGCTGAAACTACAACTTTGGCATTTAAATTGCCTTTTAATAAAAGTCATTTGCGAATGACCAACATTTACACTAGGATCTATTTGTTTTTGAATTCTTATTTATTTGCACAGTAGTTGAAAATTTGTGCTTGGAGGAACATTTTCTCTTGTATCAATATTTCACCATAAAAGATTTGTTATTAGAGATAAGCGAATTTCCCAGAATTTGTTTCAGGTCTAATTTATTTGAATCGGCCATCAGATTTGATTCAGTTAAACACCTAGTGGGTGTGGGCCTGTAAGGCCCCGCAAGGGGGGCATTGCGACCTTCTTGTAACCTCTACTATCTCCTATAGTTGATCTAATGTCATCCTGTGTCATCATATGTATTTAATGCCATTTCCTGCAATTTGTGTGTTCATATTTCCATAAATCATTGTTTAAGTGTAATGTGTCTGGTTCACCAGAAGATGGCGGCAACAGTGGCAGAATTAGTTTCCCTGGAGAGGAACCTTCTAGTTCAGGGGTGCACAACCTGCAGCCCGGGGGCCACATGCGGCCCTTGATACCATTCTGTGCGGCCCCCAACCATCTGGTAACAGACATGTATGCTTATGTCTTGTGGCTGCTTACATGTATTTCTGCCATTAGATGGGAGTCCTGGAAGTGTAACTAGACATTAATGGTATATAATGTGTGTTCAGTATGCCTAAGTACAATATTTCAGTTGTTAATACACCTTTAAATTTAAATTTCGGCCCTCGTCATTGGTTCATTCTGGCAATGTGGCCCCCAACCAGGAAACGTTGTGCACCCCTGTTCTAGTTCCTTCCAGCCCTCTCTAGAGAGGGAGGAGTTTAGTTAGTGAAGGTCAGTCTAGCCTTCCCCTCCTTGGGAACAGGTCGTGGAGAGTCTAGCTTATCCCTTGTAGGCCTTCATCCCTCCTGGACAAGCCTGCCTGTGAGTTATATATGGTTGCATGTCCCCTCCTGGGCTTGCTTTGCCTAAAAGCCAAGCTAAGTAAACTTGAAGCCAGGAAGAAGTTTTCCTAGGATTACAGTGAGAGACAGACTACAGAAATGTAAGTTCCAGCACAAGAGGAGAAGTTACTATTTAATGCAGCTGACATAGCAGAGCTGAGAAAGCTACAGTAAAGTAGAGCTGAGATTTTTGAAGAAGTGTTTGCCTGCCAAAACTAATGCCTAAATCTGCTGATGACCAAGAGAAAGTTGGAATATTGTTCCTTGTTGAAAGTTTACGCAAAATAAAGCTGCATTGGAAGTATATACAAAGTCTGGACTCAATTATTCCTTCATCATCCTTCAAGTTATTCACCCCTTATATCACTGCTTCGGACAACCACGTCTAGGGTTCAAGGATATCCAGTTAGGAGCACCGTGACACATGCATACAACACCTTCAGGGAGATAGTAGTTCACTCTACACCACGCCTACATCTGGGTACCAACATCACTTAAAGGGGACTCCATGTCCTTGTGGTTTCAGTGCAACTGGTGTCACAACAACTTGATCTATCAGAGGGACATATATCGTTAAAACATCTTTAGGGGCAAGGGATACTCCAGACGCTGGCCCTAGTCCGCTGCATAATCACTGTCTAACTAACCGGTTTGGCTTAGGGCTAGACCTAAGGGTGTTGTCCTGGCAGTGTCCTAGTATTTACCCTTTAACACATATACAGGGATCTGGACCTTACTACAGAGAACCAATCAGGCTGCTACCTCCTGGAATTGTCCAGGTGTGGATGCCAGTAGGTTCAGAAGACACCACTGCAAAACACCAAATGATCAGGTTAAACTCGAAGGTCAGTAATAGAACGAGGTTGTGCAAGCTGAGTACATGCATATCTGAGAATCCAATATAAGGTCAGAGGAGGCAGCAAAGGGTCAGTATGGTAGACGAGAAAAGGTCAGAGCTGACAGCAGAGAAGCACAGATGATAAACAGGCAGAAGTTTAGTACTTGGTTCAGACAGACTAGATAGCACACCTTTGCTAGTGTAACTAAAGAATTAAGAACTTCAAACTCAGCCACCTTCCACCTGGGGAGGGTGCCTTAAATAGACACGAGTGACCAGCCTTAGACTGGAAGCAACTAAGGTGAGCATGCTGGCCCTGAAGCGCAGGCCATAGAGAAAGGCCTAGAGTCCTTTACATTGATGTGCAGGCCATAGCCTGCAGATGTCGCATGGGATGTCGGCAGACGGGACCACTGCTGGTGAGTAGCAGAGGGTGAGTGGATCCTAGCCACAAGCACAAGAGAATAGGGTTGAGTTACCTGGTGCTCATGCCCACCCAGCCCAAATTGAAACAGCTCTGATTGCCATCAAAATTTTGTGTATGACACTCTGAGATCTTCTAGGACTGTATCCGACCCCTTTAAAGCCCTTGAACGCCAAGACAGCATTAGTAATGTCAAAGTGACAGTGGAATATCTTGCCAAGTAAACACAGCTGGTGGTAACAATGCTGTACTGTCAGATTTTTCTTTTATTAAAAAAATATTCATAAACGTATCCCTTTCTGGTGGCAAACTCCTTCTCCTCTGTCTTCTGATTTGATCTGTGCTTTCTGATTAGTAAGGATTCATGCGGGACAAATCACAAAAGTTTAGGTTTTGCTGAAAATCCATTTTTATTTAGTAAAATTCAAATTCGATTTATGTAACATAGTAGACACACCCAAATCTGGATAAAATTCTCAGAGTCACAAACTCACAAATATGTTATAAAACAAGTTATTTACTAAACAATAAAATAACAAAATACACTAATATCATAGCAAGGCCCTTGCTATTATAAAATATGTTGCATCCTATACATAATAATAATAATAATAATAATAATAATAATAATAATAATATAAAATGTACACAAGTCCTGTAAACTGTTATAGTAACTCTATTCTCATAGTAGATATACCAAGAGGTTAATCCAGTATTGGTAGTAGATCAATAATTAGTTGTTAGTGAGTCCAAATGTATAACTCTGTTTCATATACAGTATATCAGATAGGGTGGATTCGCACTTGCGTTATGGCATTCCGCTATAGGTTCTGTTTATAACGTAATATAATGGAATGCCCATACAGAATGAAAAACGGAAGCCTTAAAGAGGCATTCCGTTTTGACCAGTCACAATAGAAGTCTATGGGCAAGCATAACGGATCCATCTGGTTTCCGTTATCCAGAATGGAAAAAAAAGTCCTGTCGACAAGGCTTCCATTTTGCATTCTGTCCGGACATTCCGTTATATTCCGTTATAAACGGATCCTATAATGGAATACCATAACGCAAGTGCGAACCCACCCTTACTTGTAAGTTCATAGGATATTCAGCCATGAAATGTGCACAAATATATATCAGTTTAAATACGTTGCTCTGCATTTTTTCCATTATCTGGGTGTGAGGGATGAGAATCCATTTTGTATAAACATGTCCTCCATCTTCTGCATATGTGGAAAATTACTGAGCCAGCTGTGAATGATGAGGGGGGTTCTGTGAATAAACCAAATGTTCTAGCTAGAAGGCCAAGGTAAGCAGCTCCCTTGCTCCCGTTATCAGAGTTTGATATCCAAGAAAGTTATGTTTTGTTTTCTCAGTTTCGGGATGTACTGCTGAAGAATATGGTCAATAACACAATGAGTAATACTCAATTCCTTTTAAAATAATTTACATTTTATTGAGCATTATTAAAATACTGATTACTTAATAATACTTACAGTAGGGAATATACTCAATATTGCCAAATTGCAATCACCATTTACAGCTGTATAGTAAATAAGGTGCCAAAAACATTATAGATAATCCACATCTATTTCATATACAAAGGATGGTATAATCCATGGATAAAATATACTAGGTACAATCGGGCCATTACGCGCCGCCTCTGAACCAAACCCAGAATAGTAACAGATCTTACCTCACTAGGGAATACATTTGACTAATATAGTTAGATATGGTGACATAAACCAAAAGACCTTTCTGTTTATAACAAACCAAGGTGCAGGTGCAATATGGCAACTTCCCCTCAACATCTCGCACCTGCACCTCTTTATGTTATAAACAGAAAGGTATTTTGTTTTATGTCACCATTAGAGATGAAGTCACAATAGAAGTTGACAAAGTGGAATTCCGAATTTCAGGAAAAATTCGATTTGCACCGAATTCTAATTTCTTTACGCTTCGTGGTAAAGAACCATATTTTTTCTTAAAATGGCTGCTGCACGTGTGAGGACATGGAGCAAGAAACTCTGGGAAGGTGGGATCACCCATAATGCCATGCATGCAGCCAATCAGCAGCCAGCCAGCCCTGTGATGTCACAGCCTTATAAATAGCATCAGCCATCTTGGATTCTGCCATTTCCAGTGTACTTAGTGCAGGGAGAGATGTCAGCAGGCACTAGGGACAGTGCTAGAAAAAACTTAATTGTGCTAAAAAAAACAATTTACAAGTTCAGGGAAAGAATATTCAAGGTGTAGGGACAGGATAGGGAGGAATCATTCCACAGCATTTATGTTGAACAGGGTTCAGTAGGGGAGGTTACAGCCTGGGTAATAGGAACAATCCTATTACACCTTGCTGCACTGACTGGGGACTAAAAATTGCCATTATACAGCTCTGTAATTCCAGCAAATCGTTATTGGGATACAAGTGCTGTTTGATACAACCATTAACAGGGTTTATTACAAGGAAATATTTATATGTCTTATTTGCCCTTGTGCGGTGCAGTTATATGTTCTAAAGCATTTTTTGCCTTGTATTAGTGGAAAAAAAGGGCTTATTAGCCTATGTGTGGTGAAGTGCGAAAATTACAGCCCTTTTTGGTCGTGTATTAGTGGCAAAAGAAAAATATATTTGCTGTTCAGCGGTGCAGTTATATGTTCTAAAGCCCTTTTTGTTGTGTATTAGTGGAAAAAGTAAAATATATTTGCCGTACAGCGGTGCAGTTATATGTTCTAAAGCCCTTTTTGGCGTGTAATAGTGGCAAAATCCAAAAAAAGGATTTGTCGTTGTGTGGTGAAGTGAGAAAATTACAGCCCTTTTTGGCGTGTATTAGTGGCAGAAAAAAAGGGAGAAAAAAAGTGTGGCAGAGGCCTTAAATGTTTCTGGCACAGGTCGTAGCAGAGTAAGGTGGCGTCGCAGCAGGAGTCGCAGCAAAAGGCCTGAGCTTCCAGTGTCATCTAACGGTCGTGTCTTGACCAACAACTCAGCAGTTCTTGGAAGGTTGACTCAGTCATCTCGGTTTTGGATCCACTCCTGGGTTTTTTGGCATTAGCAATACTGATGGATTACTGACCAAATGCTGACCGAGTGAAGGAGGATGCTTTTTTGGGGGGTTATTGTTCTGACGAATCAGAGGAAGAGTAAAATAATCAGCGACGTCAACACAAACTTACTGCTGACACCCTCTCCACTCTGTCGGGGGGCTCTACTTGTATAAGCGTGTCGTCTGCATGTCATACTGACTCACAATATTATTTCACTACCACAGCAGACTCTGTATGCGTGTTACTGCAAGGCAAGTACCACTATAAAGGCTCTCTGCAGGCAGGAAATAGCAGTTTTTTTACACGATTTGTTGCAAATAAATTCGTATCGAACCAAATTTTTGCCAAAAATTCTGAGAACCAGCCGAATCGATTTTTTTATTTATTTGCTCATCTCTAGTCACCATATCTAACTATATCAGCGAAAGGTATTCCCTAGTGAGGTAAAATCTGTTACTATTCTGGGTTTGGTTCAGAGGTGGTGCGTAATGGCCCGATAAATATATAAACATATCTAGTATATTGTATCCATGGATTATACCATCCTTTGTATATGAAATATATGTGGATTATCCATAATTTTTTGGCACCTTTTTTACTATATAGCTGTAAATGGTGATTGCAATTTGGCACTATTGAGTAGATTCCCTACTATTAGCATTATTAAGTAATCAGTATTTTAATAATATTCAATAAAAGGAATTGAGTATTACTCATTGTGTTATTGACTATATTTGTAAGATTGAGTATTCCTGTTAGGTATAAGTGTAACTACCTGGGGATTTATTGTAGTGATACTGCTGAAGCATGTTAACTTTGACATAAGATGCTGCAGAAACTTTTTAATTATTAGAATTCTGTTAATATAGTGCAGAGGTATTGCCTTTTATGAATAACGAATCAAGTTATTAGTTTCGATTTCCACCCCCTTGGTGGTGGCCCAGATTTGTCTTTGATTATCTGTAGTGTTATAAAGATGTATACATGTGTGGAATAAAAGGAGAGAATCTGATTCAGCAGTGTGTCTGTGTCAGCTCTCTGAGCGCTCATAAGAACACTTTAATTGGGACCCCAACAATTATAAAAGAGGGGGGTTTGCCCCAACACCTAGTATGTTACATTTTTTCTTTTTCATTCATTAGACCTGGGACAAGTCTATTAGTAGTGTATCCCTATTCCATATCAGCAATAAACGGTGAGCCACAGATTTTATTTTTCCAAAATTCTATTTATGCTGAATCAATTTGCTCATCTCTATTTGTTTTTTAAATGAAAACTAAAGGGGTCATTTATCAAGCTGAAATACGCCCAAATTTGGCGTATTTTAGACACAGGTTGCGGCGCAACATTTATTTTTGCTGCAGTCTGCAACATCTCACCGCTCACACCAGGCCTAAAAAATGTGGTGGGGCGTGGCTGGGGAAGGGGACAGGCCGGCAGGCCCATCTCATTTACAATTTTTTACGTCTGTTTTAGGTGTAGAAAATGGTCTAAACATAAGCCAGCTAGGAAGCTATCTTACATTTAGAACTGGTGTTGGATGCGCCGAAGTTATGGACAGCTAGCGCCTCTTCATAACTTGGGCAATACACCACCAGCTATGGGGCTTTTTTAAGACTGGCGTCTAACACGCTGGCCTTAATAAATTACCCCCTAAAGGTTTGTTAGTTAAGTTTAGATCATGCCATTGTTGTTTACTTGAGGAGGCAATTAATGAAAAAAAGGACAATAGAAAGTACGCAATATTGGTTTCCCTTTGAGGGGATGAGCTTCAATATCAGGCACATTCCATGTATAATACTGCGAGGATAAAAAGAGACCCTTTTTCTAATTTCAAGCTGTTGCCAAATGTCTCCTCCTTCGACAGTTGGCCTGCCCCGTAGACTTCAGTTAATTATTGGATCCTGTTGAAATCTGCAGGATCTATCAATAAAACTCTAATGTCTGTGACTGGTTTGAAGGTTTATCTTTTCTCAACCAGGTGATCAGCTGTTCTCAGTGGGAGAAGACATGGACAGCCACACATTTTCACGGCAGCAGCTGCTACAGGGGAATTGTAGTATTACATGCAGGCCATTCAAATTAAAGGTGATGTAATGCATGGACCAATTACACCCATATCACTTTGTGCTCTAAAGAAGTTGGTCGCTAACACTGTGTTTGGGACTTTTTAAATCCCACTTGCGACAAACTTTAATGGAAGCGATGATTTTATGCTGCCCTAAATACTTTCCTGAAAATAAAGCTCTGGGCTGCCATGCATTTCATTCTGGCGCGCGGACTGCTGGAAGATGTGCCAAATTTATGACTAGGCGTGCAAATTATATAGAGCAATCGGACAAGAATAGACATTTCTATATAGCTCTGACCCTGTGCGTTCTGCAAAATGCGGAACACACACTGTTGGCATCCTCGTTTTGCAGATTTGTAATTTGACGTCTGGATGAGCCCTTACAGACATTGCATGTACAAAAATGCAGAACTGTCCCCAATTTGCTATAAGGTGGCAAATGGCTTTAGCTGAAGTCCAGATATTCTGATTGCCTGGGGATATTAAGTTTAGGATTAATTTCATAGCAATCATTAAAGGTAAGATGATAGGCCATTCAGATTACGACTGTCTCTATTGGGCACATCTAGTGTCCTGGTTTTGGATTGACAAAAATACATTATATTCAATACCTTATTTTGTCTCTGTCATTAGAAAGGCAGGCTTGTTATGATACTGGAACTGGAATAATTTATTAAAACCCAGATGCCACGCAGCAATACCTGCATTATCCATATCCATTGTCTGAGATATTAAAGGGAGCCTTTCACCTAATCTGAGCGTTTTATACCGCTCAGATCAGGTTATAGACTCTTTAACCCTCATTACGATCATACCTGTCTCTTATCTGTCCCTCGCCCAGATAATGAAAATAACACTTTTTAAACGTATGCAAATTACCTTCTGAAGGTGCCCAGGGGCGGCGTTACTGGGCGATGTGCCCAGAAAAACACACCTCCAGCCGGCGGACGTCACGAGCGGCACCAGAGGACGGCGGGCTGGGAACTGGCCCGCACCTGCGCACTGCTCTGCCCATTATGGGCAGATGAACAGCTTTTCATATTGCGCATGCGCCGGCCGGCTGTCTTTAGTTGGCCGGCGCATGCGCAATATGAAAAGCTGTTCATCTGCCCATAATGGGCAGAGCAGTGCGCAGGTGCGGGCCAGTTCCCAGCCCGCCGTCCTCTGGTGCCGCTCGTGACATCCGCCGGCTGGAGGTGTGTTTTTCTGGGCACATCGCCCAGTAACGCCGCCCCTGGGCACCTTCAGAAGGTAATTTGCATACGTTTAAAAAGTGTTATTTTCATTATCTGGGCGAGGGACAGATAAGAGACAGGTATGATCGTAATGAGGGTTAAAGAGTCTATAACCTGATCTGAGCGGTCTAAAACGCTCAGATTAGGTGAAAGACTCCCTTTAGGCTCTCTTTTGGGTACATCGCAGAATATTTTCTGCTGGAAAAGAATATTGCCTTGCAAAAACCAGATGAGTGACTGGTAAATCAAATTCAAAAAATGCAACATGGATACACAGTATCTGAATATAATGTGCTTTATGATAGAAGGCACCAGAAAGGAATATTGGCACACTGGTACAGCCGCAATCCAGAGAAGCTTGATACATAATACTTACATAATGATTTCTATCAATCACCTTTATCATCCAGTCACTGCATTGGGAGCACATCGCAGGATGGAGGGAAGAGTTATTCATGTATAAGTAATCCATGTGACAGACACAGGGCGCGGAAACACAATTCCATGTGACAATATACAGTAGTACTCCCTACAGCACAAGCGAGCGCAGCTGGCCCATGTGACTGCAGCTCTATTTAGTTTCCTTAGAAACCATTAAATGATTTATTTCATACCCTGTTGACATCACATTTTTCTTTGCAGTTTGGGGTCACTTGTCCAAATGTCAACTCTCATTGATTTTGATGTTCACTCAAACAATTTGAGAGCCGTATTAGTTTGCATTGTGCATCTCATTACTCAATCAATCTGATTTTCATCCTGCATATCTACGATCACTGTGACATATTAGTCAAGGCGATGACCTCAGAAGTCATACATTGTATTTTAATTTTTATTGTTTTCATATCCAATTCCTTGGTAAAATGATAATAGGTTTATTATTATTTATATCGATAGGTCATCTATATACAAAAGCGGTCAACCCCTTTAAAGGTCTTAAATACTCTACTACTCAAATCTTGGCTCTAGATTCCAAAGCATACTTTTAGAGGTTCAGTAGTGTGGAGTACATGCCGCCATGAGTCAGACCTGTTTTGGTCTCAAGAGGGGCACTGACAATATTAGGCAAGTGGTTTTAATATTATGGCTTTAGTAGCTCATATCATTCCATTTTAAAATTATTAGTAACAATGCAATGTATTACTAGAAAGCATAAGACTTGTATGAAAAGTACAGTGCACTTTGTGAAGTACTGTAAAACCAACAGGCATATATTATAGCTAAAATATAAAATATGCATCGCCTCCAGCCTATCTAGTCAAAACCATTCTCATGTAAGTCTTTTGCTATGGGCAATGCATTTAGCAAACAAAACATGCTCTTTAGGAAGCTAAGCTTTTTTTGACTATG
This sequence comes from Bufo gargarizans, assembly GCF_014858855.1. NCBI lineage: Eukaryota > Metazoa > Chordata > Amphibia > Anura > Bufonidae > Bufo > Bufo gargarizans. The sequence continues at coordinate 259,429,413 of NC_058081.1, read as the reverse complement.
ATTCTTGATAACTCCTTCAAGAAACAAACTAAATGTCAGAAAACCTGAGGCAGTGATACATTCTGGCTCGCCACTTGCTCAATTTACAGCAATGAAAGGTTTTATGTAAAGTCCCCTGGCACTGCGACAAATCTCTTTTAAGCTTGGCAGCAACAATATAAACAGCACTATCTCATGAATTAAACCAGGGTTACAAGTGCCACATACATCTCAAATAGAGATTAGCGAATTTCTTGAAAGTATGGAGGTGGCAGAAGCAGCATGAGGGTGCCACAAAGTGGCCCATTTACATAGTGTTGAGGTGGCCGCAGCATAAGGAGACCACAGAGTAGTGATGTGGTAGCAGCATGAGAAGGCCACAGAGTGCCAATGGGACATAGTGTGGAGGTGGCAGCAGCAGCATAAGGATACCACAGAGTGGCCCATTGACATAGTGTTGAGGCAGCAGCAGCATAAGGAGACCACAGAGTGGCCTAGTGACATAGTGGGGAGGTGGCAGCAGCAGCCTGAGGAGACCACAGAGTGACCCATTTGCATAGTGTTGAGGTGGCAGCAGCATGAGGAGACCATAGAGTAGTGCTGGCTCAGCACCATGAGGTGACCACAGAGTGGCAAGGTGACAAAATGTGGAGGTGGCAGCAGCAGCATGAGGAGACAACAGAGTGGCACATTTACATAGTGTTGAGCTGGCAGCAGCATGAGGAGACCACAGAATAGTGATGTGGCAGCAGCATGAGCAGACCACAGAGTGGCAAGGTGACATAGTGGGAAGGAGGCAGTTGTAGCAGCATGAGGAGACCACAGAGTGGCCCATTTACAATTTACATAGCATTGAGGTGGCAGCAGCATGCCGAGACCACAGAGTAGTAATGTGGCAGCAGTATGAGGAGACCACAGAGTGGCAAGGTGACACAGTGTGGAGGTGGCAGCAGTAGCAGTATGAGGAGACCACAAAGTGGCCCATTTACAAGGTGTTGAGTTAGCAGCAGCATGAGGATACCACAGAGTAGTGATGTGGTGGCAGCATGAGGAGACCACAGAGTGGCAAGGTGACATAGTGTGGAGGTGACAGCAGCAGCATGAGGATACTACAGAGTGGTCCATTTACATAGTTTTGAGGTAGCAGCAAAATGAGGAGACCACAGAGTAGTGATGTGGAAGCACCATGAGGTGACCCCAGAGTGGCAAGGTGACATATTGTGGAGGAAGTGGCAGCAGCATGAGGAGGCCACAGAGTGACCCATTTATATAGTATTGAGGAGGCAGCAGCATAAGGAGACCACATAGTAGTGATGTGGTAGCAGCAAGAGGAGACCACAGAGTGGCAAGGTGACATAGTGTGGAGGTGGCAGCAGCAGAAGCAGCATAAGGATACCACAGAGTGGACAATTTACATAGTGTTGAGGTGGCAGCAGCATGAGGAGACCACAGAATAGTGACCAGAGAGTGGCCCATTGACATAATGGGGGGGGGGGGGTTGCAGCAGCATGAGGACACCAGAGAGTAGCCCATTCACAAAGTGTTGAGGTAGCAGCAGCATGAGGAGACCATAGAGAGGTGATGCGGCAGCAGCATGAGGAGACCACAGAGTGGCAAGGTGACATAGTGTGGAGGTGGCAGCAGCATGAGGAGACCACTGAGCAGCCCATTTACATAGTGTTGAGATGTCAGCAGCATGAGCAGACCACAGAGTAGTGTTGTGACAGCAGCATGAGGAGAACACAGGGTGGCTTAGTGACATAGTGGGTAGCTGGCAGCAGCAACAGCATAAGGAGACCACGGAGTGGCCCATTGACATAGTGTTGAGGTATCAGCAGAATGAAGAGACCACAGAGTGGCCCAGTGATATAGAGTGGAGGTGGCAGCAGCTGCAGCATGAGCATACCACAGAGTGGCCCATTTACACAGTTTTGAAGTGGCAGCAGCATGAGGATACCACAAAGTGGCAAGGTGACATAGTGTTGAGGTGGAAGCAGCTTGTGGAGACCATAGAGTAGTGATGTGGCAGCAGCATGAGGTGACCACAGAGTGGCCCAATGACATAGTGGGTAGCTGGCAGCAGCAAAAGCATAAGGAGACCACAGAGTGGCCCATTTACATAGTTTTGAAGTGGCAGCAGCATGAGGATACCACAGAGTGGTAAGGTGATATAGTGTGAAGGTGGCAGCAGCAGCATGAAGAGACCACAGAGGTGCCCAGTGACATAGTTGGGAGGTGGCAGCAGCAGCATGAGGAGACAACAGAGTGGTCCATTTACATAGTGTTGAGGTCATTGACAGCAGTATGAGGAGACCACAGAGTGGCAATGTGACATAGTGTGGAGGTGGCAGCAGCAGCAGCATGAGTAGTCCACAGAGTGCTCCATTTACATAGTTTTGAGGTAGCAGCAAAATGAGGAGACCACAGAGTAGTGATGTGAAAGCACCATAAGGTGACCCCAGAGTGGCAAGGTGACATATTGTGGAGGAGGTGGCAGCAGCATGAGGAGGCCACAGACTGGCAAGGTGACATAGTGTGGAGGTGGCTGCAGCAACAGCATGAGGAGACCCCAGAGTGACCCATTTACATAGTGTTGAGGAGGCAGCAGCATAAGGAGACCACAGAGTAGTGATATGGTAGCAGCATGAGGAGACCACAGAGTCGCAAGGGGACATAGTGTGGAGGTGGCAGCAGCAGCATGAAGAGACCACAGAGTAGTGATGTGGCATAATCAAATAAAGAAATGTATTCCAGCTCACCATAAAATTCCCTCTGCACGGAACAGACCAGTTCGTGTCATATACACAGAAGAAAAAGTTCCAGCATCCGGGATAAAAAGTTGCCAACTTCTTTATTAAACTTTGGTTACAATCCAATTATACAGACATGATCTCCTTCCACCGCTCAGCATGAGGGGGCCACAGAGTGGTCCAGTGACATAGTTTTGAGGTAGCAGCAGCATGAGGAGACCACAGAGTGGCACAATGACATAGTCTGGAGGTGGCAGCAGCAGCATGTAGAGGCCTGAATGATTAGGTGGCAGCAGCATCAGGAGACCACAGAGTGACCTAGTGACAGAGTGGGGAGGTGGGTGGTAATAACAGTACCCGCTGACGCTGGTGGGTGAAAGAACGAGCACTTGGCATCAGATGTGTGGCATCAGGCAGCTGACAGCATCATAATAGTAGCTGAGGCAGGTAGCCAGAAGAAACAGTCTCTTTTGTCAAAGTGTTGGTGTGGCACCATTGATGATCTAGTCTGATGCATCAGCCATTGGTGGGTGGAAACCCAGGCTGATCCACACCTGAATCTTCTTGACAAAGGTCAGTCTCTTCACATTTTGGGTAGATAGGAGAGTTCTCCTTGGGGTAACTATGGCCCCCACTGCGTTAAACACTCGCTCTGATGCCACACTACTGGCCTAGCAGGACAGCTTTTTCAGGGCAAACTCAGCCAGTTGCTGCCACAAATCCAGTTTCACTGCCCAGTAGTTCAGCGGATCTTCAATGTGGGGTGGCTGTGGGCTGTCCAAGTATGCCACCACCTGCTGTTTCAGGTTATGCTCCATATCTAGCTGCTGCTGCTGGTGAGTAGTTTCTTCACTAGGCGGGTGAAGAAAGCTGCTCATCAGCGACTCTAGACTCAAGTTGCTGCTGATGGAGCTGATTATGCTCCTGCCCCCCCCCCCCCTTAGCAGCCATAGCAGTGGAACGTGAGCGCAGAGGGCCCCCCGGTCAGACCTGCGAGAGGATGGACGATGGTGCACACAGTGGCCAACTGACTACATAGGATGTCTCGATGTTCAGTTTGTCCTCCCTCTCAGTGGGTAAAAAAAAGGCCCCCATTTTGGACCAGTAGCAAGGGTCTAACATGGTGGAGAGCCAGTAGTCATGAAAAATGGTGACAATTCGGCTGTCACTACGCAAGCAAGTGAGCATGCATTGGACCATTTGCGCAAGTGACTCGGAGGGACTCTCTGCCTCCATCTCCACTGCATACTGCCACTGTGTGCCTGGGTCTTCCTCATCTCCCTCTTGCTCCTCCGGCTGGTCCTGCTCCTCCTCTCCTGTCACCTGTGTAGAAAAATCACCTATTGTGCTCCAATGTCTTCCTCCTCCTTCTCCTCCTCCTCCTCCAGTTCAGCCCTCACAGGGCTCATGTGGCCATGAGATATAGGCTCCACTCACTAGTCCCCTGACCTGCCAGATTTACCAGCATCTGTTCCAGGACATGAAGCAGTGGAATGACATTGTTTATCTAGTAGTCCTGACAAATAAAGTGGCCACCTCAAAGGGCCCGAGCAAATGGCAGGTGTCACGCATGAGCTGCCACTGGCTAACATCGAAGTTACACAGGTGAGTACCTCTGTCCGCCTGTATCATCAGGAAATTGTTTATGGCCTTTCTTTGTTCGTATAGTCAGTCCAACACATGGAGAGTGGAATTCCAATGGGTGGAAACATTGCATATCAGCCTATGTTAGGGGACTCTGTTCTGCTGCTGCAGCACAAGGAGTGTATGCTTTGCGGTGTACGAGTGGCTGAATGCATGCAAAGTTTCCTGGCCATTTTTAGGATGTCTGGCAAACAGGGTGAAGACTTCAGGAATCTCTTGACAACCAGAGGTGCATGATTCAGCCCTCCTTGATGCAGTGCCGACATCATGTTCTTCTGGTTGTCGGTCACCATGGTTCTGATTTTCGGTTGTTGCAGAGAAAACCAGGAATCGATTTCTTGATGAAGGACGCGGATCAGTTCCTCTCCTGTGTGACTTCGTTCTCCCAGGAAAACTGGGTGCAGAACAGTGTGACATCACCGCACCCTGCACATGTGGTATGCTGGAGGGGCACTGTGAATGGTCCCTGCAGTGGAGGCAGAGGACACATTGGAAGATGAGGAGGCAGAGGCAGACATTGTCACAGGACCAACAGGTTGAAAACGTGGAGGCGGAAGTGGTCATCACCTGGCCAAGTTGCTGGTGTGGCTGGGCAGCAACCACATTCACCCATTGGGCCGTAAAGGATATGAATTGTCTCTGCCCGTAGTTACAGCTCCAGTCAGCGCTGCCATGCACTTTGGACACAGACATGCTCAAGGACTGGCCCACCTTCTGTTTTACATATGTGTGCAGGTTACTGATTTTTAGGAAAAGAAATGATGGCTTAGGACTCTCGACCTCGGCACAAGCCATCAGTTCTCTAAAAGGTGCAGAGTCCACCACTTGGAAAGGGATGGACTGCAGTACCAGCAACTTGGCCAGGAGCACGTTCAGCTTCTGTGCTGTAGGATGACCACACGCTTATTGCTGTCTCTTGGCAATCGCTTCGGTGATCGACTGCTGACAAAATGAGTGACAAGGAGTAGCAGGACGAGGAGCAGGAGCATCAGGACAGGTAGATGATGGGAAGGACAGACTGCTCCCTTTGGCTGAAATGGTGGAGCCTTGACTGCCTGAAATCAGGTGCATGCCACTGGGTGATGCAGCAGTTGCTGCGGTAGGCTGGACCACCATATCGCAGCCACGGTTCTCCTAGGCCACTTTATTCGAATTGCGAATTTTAATTGCGAATATCGCCAATTAGCGAAGATTTAGAATATAGAGCTATATATTCGTATTAGCGAATATTCTAGATTTTTTTTTCATCTGAACCCTTGATCCCTCCCTGCTTCTTGCTTGTGGGCCAATGAGAAGGCTGCAATGACTTTGTCTGAGCTTAGCAACATTCCTAGCAACCTAAAGGAAAATTGCCTACCCCTTACTATATAAGAACCTCCCCAGCAGCCATTTTCTGCATTTTTTTGCGGTTCTGACAGAGACAGCAGTGTCATTGCTGTGCTCTGTGCTTTGCTGTGTCATTATATTAAATAGTTAGTAAGTTAAATAATATATATAATACAGATTTAGTGTGTTAGTATGAGATAGTCAGTGTAGGTTAGATTGTGATATAGTGTAGCTGATAGGTTCCAGTGCATGGTGTTAGGTAGTGTGATAGGTTCTGCTGTCCATACATACATGCTACAGACATAGTGCTGTGATGTCACAAGTTCACAACAATACTTAGTGCACCAATCAGTAATATGTAGTCAGACCTGATAAAATGTGAAGTTGAACGTATTGTGCAAAAATATGCGCATTATTAATTGCCAATTTGCACAATCGCAAATATACTGGAGCACTCTATCTGCATATAAAGCTATTGTAATGTTCTGCCGTGCCAACAATTTTCTCCAGTCTCAGGAAACTTCTAGAAGCTTAAAAAATATGGCAAAAGTGACCCATGCCTGTATTGCGTGCATAATATGGCAATATTACATTCCGATTTTATAAATAAAAAAAATAATGGTGAATTCTCAAATTTATGAGAAATATTTGCCCAAATATTTGCAAAATATCGCAAATTCAAATATTGCTGAATGGCCATGTTCACCTCCTCTGGCGGCTTATCAAAAAACTGCCACACCGCCGAGTAGGTGATTTTACCCCCAACACTGCGTACTGACTGACTGCTACCGCCGCTGCCTCCGTGACCCCCTGAACCACTACTTTCCGGGCAGGTAGGCTCCTGTGAAGCGGGTGGTCTACCCCAGGCACATTTGGCTACCGACCTCCCACTGCTGCCACCCTGATGACTCCCGGCCACGCTACCGACTTGCTGGCTCTGCCGCTTCCTCAGGCACAAGCTGCCACCCTCTGTTCCTGATGATGATGATGAAGCCCCTTCCTCACCCGGCTCCCAATTGTGATCGGCTACATCATCGTCGAGTACTGTCTGCACGTCACTGATGTCCTCCTCAACGGTCTCTGGGCCAGGAACCTTACCCCTTGCAACACCAGCTCCCACGTCACTCTCCTTATCACTACATGCCCGCCTACTAAAGGATGCAGCGGATGTCTCCTCCAGATCTTGGCAGGCCAGTAGCTGCTGACTGTCCTCAAGTAGCTCATCCTTGCTGTATATTAGAGCTGAGCCCACAGCATATAATCCTTGTCTGTCTAAAGGAACAGAAAAGAGAAGAGGCAGGTTGAGGACAGGTGAGGGCACAGGGCCTGCTCCCGGGCCATGCCAACTAAAGGTTGGGTCTAACAAACCCACCGACTCTTGGATGGGGGTGTCTTATGTCACTTGGAATGAAGTGGATGACCGAGTCAACCATTCAAGAACTGATGGGTTGCGGTCAAGACACGACTGCTAGATCACACTGGGAGCTCAGGCCTCTCCAAGTGACCCCTGCTGGCACGCCCCCTTTCTTTGCTTCGACCTGTGCCTGCGCCAGAAACATTTAGGCCTCTGCTCTGAAATACTGTTAGATCAAATAAATTAATAAAAAGGAAATTAATACACCTCAAAAAGGCTATAATTTTGTTACTTCTCCGCACAACGGCTAACAAGCCTTTTTTATTCAACTAATACACCACAAAAAAAGGTTTTAGAACATATAACTGCACCACTGAACGGCTAATTACACTTTTTTTTTTCACTTATACACCCCAAAAACTGCAGTAAATTTGTCACTTCTCTGCACAACGGCTAATAAGCCCCTTTTTCCACTAATACACCCCCAAAAAGACTTCAGAACATATAACTGCACTACTAATAACAATAATACTTTTTTCCCACTAATACACCACAAAAAAGGTTGTAATTTTGTCACTTCACCGCACAACAGCAAATATTTACTAGTAATACACCCTGTTAATGGCTGTATCACACAGCACTTGCACCACAATAACAAGCAAGGTTTGCTGGAATTACAGAGGTATCATCTATTGCAAACCTGAAAGCAGCAGTATAATGGCAATTTGGATCCCAGTCAGTGCAGCAAAGTGTAATAGGATTGTTCCTATTAGCCAGACTGTAAACTCCCCTATTGGACCCTGTTCTGCTTTTATAGTGTTGAATAATTCCTCCCTATCCTTCTTCTACACTTCTAATGATCTTTCCCTGAACTATTTAGCCAAATGTTTTAAAGTATTTTCTACCACTTTCCCTAGCGCCTGCTAACGTGTCTCTCTGCACTATAAACACTCTGAAAAAGTCCAGGCTATTTATATGGCTGTGACATCACAGGGGCTGGCTGCTGATTGGCTGCATGCATGGCATTGTGGGTGATCATTTGTTCCCAGAGTTCCTTTATCCATGTCCTAACACGTGCAGCAGCCATTTTAGGAAAAAATGCTATTCGCTACCACAAACCGTGAGGAAATTTGTATTCGATGCAAATCGAATTTTTCCTGAAATTCGGATCGAGTTCCACTTCTACTTCGATTTGCTCATCTCTAATGGCTACAAGAAATGTTTGGAGGCTGTCATTAATGCCAAAGGGTGTGCAACCAAGTATTAATTAGGGGTGCCTGTACTGCTGCACATGCTGCTTATTCTGTTTCTTCTTTGAAATTACAAAATGTACCATATTTTTCGCCCTATAAGACACACTTTTTTCCCCCTAAAAGTGGGGGAAAAATAGCAGTGCGTCTTATGAGGCGAATACTGCTGATTTTGCCGTATTTTCAATGATACACCAGCCGCGATGCCTAGCGGCGGGTGTATCAGCTGTGAGGGAGGAGGGGCGGGGCCGGAATCTGCATTTATAATGACAGCGGGGCCCGTGCAGTGACTGTATTCTACTACACGGGCCCCGCTCACTGTATAATCGTATCTGTATTCTGTAATAGTTAATTGTGTATATACCGATAATCGCATAATCAGCGCTACTTACAACTACAAGCGCTCGGTAGGTAGCAGAGAGGAGGGAGGAGGCAGGCCGGGAGGATGGGCGCTGGCAGCCTGAGTCACTACGTTATGCACCCATGCCGCCTGCTTCATTCATAAAGTGGGCGGCACAGGCGCATGACATAGTGAGTGACGCGCCGCCTGCCCTTCCTCCCGGCCTGCCTCCTCCCTCCTCTCTGCTACCTACCGAGCGCTTGTAGTTGTAAGTAGCGCTGATTATGCGATTACCGGTATATGCATAATTAACTATTACAGAATACAGATACGATTATACAGTGAGCGGGGCCCGTGTAGTAGAATACAGTCACTGCATGGGCCCCGCTGTCATTATAAAAGCAGATGCGACCCCCACCCCTTGTATTGAGGGTCATTCACTACAGGGACACTGTTATGGAGGGGATCTGTGGATGACACATAGCATAAGATGCTATATATGTCTCATCCACAGATCCCCCCATAACAGTGTCATACACAGATCCCCATAACAGTGCCATCCAGAGACCCCAATAAGAGCCACCCACAGATCCCCCATAAGTGTCACCCACAGATCCCCCATAAGTGTCACCCACAGACCCCTCATAAGTGTCACCCACAGATCCCCCATAACAGTGTGTCACCCACAGATTCCCCATAACAGTGCGTCACCCACAGATCCCCCATAACAGTTCGCCATCCACAGATCCCCCATAACAGTGTGCCATCCACAGACCACAATTAGTTCAAAACCACACCTATTGGTTCAAAATATTTTTTTCTTATTTTCCTCCTCAAAAACCTAGGTGCGTCTTATGGGCCGGTGCGTCTTATAGGGCAAAAAATACGGTAATCTTTTATAATATTTTATTAAACTCTTTTTGTACCTAAGTGGTGTTATGTCTATTTTTTCCTTGTTATTATTGCCAACATCTCATTTTCTTTGAATTGTGCACTCTGAGATGTCAACTGTGATCTAATGGTCATGTCTACCATACTTCCCTTGCAAAATTTTAATTATATTTGTATCTTAAGGATGCTGATACAATAAACAGTAGCAGGGTAGTGATCAAATGTGACACCACTGATGCATATATAGAACCTATATCAAATGAGCAAAGTGCAGTGAAACATATTCAAAGACCCCATTTAGACTGGATTTATCTGTGATGGATTTCCAGTTCTCCTATATGAGGACTACCTCTCTAGATGACTATTTGTTAATTATATTTTGTCGGTTGTCTTGAAGGGTTTGTTCAACAGTATTTACATTTACATTTTTATATGTAAGGTTAGAAATATAACAGAAGCCAATGCATGCTATTCTCCACTTTCTTGCCCACCTTACTTCCCAAAAAAGGTAATAAAAGTGAACAAAAAAGTCGTATGTACACCAAAATAGTACCAATCAAACCGTCACCTCATCCCGCAAAAAATGAGCCCCTACATGAGACAATGGCCCAAAAAAATAAAATAAAATATGGCTCTTAAACTAAAACATTATATTTTTGGTTTTCAAATATGCTTTTTTATGTTAAATGTATAATTTTTTTTTTTAAGTAGACATATTAGGTATCGCCGCATCCGTAAGAACCTGCTCTATAAAAATTCCACATGACCTAAACCCTGAGGGGAACACCGTAAAAAAATTAAATAAAGCCATTTTTTGTCACCTTACATCACAAAAAGTGCAGTAGCCAACGATCAAAAAGTCGTATGCCCCCCAAAATTGTGCCAATCTAACCGTCATCTCATCTCACAAAAATGATACCCTACCTAAGACAATCGCCCAAAAACTTAAAAAACTATGGTTCTCAGACTATGGAGACACTAAAAAAGGATTTTTTTGGTTTCAAAAATGAAATAATTGTGTAAAACTTACATAAAAAGGAGACATATTAGGTATCGCCGCATCCATAATAACCTGTTCTATAAAAATACCACATGATCTAACCTGTCAGATGAATGTTGTAAATAACAAAAAATAAAAATGGTGCCAAAACAGCTATTTCTTGTTACATTGCCTCACAAAAAGTGTAATATAGAGCAACCAAAAATCATATGTATCCCAAAATAGTACCAACAAAACTGCCACGCTATCCCGTATTTTCCAAAATGGGGTCACTTTTTTAGAGTTTCTATTTCCCATTAATTCTTGTGGAACACCTAAAGGGTTAACAAAGTTAGTAAAAATCCGTTTTGTATACCTTGAGGGGTGTAGTTTCTAAAATGGGGTAACTTTTTTGGAGTTTCTACTCTAGGGGTGCATCAGGGAGGCTTCAAATGGGACATGGTGTCAAAAAATCAGTCCAGCAAAATCTGCCTTCCAAAAAACGTATGGCATTCCTTTCCTTCTGCACTCTGCCGTGTGCCCGTACAGCAGTTTACAACCACATATGGGGTGTTTCTGTAAACTACAGAATCATAATCAGGGCCATAAATATTGAGTTTTGTTTGGCTGTTAACCCTTGCTTTGTAACTGGAATTTTTTTTATTCAAATGGAAAATCTGCAAAAAAAGTGAAATTTTGCAATTTTATCTCTATTTTCCATTAATACTTGTGGAACACCTAAAGGGTTAACGAAGTTAGTAAAATCAGTTTTGAATACCTTGAGGGGTGTAGTTTATAAAATGGGGTCATTTTTGGATGATTTCAGACCTGAACTGGTCCTGAAAAATTGGGTTTTAGAAATGTTCAAAAAAAATTCAAGATTCGCTACTAAACTTCTAAGCCTTGTAACATCCCCAAAAAATAAAATGGCATTCCCAAATTGTTCCAAACATAAAGTAGACATATAGGGAATGCAAATTAATAACTATTTTTGGAGGTATTACTATGCATTATAGAAGTAAAGAAATTGAAACTTGGAAATTTGCAAATTTTTCATAATTTTTGGTAAATTGGGTATTTTTTTATAAATAAAAAAAAAAAATTTGACTCAATTTTACCAGTGTCATGAAGTACAATATGTGACGAAAAACTATCTCAGAATGGCCTGGATAAGTAAAAGCATTTTAAAGTTATTCACACATAAAGGGACACTGGTCAGATTTGCAACAAATGGCCTGGTCCTTAAGGTGAAATTGAGCCCGGTCTATAAGGGGTTAAGGAGGTTTCACTGTATACTGAAGAAAGGTATGCTAAAGAAGTTTGAAATTCATGTATAAAGTGGATTCATGTATAAAGTCGAGGAAAATTAGGTTTTCAAACTTAGCCTTTAGTTATTGATTAGACCTAAGGATAAGCAAATCAATTTGTAACAAACTGGGTTTGTTGCAAACTTCCTAAAATTGAGTCTGCCAGATGAACCCGAAGATTTTAAGATTCGCTTCAGAGGAATCCAGTAAAACAGTGCACGGCACCATTTTACTGTACATGTCCGTGGGAAAAAGCATGAGGGAGAAAGAAGAAGGCTGCTTACATGACCCTGAGAGGAAGTGGGGGGAGGAGGGCTTGCCCTAATTGGCTCACAGGCCAATAGGCAGCCCGGATGAGTGCTGCAGCGGGCAAGCAAGAGGGTGCCCTTGCAGAGCGAGCAAAACATCATTCTGTGTTGAGCTGTGAATGAGGATGGATGGGTGTAGCAGTGTCTAAGAGAAAATGATCTTAAGGACTTTGTACAGTCACAATCAGGCTTCTATTCTAGTGCCAGGGACAGTGAAGGGAAAGGAGAGTAAGAAGAATACCTGTAGAATTGGGAAAAGCAAGAAAAGCTGTCAGCCAGGGATTGAACTGTAAAGAGTTGAAGCTGGGTGTGCCTCTTAGCACAGCTGCAGCTGCTGCTGAACTTCGAAAGCAGCTACCAGCAAGAACATTTCTTTTTTTCCCCATTTTAACAGAAATACGGCTGTTTTTCTTGTTGTGGTAAAAAAAGTTAAATACAATAGCGTTCTAAATTTCAGAGAAAACACAGGAAATAGTCCAAAATCTGTGTTGGGGCATCTCCAGACAGATCAAGGGTTTTTTGTTTTGAGAAGTTTTGACCCTCTCAGGATTGTGTCGGCCTGGCTCTCATACCAGACACTAATCCGCCTCCTCCACCTCCAACTACATGGACATGCTCCCTTCCCCAACAGCAGCAGGGCACAGCGTTGCTCCTCATTCCTATCACATGTTTCAATTGCTGTTGAAACTGATTGGCCTGGCATCTGAAGGGTACAATGTAATTGCATCCACTACTTCAAAGAAATGCGCTTTATGATGAAGTAATTCATCACAAAGCGGATTTATTTTATTTTATTTGGCGAGGGCAGCAGAATCAAACTTTTCATAAATTTGTTTCTATCTAGTTAGTATATAAAGTGAGAATGCTTGAACTGGGGGAACATGTCTGTATATGGGTAAGTAACTGACTCAGTGATAGAAAACAGAGGGTGGTTAGTAACGGTACACACTCAGATTGGGTCACTGTCACTAGTGGGGTACCTCAGGGGTCAGTATAAAGCCCTATTCTCTTCCATATATTTATTAATGATCTTGTAGAAGGCTTGCATAGTAAAATATAAATTTTCGCAGATGACACTAAACTGTGTAAAGTAATTAACACAGAAGAGGACAGTATAATGCTACAGATGGATCTGCATAGATTGGAAGCTTAGGCAGAGAAGTGGCAAATGAGGTTTAACACTGAGGTTTAACACTGACAAATGTAAGGATATGCACATGGGAAGGAATAATGCAAGTCACCTGTACATACTAAATGGTAAAACACTGGGTACCACTGACATGGAAAAGGACTTAGGAATTTTAGGAATTTTAGTAGCTAGAACAGTAAGCTCTCTGTAATGCCTTCTTTCTTTCTCAGCCTCCAGTGTCATAGATAGGGTTTTCAGCACCACAGGGTGAGTGGTGACAACCAAACAGACTAAGTTGTTCTCCATCAGTGTCCAAAACATCACTTTTGCTAGAATGAATGAATCAACCCTGGATTCAGGAGGATTTTTACACTGCTCCAGCTGAGGCCAAAGACTAGATCTAGTTTTGCTGAGGGTGCCTAATCTTACAACTGTTGCTGTCTGCCTGCCATCATCTTGCCTGCCTACCATAATTTTTCATACAGGTGTTGCTGCTGCCTCTATCATGCCACTGCTGCTGCTAATCCTCTATTAACACAAAGCATTTGCCATTACTACTAATACCACTATCACTATTACCATTACTACTACTACCCATAGAAAGAAAATCTATGGCTTTTATGTTCCATGCTATACTACTTCTGCTGTTGCTTCTATGGCAGGCACATGCCATTAGTACCCTACCCTTTCCACATCCACACTGTACTGCTTCAGCTCCCAATTAAAAAGGATAATTTTTCAAGGCTTTTTTTTCTGAGATTTAACACTTTTTGTGTCGTATGGTCAGTTATCAGGACCCTGTTAAGGCATACATTTTAGACATTTGGTCCTTCAACAAGCCACTTTTTTTTCATTGCATACCACCGTGTGTGTTTAAATACCATCTGCCCCCAATAAGGGACAATTTTCTAATGTAAAAAAGCATGGAGCAGTGTGTTTTTAAACACGCAATGTGTTAACACCATCAAACGTGTTTAACTGTAGCTATGTACAGTGTTCCCTGTGGCCTGCACTGCTACGTGGCCGTGCAGCAATTATAGTGCCCCCACTCACAAGTTTTTAAAGGCCGCTCAGCGCTCACCCTGCTGGCAAAATGCCCACATTTATTTCTGCTACATTCTACTCCTACAGGACGTTCTATGCGTGTGTCAGTGGGGCGGCGCCTACCTCATATTGCAGCACTACTGAAGCCTCCTCCTTCTTTTTCCGACCGGAAGAGGAAGACTGAGCACGCAGCAGCCGGGCAAGGTAACATGAAGGCGGCGGAAGCGCCATCTTAGAGGCTAGAGTGAGTCTCTAATGAGTGCAGTGTTTTTCTTCTCCCTTCAGCTCAGGGTAAATGTATGAGGAGAGGAAGTGTCAGGTTGTCACTTTATCATCAGCAATAAGAGTAGGAATGCACTCAGCAGCACTACACCGGCCGTATTGTTTCTGCCTGCTAGCACTAGAATGATGGCCCCCTCATTGTATATAGTGATAAGGGCTATGATGGTATAACCTGGGCATCTCTTCTCCTGTACAAAATGATATACAGTCAGGTCCATAAATATTGGGACATCGACACAATTCTAAATTTTTTGGCTCTATACACCACCACAAAGGATTTGAAATTAAACTAACACGATGTGCTTTAACTGCAGACTGTCAGCTTTAATTTGAGGGTATTTACATCCAAATCAGGTGAACGGTGTAGGAATTACAACAGTTTGCATATGTGCCTCCCACTTGTTAAGGGACCAAAAGTAATGGGACAATTGGACTCTCAGCTATCCCATGGCCAGGTGTGTGTTATTCCCTCATTACCCCAATTGCAATGAGCAGATAAAAGGTCCAGAGTTCATTTCAAGTGTGCTATTTGCATTTGGAATCTGTTGCTGTCAACTCTCAAGATGAGATCCAAAGAGCTGTCACTATCAGTGAAGAAAGCCATCATTAGGCTGAAAAAACACAACAAACCCATCAGAGAGATAGCAAAAACATTAGGCATGGCCAAAACAACAGTTTGGAACATTCTTAAAAAGAAGGTGTTGCATCACCAAAGAATTATTTCCCTGGTGAAGAAAACACTCTTCACAACAGTTGGCCAGATCAAGAACACTCTCCAGGAGGTAGGTGTATGTGTGTCAAAGTCAATAATCAAGAGAAGACTTCACCAGAGTGAATACAGAGGGTTCACCACAAGATATAAACCATTGGTGAGCCTCAAAGACAGGAACACCAGATTAGAGTTTGCCAAACGACATCTAAAAAAGCCTTCACAGTTCTAGAACAACATCCTATGGACAGATGAGACCAATATCAACTTGTACCAGAGTGATGGGAAGAGAAGAGTATGGAGAAGGAAAGGAACTGCTCATGATCCTAAGCATACCACCTCATCAGTGAAGCATGGTGGTGGTAGTGTCATAGTGTGGGCATGTGTGGCTGCCAATGGAACTGGTTCTCTTGTATTTTATTGATGATGTGACTGCTGACAAAAGCAGCAGAATGAATTCTGAAGTGTTTCGGCAATATTATCTGCTCATATTCAGCCAAATGCTTCAGAACTCATTGGACGGCACTTTACAGTGCAGATGGACAAAGACCCAAAGCATACTGCAAAATCAACCAAAGAACCAAAGAGTTTTTTAAGGGAAAGAAGTGGAATGTTATGCAATGTAAGTCAATCACCTGACCTGAATCCGATTGAGCATGCATTTCACTTGCTGAAGACAAAACTGAAGGGAAAATGCCCCAAGAACAAGCAGGAACTGAAGACTGTTGCAGTAGAGGCCTGGCAGAGCATCACCAGGGAGGAAACCCAGTGTCTGGTGATGTCTATGCGTTCCAGACTTCAGGTTGTAATTGACTGCAAAGAATTTGACAACCAAGTATTAAAAAGTTAAAGTTTGATTTATGATTATTATTATGTCCCATTACTTTTGGTCCCTTAACAAGTGGGAGGCACATATGCAAACTGTTGTAATTCCTACACCATTCACCTGATTTGGATGTAAATACCCTCAAATTAAAGCTGAGAGTCTGCAGTTAAAGCACATCTTGTTTGTTTCATTTCAAATCCATTGTGGTGGTGTATAGAGACAACAATTTTAGAATTGTGTTGATGTCCCAATATTTATGGACCTGACTGTGTGTATAGCTAGTATAAGTTATACATCTTGTAGTTATATGGACCATAATGCTGGTATAACCTAGGTATTCACCTGTATTATACAGGAGATGCCCATTTGCCCAGGTTATACCAGCATGGTCCATATTACTATGTACAAGAAGATGTATAACTAATACCAGCTGTACATATATATTTGTATATAGGAGATACCCAGGTTATACCAGCATGGTCCTCATCGTTGTATACAGGAAGATGTATAACTTATACCTACTGTACATATGGTTAAGGCTGCAGCGCAGCCTGTAATTGTGGGAGGGGCATGCAGCATTTAAGCCGTCACTCACCTCCTCTCCAGCCTGGCGTTCCAGCGGAGTGCGCAGCTTGCAGTTCGGTCCGGTCCTCAGCAGTGGCCTCCTCACTTCCGGGTCCGCCCCCTCAGCTTCCTCCCACTGCGATTCCTGCATTCGGCTCTCCTCCGCTCCCGGCGTCTCAAGGATATCTCGGTAGGTTAAGCGCAGGTTCTGCCGGTCACCTCACGCTGCCTGGGTGAATCAGCCTCCAGGGTCTCGGATCCCACGTCTGCCTGGTCAGGATTCCGGTCCTCTCCCCTTCATAATCTTCCTCTGTCCGCTCCCCTTGTCCACTGTTGTCTTCACTGCTGCACATATTTTTCTCCTCTCCTTTCACCTGGGCTGGGTTCGGACCTGGGTGTTGTGCAGCACGCTCCTGCTTGCTGTGGGACGCTCATCAGGCGGGGGCCATTGATCCCCTGGAATGGTTGTCGCCTGGGCTTTTTTGCAGCACGTGCGTTTGCGCTGTGGATCGCCCGGCGCCCCAGGAGGTTCTTGTGCGTCTTTTTGGGGCGTATTGTCGCGCGTTCCCATAGACTTGCCGGGGGCGCGCGACAATAGGCGTGCGCTTGTTCTGAAGCCGAGTATGTCGGACGCCTGCGGCTTCACGCCTGCAGAGCGCGACATTCTGGACGCTCAGGTCTGAACCCAACATTGAGCAGCCCACCTTCCCGCGGTGGATTAAGGCTTTGGTCTGCATGTGCATTCTGCTGGTCACGGTTTCATCAATCTACAGGTGGGGGTGTGGCTTCATGCGCATAATTAACACCATTTTCCGTCCCCCAGCTGTAGCATGTTCTATCTCCAGCTACTGCGAAGTCTTGTCCAGTGCTCCGTGTATGTCAGCCTCCGCAGTTGCTAGTACATGTATCACGGGCCTCACCTCAGGTTGTCCTTTCTCTTGCACTGCGGCCCTCGGTCCCTCCGAGTGTCCGGCTCGCAGCATTCTCGCCACAGTCCCTGTCGTCACTCGCTCTTCCCGGATCGCCCGGGCTCTCTCTCTCACACGGTGTTCGTCCTTTTTCAAGCCTTGGATCACCCAGGGTCGTCTCTCTCTCTCCGGTTCGCCCGGTTCACGTATTTGTTTCCTGGATCACCCAGGTCTCTTCCCTAGTTCGCCTGGAGTTCTTCTTCTTTTCCCTGGATCGCCCAGGTCTCTTCCCCAGTTCGCCTGGGGTTCTTCTTCTTTCTCCTGGATCGCCCAGGTCTCCGCCCCAGTTCGCCTGGGGTTCCTCCTTCCTCCTGGATCGCCCAGGTCTGTTTTTTCAGTGTTTCGGTTATCTTCAGATCACAGGTTCGGTCCGGTTTTTTTCGAATCGCGTCAGTCAAGGGTTAAATCCTTTCCAAGGTAAGTTCAGGTCATGTTCGGTCCCTCTGAGGACCGTATTTTTGTTTGTTTTTCTCTTCTCTTCTGAAGGTCTGGGTTTTCCTTTAGCTTTCCGGTACGCTATCGGGTTCAGATCTCCTGTTCCTTGGTCTCGGGCTTCTTCTGGTAAATATTTTAAATGGTTTTGTGTCCCTTACTTTCATCTTCGTTTTCGGCTGTTCCCTCGCGTCCGCAGCTCCGTTTTTCTCTCATTTATGTTTTTCCGCAGGTCAAGGATGTCGCACGTGTCAGAGATAGATGACAATATTTCCCTTCCTGGGACATCGGCTTCTGGTCACTCCGTCAGCGCTTCCTTACGGAGCTGGACTGTGCCTAGGCTGATCACCGCAGGGGGATTCGTCATCCCGCGTCAGCCCGCAAGGCGGAATTATACCGCTTGTTGATGACGGCCCCGAGTTCAGTGGAAACTCAGTCTAGCTCTCCTTCCATCCAGCAAACCTTGTCCCAGATTCAGTCCTCCATCAGCGGGCTTGCCAGTTCTCTATGCGACATTCAGGCCAGGGTCGCAGCCATAGAGTCCAGACCCTCGGCAATCCCACCCTCCCCAGCGGTGGCTCCATCCCCACCTCCAGATGTGGCAGGTAGGCCAGCTTCTGGTCCTCTGATTGCCCCGTCTCACTTCATCCCCGAGCATATCAAGAAGGACATCTTGGCTGGGAAGGATGTGAATTTAGCCTCCATCCTTATCGCCTCCCAGGACATCTCGGAGAATCGGATCATTAATTGCGGGGAGGTTTCGGTGGTCTTGAAGGCCAAAGACGTCAGACTTAACCGCAAACTGTCCATTCCCGAGTTTGTCCTGGCCTTTAGCCTGTATCGGGACATTGTTTGTTCTGCCAATCCGTCCAGGAGGGAGGAGCTTGATACCTACCTGTATCGGGTGTCGGACCTGGGCCACAAGTAAGGTGGCTCAGCGTTTTACGATTACCACAGGTCCTTTTCCGCTAAGGCGGCAGCAGCCCTGTCGCAGTTTCAGTTCATGACTAATTGGGCTGATCTCGACATGGAGCTGTTCTGCCGTCATTTCGCCGGTCTCAGAGCTCCCTCCTGCACCTCTTGCCAGTCCATATTCCATTCCTCTGACTGGTGTCCCGATCAGGCTCATCCTTCCCAGCCGGGAGCTGCTCCTAGTACTTCCGGGGCCACCAAGTCCTCGGCAACTCTGGACAAACTAGGCAGACCAATTGTCTATTTAGGTAGCAGCCAGGTCTGCAACAATTTCAATGCGGGGGGTTGTGCCTTTAACGCCTGTCGAGCTCTTCACATCTGCTCGGCATGTTTTCGGGCCCATCCGCGTTCGGCCTGTACCAGGAAATCTTCCAAGAGCTCCTGACTAGCCGACATTGATGTAGACCTTCTGGCTGTTCTGCTGCAGGATCACCCAGACCGTCTCTTCGTGGCCTTCCTCTTGGCCGGGTTCAAGGAGGGCTTCCAAACAGGGCTCATCGCCCTGCCTCACGGGTCATGGGAGGGTCCCAATTTGCGCTCGGCGTTCGGTGACCCGGAGGCCGTGGATGCCCTCCTTCGATCCGAAGTGGAAAAGGTTTTCATCATTGGTCCCTTTCTCCACATTCCGTTTCAGTCCTGGTGGATCAACCCTATCGGGCTGGTTGTGAAACAATCCTCCAATAAAAAACGCCTCATCTACGACCTGTCAGCGCCTCATATGTCATCCACCCCAAGCCTGAATTCTCTTATCCCCTCTGAGGAGTATTCCATGCAATACTCGTCAGTTGAGGAAGCCATTCAGCTCATTCTCCAGTCGGGGGTTGGGTCTTGGCTTGCCAAGGTAGACATAGCCGATGCCTTCAAGCTTCTCCCGGTCCACCCGCATCTTTGGAGGTACTATGGTATCAATTGGTCGGACAGGTTTTATTTTGCCAACCGCTTAACCTTTGGGTCCAAGAGCAGCCCCTGGCTGTTCGACCAGTTTGCCAGGGCTCTCCATTGGATCCTGGTGCATCACGGAGGTCTTCCCATGGTAATTCATTACCTGGACGACTTTTTGCTCATTGAGAACCCTCATCCGGTCCCCTCAATTCCCGCTACCCTCTTGGAGTTCTTCTCCCTCCTCCAGGTGCCCGTGGCCTCCTCCAAGACCGAGGGCCCTGCCACCAGGGTGACCTTTCTGGGCTTCACATTAGATTCCGCCAAGATGGAGGCCAGTCTGCCACCTGAAAAGTTGACCAGGATCTGCTCTGCCATCTCCCGGGCGGTCAGCGCTCTGTCCCTGACCAAGGCGGAGCTTCAGTCCTTACTGGGTCTGCTGAATCACGCCACGAAGATCATGCCCCAGGGCCGGTCTTTTTTGGCTAGCCTGTTGCATCTTCTTTCCACGGTTCATGACCAGGATTCTGTCGTCCACCTGGACCGCCACGCCATCTCGGACCTTGCCATGTGGAACACCTTCCTTTCAGAATGGAACGGCATTTCCCTCTTCGTTCCCCGCTGGGACTCGGCTTCCCCGATTATTTTCTCGGACGCAGCCGGTTCCATCGGCTTTGCCGCCATCTTCAGGTCCCACTGGCTGGCGGCCAGGTGGCCTCCAGAAATCCAAGCAGACCCAGCTGCCATCGGGTCTTCTCCCCTCCTGGAATTATATCCCATCGTGGCTGCCGCCTTGGTCTGGGGCAGCTCCTGGTCCAACTTGCCAGTTTTGTTTGTCACGGACAACCAGTCCCTGGTCGATATTATCAATTCTGGCAGGTCCAGATCTCTCAGAGTCATGGCCCTGCTGCGAAAGTTAGTGTGGCTATCCCTCACCCACAACTTCCATGTCCGTTGTGCTCACATTCCAGGGGATTCCAACACTGCCGCTGACGCCCTCTCCCGTTTCAGTTTTTCCACTTTCTTTCAGGAAATGCCCGAAGCAGATCATTCCGGTACTCAGGTTCCTCCACTCAGCTCATTCATCCTGGATTAGCATCTCTGGTGGTCCAGGCAGAGAGACTGATCGAGGGTTCTCTTTCCCACAACACAGCTAGGAATTATCGGGCCGGGTTCACAGCTTTCTGCAAGTTTGCTGGAGAATTCCCAAGGGGTCAGCTGGAGGAAACCTCATATGTCATGGCGTTCATTGCATTTTGCCACACCCGCCTCTCCTTGTCGCACAATACCATCAAGCTATATTTAGCAGGGCTCCAGCATCATCACTTGATCGCCAAGCCAGATGGGGGTTCCATCCTTGCTTCACAAGCCGTCAAGGCAACACTCAGGGGTCTGCAGAAGAAGGGGAAGGGTCTGCGCACCCGAAGACTGCCGGTGTCGGGGGAATTGTTGAGAGCCCTATCCTCGGCCTTAGACGGCAGTCCTTTTGGGCCCTCTCTCAGCACGGTTCTGAAGGCGGCTATTTACCTCGGGTTCTACGGCTTCCTCAGGCCTGGTGAATTCACGTCGGGCTCCGGGCGTCATAGCTTCCTCCAGAAACGCCACCTAGTCTGGTCCGCAGACCATTTTGTCCTTCATCTCCCGTCCTCCAAAACCAACCAGTCTGGTCCTCCCACGGAGATTAAGTTTTTCCCTTCAGGTAACCGTTGGTGCCCAGTCAAGGTTCTGTGGCAATTATCGTCCTGCTTCACGGTCTCTCCTCCAGACTCCCCTCTTCTGCCTTGTGTAGGTAAGCCACTCACCACATCGAAATTCATGTCCCTCGTCCGGTCCCTGATGCAGGGGTTGGGTCACGACCCCAGTACTATTTCAGGTCATTCCTTCCGCATTGGGGCTGCGTCGGCAGCTTCTAAGCATCAGGTCCCCGCACATGTAATTCGCTGCATGGGGCGTTGGCGTTCGTCCTGTTTCACCCGTTATATTCCAGATCCCCAGGCAGAAATCTCTCAGGCCTTCCGTACACTGGCTTTGTAATATTCAATAAACTATGTTACCTATTCAGAGTCTTTGGCCCCTTTTCTTGGCGTACCCGCGTACGTGGCTCCCGGCACACCCCAGCCACTAGGTTCAGGGTTAAGGGTTTCCCCTTTCCCACTTCCACCATCCTTAGCCCTGACCACAAATATAATTATATACTGGAAATACCCAGGCTATACCAGCATGCTCCATATCACTATATACAAGAAGATGTATAAAAGTTATACCAGATGTACATATATAATTATATACGACGATTATCTCTTGTTTGATTGTCCTATCGCCCACCTTTGACTAAGCATTGCCCATCTCTAAGCTGACCCCACTCAGCAGCTGCCAAGGCTTAGAGGGAACACTGGCTATGTTTGTCAGTGTCACTCAAACATGATTTACTATTGCTGTCATTGCGTTCAAAAGCTTAGTGAGGAGGGAGGAGAAAAAGCTAAAATTTATAAATAATTAATGATAGCATGTTTCCTAGGAAACTAGAGGATATTATATACCGATTTCCAGGACAATTGGAGCCAATTTGGTGCGGGGGGAATTGATTCTGGTCTAAACAGAATTAAAAAAATTTTTCTAACTAAACCGAATCTCAACAGGTTTGCACATCCCTAATTTGAACCTACATGTTATTCTATACAAATACTGTACATGTGTGTAAATAGTACGCACGTACCACCATATTTAACAATGTCTGACTCATCCCTGCACATCCTTGTGCACATTTTAGCAACTTAATAATTAATTACAAAAGCAAATATGTTACAAGCTGTTATCTAGGGAGTATTTTTTATCTGCCTCATTAGATTGTGATAACAGGTTTTCCTGGGAGCCCTGATGTGTAGGCGGATGCAGTGACTTGCGTAAGCAGGTGCTGCAAGGTGTTCCATTCTCTGCACACATAGATGAAGAACGTCATTGGGAATCTCCTTCCTCTAGCTTTCTTACAAACAAGAGATACAGACTGCACTTCTATAAAGAATAGACACAAGACTGAATGATTTTAAGCCTGGAGTCCTGTGCTTAAATTGTATCCCGCTAGAGCTGAAATATAGTATATTACTACAACTCCTATTTACATGATAATAATTAAAGCAGCTCTGTCACCCGGATCAACCCTATTCAACCAGGCATATACAGTGCTGCCCATAATTATTCATACCCCAGGCAAATTTTGACTTAAAGTTACTTTTATTCAACCAGCAAGTAATTTTTTTACGGGAAATTACATGTAGTTTCTCCCAAAAGATAATAAGACGATGTACAAGAGGCATTATTGTGGAAAAAAAAATTCTCAGCTTTTATTTACATTTGAGCAAAAAGTGTCCAGTCCAAAATTATTCATAACCTTCTCAATAATCAATAGAAAAGCCTTTATTGTCTATTACAGCAATCAAACGCTTCCTATAATTGCAGACCAGCTTTTTGCATGTCTCCACAGGTATTTTTGCCATTCATCTTTAGCAATGAGCTCCAAATCTTTTTGGTTGGAGGGTCTTCTTGCCATCACCCTGATCTTTAGCTCCCTCCATAGATTCTCAATTGGATTCAAGTCTGGTGCCCAAGGCCAAGTTTCTTTGCAGACTGCCTGATGTTGTCGTTGAGAATCCTCATGTATTGCTCTTTTTTTTCATGGTGCTGTTTACTGTTATTAGGTTCCCTGGTTCATTGGCTGAAAAACACCCCCAAAAGCATTAGGTTCCAGCCACCATGTTTGACAGTGGGGATGGTGTTCTTTGGGTTGAAGGCTTCTCCTTTTTTACGCCAACTGGACTCTTTGCTCAAATGTAAATAAAAGCTGAGAAATTTTTTTTTTTCCCCACAATAATGCCTCTTGTACATCGTCTTATTATCTTTTGGGAGACACATGTCATTTCCTGTCAAAAAATTGCTTGCTGGTTAAATAAAAGTAACTTTAAGTCAAAATTTGCCAGGGGGATGAATAATTATGGGCAGCACTGTAGCTAGATAAGGTGCTGACTAGGGTTGAGTGAACCCAAACTGTAAAGTTCGGGTTCGTACTGAACTTTAGGATTTTTGAACCCCGGACGCAAACCCATACTTTTCATAAAAAGTTTAAGTTCCGGTTCGGTGTTCGGCGAGTTAATGGCGCTTTTTGAAAGGCTGCAGAGCAGCCAATCAACAAGCGTTTAACTTGTGTGCCCTTAGAAGCCATCACAGCCATGTCTACTAATGGCATGGCTGTTATTGGCCAATGTATCATGTGAACTAGCCTCTATATAAGCTGTAGTCATGTAGCGCTGCACGTCACTCTGCTCTTATTAGTGTAGGGATAGGATGCTACTGCTGTGAGGGAGAGAATAAGAAAGAATTCAGTTATCAGAAGTGCTTGTTAACTCAGTGATCTACAGTGATTTTGTTTTGTGGGTGCAGTGCACAATTGTTTTACCCTGCCCTGATCCCAGTGACACAGAAATTCATCTGTTAGTTAGGTGGGCATGGGCGGCCATTTTATGCAAGTTCAGTGTACCAGCAAACATATTTGCATTTGTGACAGTGACATACAAGCTTTAAATACTGCTGTTATATTCTGGGTTTAAAAAAACACCAAATTTTTGCAATACCCTACATCTGATGCCTTTGCTGCATTTGTCACAGTGAAATACAAGCTTGAAATACTGCAATTATATTCTGGGTTTAAAAAAACACCCACTTTTTGCAAGACCCTACATCTGGAGCCTTTGCTACATTTGTCACAGTGAAATACAAGCTTGAAATACTGCAATTATATTCTGGGTTTAAAAAAACACCCACTTTTTACAATACCCTACATCTGGGGCCTTTGCTGCATTTGTCACAGTGAAATACAAGCTTGAAATACTGCAATTATATTCTGGGTTTAAAAAAACACCCACTTTTTGCAATACCCTACATCTGGGGCCTTTGCTGCATTTGTCACAGTGAAATACAAGCGTTAGATAGTGCTGTTATATTCTGGTATTAAAAAAACACCCATTTTGGGCAAGATAATAAATTTGCAGCCTTTGATGCATTTCTGACCGTCCAATACAAATTTTAGATACTGCTGTTACTTGTTTTGAAAAAACACCCATTTTGGGCAGGATAATACACTTGTGGCCTTTGTTGCATTTGTGACAGTCAAATACAAAGTTTAAATACTGAAGTTATATTGTTAGTTTAAAAAAACTGCAATTTTGGGCCCTACATCTGGGGCCTTTGCTGCATTTGTCACAGTCAAATACAACTAGACAATACTGCAGTTACATTGTTGGTTGACAATTTAACATTTTTTGTGACCGTAAAGTAATTGTATAAAATGTGCTTGTCACACTGTTGTGTGACCTCAAGAATGTTTTCCTCTTTATGACACTGGCACTGCCTTACTCTCAGTGAACTTAATTATTGACTATTGGTGGTTACATTGTCGCATGACATAAACCATCTGTTAGTTTGGTGGGTGAACGCAAAGAATGAGGAGAGCGTCAAATAAGGGACGTGGCCCCAGTCGTGGTGCTGCTGGTTGAGCTCCTGTTGCAGGGACAGGACGTGGTCGATCTGTGCCAGCCACATGCACAAGTGAAACACCTTCCTCAGGTGTGAGTAGGTGACAGAACTTTCAGCGGTAATTGGTAGGGCCAAATGCGGCTCTACGAATGGTGAGGCCAGAACAAGTACAGGCGATAGTAGATTGGGTGGCTGACAGTGCCTCCAGGCCCTTCACATTGTCTCCCACCTAGTCTCCTGCTGAAAGATCAGAGTTGGCACCTGCAGTCCATCAGTCCTTCACCTCACCCCCTTGTAAATCAGCCAAGCAGTCAGAGCCCCAAGTCACGGAGCAGTCTCTTCTTCTTTTGTTTTAGGATAAGTACATGGGAGGACCACCGCAGAACATCTCGGATGTAGACGAAACACAGGTGCCAACTGCTGTGGCTTTCTGCAGTGTGCAGACCGACAAGGAGGGTAGGGGTGAAGACTGGGTGGAAAATGATGTGGAGGATGATGAGATCCTCGACCCCACATGGAATCAAGGTCATATGAGTAACCTGTGTAGTTCGGAGGAAGAGGCTGTGGTTGAGCCACCAGCACTACAGAAGAGGGAGCAGGGTGCAAAAACCGAGTTGCTGTCGCCTAGACAGTACGCCTGCTACTGACCACCGCAGCAAGGGACCGAGCACACCAAAGCCAGCTCCAAGGAGTACCCTGGCGTGGCAGTTCTTCAGACAATGTGCTGATGACAAGATACGAGTGGTTTGCACGCTGTGCAATCAGAGTCTGAAGCGAGGCATAAACATTCTCAACCTGAAAACAACCTGCATGATCAGGTATCTAAGTGCAAAGCCATTACTTTTCCAGGCGAGCCATCCCTTCCCTGCACAACTAAGTGGGGGACAAAATCAGGTGTGCACTGCGCAACACCATCTGTGGCAAGGTCCACCTAACTAGAGATACATGGACCAGTAAGCACAGTCAGGGACGTTATATCTCCATAACAGCACACTGGGTAAATGCAGTGGCGGCTGGGCCTGAGGCGGATAGCAGTTTGGCACATGTCCTTCCACCACTGAGGATTGCAGGGCACTTCTCTTTGCCTCCTGTTGCTTCCTCCTCCTACTCCGCTGCCTCATCCTCTACCTCCTCCTCATCTGGTCAGTGTAACACCTTCACCAAATTCAGCACAGCCAGGGGTAAACGACAGCAGGTTATCTGTTTGGGGGAGAAACCCCACACCGCGCAGGAGCTGTGGACGGGCATGGAACAACAGACCAATGAGTGGTTGGTGGCAGTGAGCCTCATGCCCGGCCTGGTGGTGTGCGATAATGGGAGAAATCTCGTAGCAGCTCTTGGACTAGCTGGTTTGGCGCACAGCCCTTGCCTGGCGCATGTGCTGAATTTGGTGGTGCAGAGGTTCCTTAAAAATTACCCCGATTTGTCAGAGCTGCTGCAGAAAGTGTCGGCCGTCTGTGAACGCTTTCAGCGTTTTCACCCTGCTGCTGCTCGCCTGTCAGCGCTGCAGCGTAACTTCGGCCTTCCCGCTCACTGCCTCATATGTGATGTGCCCACAAGGTGAAACTCCACATTACACATGCTGGCCAGACTGTGTGAGCAGCAGAAGGCGATAGTGGAGTTTCAGCTGCAGCACGCACGAGTGAGTCGCTCTGCGGAACAGCACCACTTAACCACCAAAGACTCGGCCTCCATGCGAGACCTGTGTGCCTTGTTGAGCTGTTTCAAGTACTCCACCAACATGGCCAGTGCCATTCAACTTCTGGGTCTCCAAATTGGGCACATGGTCTGAGCTTGCCCTTTACGCCTTGGAGGTGCTGGCCTGCCATGCAGCCAGTGTATTGTCTGAACGTGTGCTTAGCACGGCAGGGGGCGTTATCACAGACAAGCGGAGCCGCCTGTGTACAGCCAATGTGGACAAGCTCACGTTCATTAAAATGAACCAGGAATAGATCCCACAGAACTTGTCCGTACCTTGATCATTGATCATTGTTGTATTTTTGATATTTCCCACTCTTTTGGGGTGTACCCTAATTTAAACAAAAATAAAAAAAATACAATAAATAAATATATAAATAAATAAATAAAACCAAAAAACAGTGTTGGCTACCTCCACCTCCTCCTCCTACTCCATATGCACCTCCACCTCATAGATCAAGATTATTTTTTTACATTTTTATTTTATTTTAAGTAATTTCACTAATTTATCTGATACATTGTTGGGTTACATATCCCAAATTTTTGGTTCTGATATACCCCTGCTCTACTTGGTAGATAGATGAATAAATTTCACTAATTTGTCTGTTAGACATTGTCAGGTGAAATTCACCAATTTTTGGCTATGATATACCCCTGCTCTACCTAGTAGACAGGTTAATACATTTCACTAATTTGTCTGTTACATTGTCAGGTGAAATTCACCAATTTGTGGCTGGGATATACCCCTGCTTTACCTAGTAGACAGGTTAATAAATTTCACTTATTTGTATGCTACTGTCAGGACTCAAACCCGTGGCCAGTCATGTCCCGGGCAGTAGCTAACTACCTCTCTTGTCCTTGCCTTGACCTGCTGATTATTCCAATCTCTTGCACCTGCTACTTCCCTATAAAACCCAGCCCTTGAACCCAGCCCTTTGCTGGTTATTGTGCCTCCAAGCCTGTAGCATGCTTCCTCTCGGCTCCTCCACCACTATTGATGATTTACCATTGTTGCCAACCCGGACCGTTTGACCTTGCTGATTTGCCGCCTGCATTGACTCACTGTCTACCACCGACCACGCCTCTGTCTACTCCTGCTGTTACCTCGCTGCCATCTCTGCTGCCGACCCGGACTGATCGACCACGCTATCTGCCTCCTGCCTCTGTGGGCCTCTGCCACTGGACTCCATACTTCCAGCTCGGGTGTCCTCTGACTCAGGTGAGCCTCAATTGACACTACCATCCTTAACAGCTACATTTTTGGGTGAAATTCACCAGTTTTTGGCTATGATATACCCCTGCTCTACCTAGTAGACAGGGTTATAAATTTCACTAATTTCTCTGTTACATTGTCTGGTGAAAGTCACCAATTTTTGGTTTTGATATACCATTGCTCTACCTAGTAGACAGATAAATAAATTTCACTAATTTGTCTGTTATACATTGTCAGGTGAAATTCACCAATTTTTGTCTGTGATATACCCCTGCTCTACGTAGTAGACAGGTGAATAAATTTCACTAATTTGTCTGTTACATTGTCGGGTGAAATTCACCAATTTTTGGCTGTGATATACCCACGCTCTACCTAGTAGACAGATTAATAAATTTCACTAATTTGTCTGCTACATTTTTGGGTGAAATTCACAAATTTTTGGCTATGATATACCCCTGCTCTACCTAGTAGACAGGGTAATACATTTCACAAATTTGTCTGTTATACATTGTCAGGTGAAATTCACCAATTTTTGGCTGTGATATACCCCTCTTCTACCTAGTAGACAGATTAATACATTTCACTAATTTGTCTGTTACATTGTCGGGTGAAATTCACCAATTTTTGGCTGTGATATACCCCTCTTCTACCTAGTAGACAGATTAATACATTTCACTAATATGTCTGTTACATTGTCGGGTGAAATTCACAAATTTTTTGATGTGATATACCCCTGCTCTACCTAGTAGACAAGTTAATAAATTTCACTAATTTGTCTGTTATACATTGTCAGGTGAAATTCACCAATTTTTGTCTGATATACCCCTGCTCTACGTAGTAGACAGGTGAATAAATTTCACTAATTTGTCTGTTACATTGTCGGGTGAAATTCACAAATTTTTGGCAGGGATATACCCCTGCTCTACCTAGTAGAAAGGTTAATACATTTCACTAATTTCTCTGTTACATTGTCGGGTGAAATTCGCAAATTTTTGGCTGTGATATGCCCCTGCTCTAACTAGTGCTTTTTGTACAAAAAAAAGAGCAAGGATTTTTTCAAGGTAAAAAATCTCATTTTATTCAATATAAATCACATGATCATTACAGGTATTGCTCAAATGGGACAGGACATGGAGACTGAGCCACAAGGGGCTATACAATGTGGAGAATCACAATGGGGGATAATGTGACCATACCCAGCAGAGAACAACAATATACCAGAGGCCGTGAGCAAAAGTGTAGTTGCGGGTGCGAATGCTGATCCCCTAGTATAAAACAACTACTGACTATTGCTCACAACCTCTGTCCGGGGATGCTGTGAGGTGTCAATGGACGGTGTAGTACTACTAATAAAGATGGCATATAACAATGAACTGCAAACCTCTCGTCCCACCCTGATCCAGCTACCAAGTTACCTACCCATGTTGCTGCTGTAGAATGGTAACACGACTCCCCCACTGCTGCTTCAACCTCGACACGTGTTTCGCCACTTGGAAGTACAGCCCAGTTGAGGTGGACTTCCTTGATATTATCATTAAAAAGGAGAATGGGGGGATGGTAGCGACAGATGTGCATAGAAAACCCACTTTGGTGAATGCATTGTTGCATGCCACTTCATCACACTACCCCAAGGTAATACAGGCCATACCGAAAGGCCAATTTATGAGGATGAGGCGTATATGCTCCAAGGAGGAGAGGTTTGAACAACAATCTTCAGACCTCACAAAACGCTTCCTAGACAGGGGATACCAGATAGGGGTGGTGACAAAGGGCTATGAGATGGCCAAAACCAAGACGAGGGAGGCCTTACTCTGTAGAAAAAAGCCATTTGATAAACCTAAAGATGGCCCAGTTAGATTCATCACTCCCTTTAACAGTGAATGGCGTAGAATGCAGGAAATAATGAAAAGGCATTGGTCAGTGTTGATGACTGACAGGGATCTGCGGTCATCCCTACCCAATTACCCCCAAATCACTTGGAGAAGGTCTAGAACCCTGAAGGATATGCTGACAAGGAGCCATTATGTAGCAGACATTCCCAGGGGAATCTTTGGGGGCAAAGGTCCTCCATGGGGTTCGAAAGCTTGTGGGAAATGTGACGCATGTATGTACATGGAACGTTCCACCACTTTCTATGACGCCTCTAGGGACGCAGAATTTAAGATCGTTCACTATATAACCTGCACCACTGAGAGAGTCGTATATTGGCTAACTTGTCCATGCCGATTGATTTATATCGGCATGACAACAAGAGCTTTGAAAACTCGGATATTGGAACATGCCAGCAAAATCCGCACAGCCTCACAATGTAAAGACCAGGACGTGGACGAATTACAATCTGTTCCACGGCATTTCCTCAAGTACCATGATAGTGACCCGAGTGTCCTGAGGGTAAGAGGTATTGACAGAGTTAGGTTGGGGTGCGAGGTGGTGACGCAAAGAAGGCGTTACTACAAAAAGAAACTAAATGGATTACTGTGCTCAATACAGTGGTTCCAAGTGGGTTAAATGAATATAATAGCTTCAAGTCCTTTTTGTAAGACGTGAATTTTACTATGGGCAAATAAGTTCGTTTATATGTATGTGTCTAATTGTGATTTTTTGTTTAGATTTAAGATGGAGTAAGATTGGATGGTAGATAACCACGAACCATAAGAAAACCTGTCAATTGCATGACGTGATTTGAGAGGGAGATATGGGGTATCTTCATATTGGACCCCCTCTTTTTGAACACTCTTCATGGGACTGTCACTCATCATCAGAGAAGAAGCAACCTGTACATTTTCTTGGCACTATCATGTTCATATGTTATATATTTTTATTTAATAATTTTTTATTTTTTGTCACATTGATGACCAACATAGATCATGTATTGTATACACTTTTGATGTTTTCACAGGACGTACGTCCCGTAAGTATGGGTGGTTCAGTCCGCCCTTAGGTGGACAGCTGACCCATACATTTGTTATTTTTCATGCGGCTGTGGTATAACCCACCCCCCACTGCGCACGGCGGACAGGTCAACTCTGGTTCGTGGATTGGCTTCTCTGCTGTGCCCACTGGGAGGTGGGTGCACCAGCAGCATTGTATTCAGCACCTGTTTGGGGAATCACAAGGCATATTGTCCATCTGATGGGGGACTGGGCCACCTTATGGGTGGGTCTGTTCCATCCTCATTTGGACATGTACCTCAATCACTTTGAGTTGGGACGGATCTGACCCACCACTGGCGGTTGCGGCGCGGCTGATTCCCAATTTTCCCTGGGATCAGTCGCCCTGCAGCCAGCTATTGGGGGTTGGATCCGCTCACTATGTAATACATTTTTTATATTTTGGTAATAATTATTGACATCAAATGTCATTGTGATCATATAAGCTATTTGAGCACACATGCACTTGCACGTAGGTTTTGGCTAAATGTAAAGATTATGTATCCATTTAGTGATTTTCGATTTTTGCCTTCCCTGTATGAATGGATGGATGAGTGGATGGTCACCCTCCCTCCCCTTTCCTTCTCCCTACAATTTAATCATGGTAATTTAAAGATATATTTTACTATGAAATTGAGATTATATTTGTATTTCATGAATTTACCTATGAGCTGAAATGAAGATAATCGAGAGGTATGCTGAGTTATGGATAGCTAGCTTTAGCTCAATGACTGGTAGTTATTTACTATAGTTGTATTCAGGACCTGGGAGTACTCGTTAATTTCTAACGATAATTTGTTTTCCCTTAGTCCTAACAGTGGCACAGATGGGGTATTCTGCCCCTGTGGACTGGTTAGGACAGGTGGAAGTTTAATGAAACATAAACATAAAAACACTGGCATGCACACGCCCTCCCTGCCCCCTATAAAGAGGGGCGTAGCCCTCATGCTGTTGTGTAGTAACAAGTAGACAAAACCCATAATTAAAAAACAAGGGGGGGAAATTTGTGTGCCACTGTTAGGACTAAGGGAAAACAAATTATCGTTAGAAATTAACGATTCCCTTACGTCCTAACCAGTGGCACAGATGGGGATTTAGCAAGTAGAAACCCCCATGGGAGGGTCCTCATGCCTGGCGGAAGATAACACTGTCCGGCCAAATGAGGAATAACTATGTATTCTAGTATCCACTCTATAGTGTGAGATAAAAGTGGAGTGAGAACTCCAAGAAGCTGACTTACAGATCACATCCAATGGGATCGAGCTTCTCTCTGCAAAAGAAGTGGCCACTGCTCGAGTAGAGTGGGCCCTTACAAATTCAGGGGGCTCCGAGCCCTGAGACATATAAGACTCCCGAATTGCCTCTTTAATCCAGCGACTGATGGAGGGCTTAGAGGCTTTCCTCCCCTTATGGGTACCGGAAAAAAGGATAAGGAGGTTTTCATCCTTCCTAAATACCTTGGAGCGTTCCAGGTAAATCCTAAGACATCTCGCAATGTCGAGGGTATGGAGCCCTCTTTCCTCAGAGGAGGGGGATGGAGCCAATGTTGGTAGGGAGATCACCTGGTTAATATTATCAAAGGAGGGAACCTTTGGGATGAAGGTGGGTAAAAACTTGAGGAGTACCCGATCCTGCAGGAACTTTGTATAAGGCTCAAAGGCAGAAAAAGCCTGGAGTTCCCCAACTCGCTTTGCAGAGGTAACAGCCAACAAGAAGGTGATCTTCCAGGTCAGGAACCTGAATCCCGCCTCCTCTAGGGGCTCAAAGGGGGGAGATGTTAACCCCCTGAGCACGACCGATAAATCCCAAACAGGGATAGGTCTGATTACTGTAGGCTTTAATCTTGAGGCTCCCTTCAGGAATCTCTTGATAAGGGGGTCTTGAGAAACCGCTCTGTTGAGACAAGCAGAGATTGCTGAAATCTGCACTTTAAGGGTAGCAGGTGATAGCCCTTTATCCAGACCGTCCTGTAGAAACTGTAGGATCATCGGGATGGAAGCTTCAGCGGATGTTTGCTGATGCCTAGCACACCAGCACGAAAAAATCTTCCAGATTCTGGAGTAGGCCTTGTTGGTAGCTTCCGATCTGGAGTGCTCCAGGGTTCTCAAGACAGACCCCGATAGCCCTTCTATCCTTGGAAGGGACTGATCAACCTCCAGGCTGTCAGGTTGAACATTTGAAGATTTGAGGAGACCTGGGTGCCCCCCGACACCAGTGCTCTCTCTGGGGGAAGCCTCAGAAATTGACCCCGACTCATCTGTAGGAGTTGGGTAAACCAAGCTCTTTTCGGCCAGTATGGGATAATGGCGATAACTGACGCTTGGTCCTGCCTGATTTTCATCAAGACCCTTGGTATCAAGGAAATTGGAGGGAAGATGTAGGCCAGCCTGAACCTCCATGGGATTGACAGTGCATCTATTGCCACCGGGTTGTCCTCCCTGTAAAGGGAGCAATACCTCTCCACTTTGGTGTTGAACCTCGTTGCCATGAGATCGATCTCTGGCATGCCCCACCTGAGTGTTATCTCCTTGAAGACCTCTGGATGAAGTGACCATTCTCCGGTTGGAAGACCTCGGCTCAGGCGATCCGCAATCACATTGTGAACTCCGCGAATGTGAACGGCTGATAAGTGGGTGAGGTTCAGTTCTGCCCAATCCAAAATCACCCCTATCTCTCTCAGGAGACTTTGTGACCTCGTGCCTCCCTGCTTGTTGATATACAATACAGCGGTCATGCTGTCTGATTGTACCTTCACTGCCTTCCCCCGAATGATGGGAGCAAAATGAAGAAGAGCTAGCCTGATTGCTCTGATCTCCAGGAGATTCGATGACAATAACCTCTCCTGAGGTGTCCAGGTTCCCTGGACTGTCTTGTCCTGAAGATGCGCACCCCAGCCTACTAGGGATGCGTCTGAAGTAAGTATGATCCAAGAGGGCTGGATCAGGGACTTGCCGTCCGTGAGGTGGGACCACCACCTCAGAGAGGACCGGACTTTGTAAGGCAGGGAGAGCACGGAATTGAGTCCCCTTGGACTGTGATTCCACTTGGCTAATACTTCCGACTGGAGCGGACGTAGATGCCATAATGCCCAAGGTACCGCCTCCGCGGTTGAAGACATTAGTCCCAACATCCTCATCCATGTTCGGATTGTTACCCGTTTGGGTACAGAGAGGGAATGGGCTGTCTGTTGCACGGATTGCTTTCTTTCGGGAGTGAGATGAATCATCATCCTGACTGAATCCACCATGAACCCCAGGAACCTTACTGAGGTGGCTGGTTGAAGCTGGGATTTGTCCCAATTGATCACCCATCCTAACTGATGTAGGAATGTAACAGCCTGTTGGATGTGTTGGGACAGGATCGCTTGGGAAGGGGCTCTGAGGAGCCAGTCGTCCAGGTATGGAACTATACTCAAGCCTTGAAGCCTTAGTGCGGCCACCACAGAGACCACCACCTTGGTGAAAGTGTGTGGGGCTGAAGAGATCCCAAACGGGAGGGCCACAAACTGAAAATGCTTTAGGACCCCCCCGATATTTACCGCGATCCTTAAAAATCTTCTGGACCCAGGATGGATGGGAATATGGAGATAAGCATCCTTGAGGTCCAAGGTTGCCAAGAAATCTCCCGGCATAAGAAGATTGGTCACTGACTGGATAGTTTCCATACGGAACTTCTTTTGTCTTATGAAACGGTTGAAGAACCTCAAATCTATAATCATTCTCCACCCTCCTGTACTCTTGGGTACCAGGAAAACTGGGGAGTAGATACCTGTTCCCCTCTCTAGGAGAGGAACCTCTTCTAAGGCCCCCTTCTGGAAGTATTCTAGTACGTAACTTTCTAGAATCTTCTGCTTGTTGCTGGGAAGAAGCCTTGTCTGGACAAATTTGTCCAGAGGCCGACTGCTCAGGTCTACAAGGTAGCCCTGGGAGATTACACGCAGGACCCAACTGTCCTGGATATGATCCTGCCAACAAGGTAGAAAGTGTCGTAGGCGACCGCCTACGGGAATGTGGGGAGAAGGGAGCCCGAGATCTCCAGTCAGACCGGCAAAATACCAAGAGCCTCGAAGAGGCCCGCAATCAGAGCGCCGAGGACTTCTTGGGGGGTCTAGAACCCCGAGAGGATTTCCCTCCTCTACGGGAACCCCAATTCCTCTGGGGTCTGGGTTGTGGTTCCGCTCTGGAACCATACCCTCTGCCCCGACCACGAAAGGACTGCTGGGGAAGGGACTTGCCCTTCTTGTCCGACAGCCCCTCCATTATATGGTCTAGCTCTGCACCAAAGAGCTTGCCGGGTTCGTACGCCATGGCACAAAGATTGTGCTTAGAGGTCGTATCTGCCTTCCAGGGCTTCAACCAAAGCGGACGCCTGCCCGCGGTTGACAGAGCCATAGACTTAGATGCCAGCTTAAGTTGTTGTGGAGCTGCGTCACACAAATAGTCAATGGCAAGGCTGGCCGTCTTGCATGAGGCCAGAATGTCATCCCTAGCGACCCCCTGGTCCAGGTCCGACTCAATTTGGGAAAACCTCGTTTTTAAGAAATTCGCCACTTCGGACGACGCAATCGCGACTGAGGCGGAGGCCGAGGCTGAAGAATAAGCGCGCCTAAGGGCGCAGTCCGCCTTCCTGTCCATCGGGTCCAACAAGCTTGACCCGTCGTCTGAAGGGATCAGGGTCCTCCTGGAAAGCTTCGCGATGGCCATGTCCACCTTAGGGACAGGCCCCCAGGAAGATACCTGATCCTCCTTGACCGGAAACACGGCCTTAAACCTTTTGGTCAGCACTGGACCTTTTTCTGGCTTTCTCCACTCTGTTTTCATCAGAGCCAGGAGAGAATCATCCGCTTTGAAGGCCCTAGGCCCCCTAGAGGCAGAGGTTGAGGCTTCCCCCGGGTCAACGTCCTGGTCCCCCGACCGGACGGATTTTAGTAGCCGCTGGGCCTTCTCCAGCGGGAAAAAATAGGAGAAACCATCCTCCTCGTCCGAGGAGGAAGCGGAGCCCTCCCTCGCCTCCTGACCCCCCGAGACCTCCATCGCACGATGGGGGGAGGAGGGACGATGACGCTTGGCGACCAAGGCACACTTCAGCTCCTGTATGGAGGCGTTGACTTGGGACATGTTTGACTCCATGTACCCCTTTACCCAATCCACCACATCGTGGACAGATGGCTCCAACTGGGGGAGTGACTTGGCCCTACAGGGTGGGCAGCGGGAGAAATCGTACGAGTCCTCCAGGACAATCTGGCAATCATGGCACTGCAAGTGGCGCCTCTTGCCCGCGGATTTCCGGCTGGGGTCACGCTCTCCTCCGTCACCAGTAGACGACATGGCTGAAAATCAAGAAAAAACAAAAACATGAATTTAACAAAATTCAAGAAAAATAGAGCTTAATCGCAAGTTTCCGGATCTTTACCCAGAAGATCCTAGCAAGCTCTTTATAATAAGACAACAACTGATTTACAGCACAGAGGTAACAAGACTCTCAAGCACCAAACCACACTCAAGGTTGACAGCAAGCTGCGCTCCAGGAGACTGAACCTGGAGCTTCACCAGGTTTAAATAGGGCTCTTGGCGCCAAAACGAAAGTCCCGCCCCCAGGGGGGCGGGGTAAACCTCCGATTTTAACTCCTTGAAAAACAAGGAAAAAGATCTCTGTATTAGGGCCCAGAAAGGGATCCTGCACATATTAAAGGCCCCTTGGCCTAATTTCACTAAAATACACCTCCGGCCGCGCTAACAAACGGCCGGAGCGAAAAACCGGAAGTGACGTTACTTAACGTCACTCCCACAAGATGGCGGCGCCCAGCAACATGCGGGACGCCGCTTCGCCGCTCCAGCCAACCATCCGTCGGCCGGAGCGAAAACCGGAAGTGACGTAACCCGACGTCACTTCCGCAAGATGGCGGCGCCCAGCCGAACATGCGGGCACCGCTACCGCCGCTCCAGCCACTCCAGCCCGGACAGAGGTAAGACCTAGACAGGGCAAAAGGAGACCAGCTAAGGCCGGAGGGTATCCTCCGGCCGCATAGGGGGAGCGGCACAGGTCCTAGGAACCTAAAAGAAAAAAAGGGAATCGCACTCTCTCCACCACAAGGATGGAGGAGTGCACCACCCGTCCCGTCCTGTCCGCAGGACAGAAAAAAACACAACAGCATGAGGGCTACGCCCCTCTTTATAGGGGGCAGGGAGGGCGTGTGCATGCCAGTGTTTTTATGTTTATGTTTCATTAAACTTCCACCTGTCCTAACCAGTCCACAGGGGCAGAATACCCCATCTGTGCCACTGGTTAGGACGTAAGGGAATTTTTAGCTATAGCTCAAGGACCTAGGAGATGGTCACATGTCCATGATGCAGGACCATGTGACCAGTGAGCGATCATGTGATTGGGGGATGATGCGGCTGGAGCATGCTCTGTATGACTGCCACCCGGAAGTGCTGGAATCAGGTCGCATTTTGATGACCAGGGAGCGCTGAAGGAGGCAGTCTTGCAACATGGGCGGTTCGCGCCGGCTCACCCCCAGTACAGATGATCATGGTGAGTGATAATTAATCCCTCCTCTTTAGCCTTTATATGCCCAAGTTTGTCTTAGTGTGTTTATACCTCCTGACGAAGCCTACGTGGCGAAACACGTGTCGAGGTTGAAGCAGCAGTGGGGGAGTCGTGTTACCATTCTACAGCAGCAACATGGGTAGGTAACTTGGTAGCTGGATCAGGGTGGGACGAGAGGTTTGCAGTTCATTGTTATATGCCATCTTTATTAGTAGTACTACACCGTCCATTGACACCTCACAGCATCCCCGGACAGAGGTTGTGAGCAATAGTCATTAGTTGTTTTATACTAGGGGATCAGCATTCGCACCCGCAACTACACTTTTGCTCACGGCCTCTGGTATATTGTTGTTCTCTGCTGGGTATGGTCACATTATCCCCCATTGTGATTCTCCACATTGTATAGCCCCTTGTGGCTCAGTCTCCATGTCCTGTCCCATTTGAGCAATACCTGTAATGATCATGTGATTTATATTGAATAAAATGAGATTTTTTACCTTGAAAAAATCCTTGCTCTTTTTTTTTTGTACAAGTTGCAGTAGGTTGGGGAGTGAGGTACTGTTTTTGGGTTATTGTAGGCTCTACCTGCTCTAACTAGTGGACAAGAAAATACATTTCACTAATTTGTCTGTTACATTGTTGGGTGACATTCACCAATTGTTGACTGTGAAATACCCCTGCTCTACCTAGTGGACAAGGAAATACATTTCACTAATTCATCTGTTACATTGTTGGGTGACAAATGCTCATCTTTTGCTCTAGAAAGTACATTTGCGGCCTACACTGCATTTAGGACAGATCAAATGTTCGTGAACCACGCGTTCGCGGCGTGCCCCATTCACTTCAATGGCAGGTGAACATGAAAAACCTTAAGGTCATATTTGCAGCCACCAAATACTTACTAGAAGTGCACAAATAGTCCCACAACATGGACAGTGACATACCAGAGGGGGGGTCAATGGCAAAAATTCCCACAAAAAGTATACATTTTAATCAGGTGCCATTTTTATACGTCTTAAAGGGAAACTCTCAAAAATGTGCCCTGCTGGAGCCTACAAACATTTTATTTTAGGCCACAGGAGTACGGGCCCCAAAAATTAGGCATTCACCTGACAGAAAAGAACAAGTGATTATGTGGCTGGAGGTATATTAGGCGGTCAGTGGATAACAATTTTACTGTAGGCCAATGGAGTACAGGCCCCAAAAATTATGCATTCACCTGACAGAAAAGAACAAGTGATTATGTGGCTGGAGGTATATTAGACGGTCAGTGGATAACAATTTTACTGTATGCCAGTATAGGCCCCCAAAATTAGGCATTCACCTGACAGAAAAGAACTTGTGATTATGTGTCTGGAGGTACATTAGGCAGTTACTGGATAAATATTTTACTGTAGGCCACTGGAGAAGAGGCACAAAAAATTAGACATTCACCTGACAGAAAAGGTCTTTTATGCCGCTGTATATAAGACAAGGACCATTCTTTGTTCTGGATGGTGGAGAATATGTGTGGGCTGGCATGAGGAAATTTAGTTACACGTGGCCGTCATATGCTTTGAATTCCTCAGAGATCCATGCCTCATTTTTAGAAATGTGATGTAGTGTCGTAAGCTAGGCAAGTGCACTTATCGGTCACGATCCCCCCTGCTGCACTAAATGTCCTTTCGGACAGGACACTCGATGAGGGGCAAGCCAAGAGTTCCACGGCAAATTGTGCCAGCTCTGGCCACAGGTCAAGCCTGCACACCCAGTAGTCCATCGGCCATTAACCTGATGTAGTTGGACACCTGTCGGTCTAGGCATTCCCTGAGGCTGCATACGGAGGGCGTCTCTCGATGGGTTGGCTGCAAGAATGATCTCATATCCGAAGTGACCAACACATCATCAAACCGCCCTCTTCTTGCAGGCATGGTAGGATTGGTACCCACACCTGTTTTGCTGTGGATCAAAATTCCTCTGCCAGCGCCTGCAACAGCAGAATGCAGCATCTCTTGCAACAAGGCCTGGAAATGCTGCATTCTTCCAGCCCTCTGTGATGCTGGTAACATGTCTGCCATATTGTGTTTATACCGGGGCCTTGGCCTTTATGCTTTTTATGCAGGGGTCCCTCTTCAGACACTGGAGCATAAAGGCCCCCATTTGCACTAAATTAGAAGCGGTGGAGCACCCTGGCTCCAGCTCATCGCTCAGGAGAATGTAGTCCTCGGCAGGGGCTGACTGGCAACTTTTGGCCCAGGGGGCAAGTAACACGCAGAGGCCCACTGAGCCCCCCTCCTGCTTACCCATTTCCCCAGCCTCCTCCTGACCCCCCCCCCCCCCCTTGACACTTTCATCAGCCATGTAAATTACAACACAGGAAAACAAAATAAACTAAGGATGCTCCGATATATCAGCCGCCGAAACATATCAGCCGAAAATGGCATTTTTGGTATAATGCCGAAAGTGTCATTTTCTGGCTGATACAGTGTTGCATCTGTGTATTCTCTCCTCCCCGCTGGGCGCTGCTCTGTGCCCCCCCCCCCCCCAATGACACCTGATGACCTTTGCAGGAGAAACTGTATATTGTGGGGCACGGTATATGCTATGTGTGTATAACATAAACATATTTCATATGAAAACTTACAATTACTTGGCTTGGCCCTTGGGGATCTCGGACGCCACTTCCACACTTTGGCCGGGGGCTCGGCGGAGCTGATGTGTTTTATCCTAATGAGAAAAATATCATAATAAGGATTTGGAGAAGGGGCAGAGGGATAGCAGAGCAGGGAGAGGCTGGTGCTGCTACTAGGGGCTCATACCATGGGGGAGTAATAAAGCCCACCATAATGCCCCCTTCCCAGTTGTAATAATTCTCCTTATAATAGACAGTGCCAAAAATACACCCTTGTAATGTCCCCAGTTGAGCTAATGTCCCCATAGTGCCCCCTATAATCTGCCAGTAGCCATAGGCCCCCCTATAATCTGCCAGTAGCCATAGGCCCCCCTATAATGTGCCAGTAGCCATAGGCCCCCCTATAATGTGCCAGTACCCATAGCCCCCCCATATAATGTGCCGGTAGCCATAGGCCCCCCTATAATGTGCCAGTAGCCATAGGCCCCCCTATAATGTGCCAGTAGCCATAGGCCCCCCTATAATGTGCCAGTAGCCATAGGCCCCCCTATAATGTGCCAGTAGCCATAGCCCCCCTATAATGTGCCAGTAGCCATAGCCCCCCTATAATGTGCCAGTAGCCATAGCCCCCCTATAATGTGCCAGTAGCCAGATAGGGCCCCCCTATAATGTGCCAGTAGCCAGATAGGGCCCCCCTATAATGTGCCAGTAGCCAGATAGGGCCCCCCTATAATGTGCCAGTAGCCAGATAGGGCCCCCCTATAATGTGCCAGTAGCCAGATAGGGCCCCCCTATAATGTGCCAGTAGCCAGATAGGGCCCCCCTATAATGTGCCAGTAGCCAGATAGGGCCCCCCTATAATGTGCCAGTAGCCATAGCCCCCCTATAATGTGCCAGTAGCCAGATAGGGCCCCCCTATAATGTGCCAGTAGCCAGATAGGGCCCCCCTATAATGTGCCAGTAGCCATATAGAGACCCCCCTATAATGTGCCAGTAGCCATATAGGGCCCCCTATAATGTGCCAGTAGCCATATAGGACCCCCCTATAATGTGCCAGTAGCCCATAGGCCCCCCACTATAATGTGCCAGTAGCCAGAGAGGGCCCCCCTATAATGTGGCAGTAGCCCATAGGCCCCCTACTATAATGTTCCAGTAGCCAGAGAGGGCCCCCCTATAATGTGCCAATAGCCAGAGAGGGCCCCCCTATAATGTGCAAGTAGCCAGATAGGCCCCCCTATCAGTGACAGAAATAAGAAGGGGAAAAAAAGCCAGTCAGACTTATACTTGCCTCCTACCTCCAGCACCATCACTAAAATACTCCCGTCCCGCCTCCAGCGCTGCGGTCGATGTCCTTACTTTACGGCCGCGCGATGACTTCATCGCGTCGCCTGCGCCGGTCCGGCGGCCTCTCTGATAGGCTGCCGGCCACACGCCTCCCCCGCTCCCCGTCTCCCTCCGCAGGCTGCAGTCACATATCATTCCGGCCTAGCCGGCCGGTACAATGAGCTGACAGAGAGGCCCGGGGGGCAATTGCCCCCCTGCCCCCCGGCCCAGTCCGCCCCTGGTCCTCGGTCTCCTCCCCCCAGCCACGGACAACACCAGGGATCCCCAAAAAGTTTAAAGTCCCCCTCAAAGCCTGCTCTTCTTGTGCCTCCTCCTCCCAGCCACCATCCTCCTCTGACTCCTCTTCAGACTCCTGCTTAGGCTACTTTCACACTTGCGTTCAGAACGGATCCGTCTGCATTATATTGTAAAAAAAATTCTAAGTGTGAAAGTAGCCTGAACGGATCCGTCCAGACTTTTACATTGAAAGTCAATGGGGGACGGATCCGTTTGAAGATTGAGCCATATTGTGTCATCTTCAAACTGATCCGTCTCCATTGACTTACATTGTAAGTTTGGACGGATCCGCTTGACTCCCCACGGGCAGGCGGACACCCGAACGCTGCAAGCAGCGTTCAGGTGTCCGCCTGCTGAGCGGAGCAGAGGCTGAACGCTGCCAGACTGATGCATTCTGAGCGGATCCGCGTCCACTCAGAATGCATTAGGGCTGGACGGATGCGTTCGGGGCCGCTTGTGAGAGCCTTCAAACAGAACTCACAAGTGGACACTTGAACGCTAGTGTGAAAGTAGCCTTACTTGTCTCAGATGGAGTAGCCCCCCCCCCCCTGGGAATTCAATCAGCACTGCGACTTCCAGCTCCTGCTCCTTGACGGCTTGATCAATGACGCAATGCAAGCGCTCCAGAAAGAAGGCATGAGGTACAATGTCATTGATGGTGCCCTGGCTGCAACTGACAAGTTTGGTGATCTCATCAAATGGCCGCAGAAGTCTGCATACATCACTCATGAGCAGCCACTGTCGCAGTGAAAAGAAACCAAGCACCCCAGAACCTGTCCTGCTGCAGAGTTCGTACATGTAGTCGTTAACAGCACGTTGCTGCTGATGCAGCCTATCAAGCATATACAAGGTGGATTTCCAGACGTCTGATGGGCAGGTGGTGTCGATGCTGCTTATCAGCAAGGCAAGCCATGGCCATGTAAGATCTTCTAAAATGGCCAGCGATTTAACTGGCCTGCTGCAAGACGTCCTGGACCCAGGTTATTTGTCAACGAATCGCTGCACGACTAAGTTCAGGACATGTGCCATGCACGGCATATATGTCATTTTGCCCTGTTTCAGCGTGCTCAGCAAATTGGCACCGTTCTCGCACACCACTTTACCAACTGTCAAATTGAGCGGAGTTAGCCACTGATTACCTGTGACTGCAGAGCTTAAAGCAGTGCAGGACCGGTGTGGCTCTTGGCTTCCAGGCACAACAGCCCCGGCACAGCATGGCCACTTCTCACCTGGCACGTCAAATAGGTTCTGGGGAGCTTGGAGGGTGCAGCGGAAGAGGCGGTAGCAGTGGAAAAGTAGGAGTCAGCCGAGGAGGAGACGGAGCATGAAGTAGGAGGAGAAGAAGAGACAGGCCTGCATGCAATCCGTGGGGGTAACACCAAATACAAACGGATGCCACGTGTTACATGCTTGAGTAGGGTTATTGGCTACGCTCGGGTCCACTACCCCATCATTTAGCTAACTAACCTTCCCCTTTTCCTCTCCCAATAACCACACACAGCCACTGCTTGGATTAAATCGGCCACAGCAGCCGTCTTTTATTAAATAATATAAATAACATGAATAAACATAACACTTGATATAACAATGACATATATATATATAAATATATACATGTCTAACTGACGAGGGAGGTCCTAGAAGCCGCCTAACTGCACCTTAAACGACCACAAACCACCACGGCAATTCCATCTTGCCCCCAGCCGCGTACCACAAGCTCGGGGACACCAACTGACGGACGCCATACCAAGCCAACCAGGTGCCCCAACTCTGAGAGTCCAGCCCCACCATTGAGGCCCTCTCATTCACCGTTACCATCCAGTAGCCCCAGCTTCTATGACCTCCCCCCGCCAACAACGCGCAGCTTGACAGCCCTTAAGCTCGCGCGTTCCGCCACACCCGGATGGCTGTTTCGATACCTCCCTGTAAGTCCAGTGACCACAAATCAATGCCCACCGCATTGAGGTGGACTCCATCCTGTCTCCAAAAACCTCCTGTTCCTGCTTCCAACTCGGGGTGCCTCACCACCACCGCCCCATGTTTGGCACAGAACCGCCCAATTACCCTGTTCAGCTTACTCCTAGCCTTATTCAGCCTTTCAACCGATCTCGCCTCCCTCCAGACCTTCCTGGGGACAATGTCCGACCACACAGTGACAACTGACGGGAAGAGGGACCACAAACGCAAAAAAATCAAAACGAATATCCCTGATCAACTCTCTGCAAGGTCGGACCCCTAGGTCATTTCCCCCAACATGCAACACCAAGATATCCGGGACTCTATCTAACCTGGCTTGCCGATGAACCTCCTGCAAAACACTACCCCACGCCATACCTCTGCGTCCGATCCATC
Source organism: Bufo gargarizans (assembly GCF_014858855.1). Classification (NCBI taxonomy): domain Eukaryota; kingdom Metazoa; phylum Chordata; class Amphibia; order Anura; family Bufonidae; genus Bufo; species Bufo gargarizans. Next base: position 259,384,981 of record NC_058081.1, on the reverse strand, counting down.
TCACTATGGCTGTCCCCCGATCAAACCCCAGCTGCCGCCCATTCTGCCGAACATCCGCTCGTAATGCCCCCCAGAACACGAACGAATGGCCCAGGATCCAAACTAATAACGGGGCACCACCTGAAAAAAGAACGAGACAAACTTGGTTAGACACAGCCTTAAACTGCCCCTAAACGCACATACAGCCGAAAACGCTCCGACTCCCACCTCCCAATACGCTTAATCACTTCATCTCGCACCCCCAAGCGAGCAGCCTCCGTGGCAGCCCCTATCCTGAAGGAATGACCCGTAAACTTGCCAGAGTCCATTCCTAGATTAGAAATCGCGATAAAAAGGAGCCATCCTCGTGTCTGAGAACCGGGCCTGCCGCGACCCCTGCCCTTGCTTGAAAATCCCGCAAACACCGTACTGGACACAATAGACATCCCGGCACCTCAAACAATGAGACTAAATGACCCCTCCCCTCCTGATCCGTCTTTGAAAATCTCAGATAAATCACCACCCTGTCGTCATATAACGTTACATCCTCGCTCCTCAGACCCCCTTCCCGCCGCACACTTGCACACACTAACTCCCCTAAACGAAAGGCTCCGAAAAAAGCCAGAGCAAAGGCTAGTCTAAATAAGCTCACCTCCCAAGCCGAGCGACACACTCCAGCTACCTGCTCCCCTAACTGTAACAATAACGAAAAGGACACCGGTAGGCGGGAATCTTTGACACGCTGAAACCTTCTATAACCCTTCAAAATTTGACGGACCAAAAAGGACTTAGTAATGTCCGGGGAATTCCGCAACTTGAATCCGAAAGCCAAGCCCGCCATGCAACCATTGATCTTGGCAACCGACCAACCTAGATCCTTCACGTGGCCAATGAACAGTAACAACGGAATTTCCCCGTCCAGTACCTCGACCCCCAGGTCATTACACCACTGCTGCCACCTACTCCAAGCCCTATCGTACATCCTCCACGTGCCTTCACTCAATGATGCCTGCAACAGACAAGCTACGGTACCTCCAGGATCTCACACAACGACTCTGGACACACCAATCCGACCTGACTCGCCTCCGGGGCCAGCTGGCGAAACCGCTCCCACTGAAAACGAGAAAGTGCGTCAGCTATACAGTTAGAGGAACCAGGCACATGCACTGCAAACACCCAAGCATTAAGGGACAAGCACCGGAGAACCAACTGCTGCAACAGGCAAATAACTGGGGGGGAAGAGGCCGTTACACTGTTGATGGCTTGCACAACTCCCAAGTTGTCACAATGGAAACGAACCTTCTTGTGCCGAAACTTCTCCCCCCAGAGCGTGACTGCCAACACAATGGGGAAGAGTTCCAACAATGCCACGTTTCTTACCCACCCGTTTCGTACCCAGGACTCAGGCCACCGACCCGCACACCACTGCCCTTCACAGTACGCCCCAAAACCCGCTCCACCCGCAGCATCCGTAAACAATTCGAAATCAAACGCATCAACCACCCCCCCATAACTAATGCTCTGCCATTAAACTGTTTTAAAAAGGAATCCCAAACTTTCAAATCCCCTTTCAATTCACTGCCTAGTCTAATAAAATGGTGAGGAGACACCACCCCTCCTGTCGCCGAAGCCAACCTCCTACTAAAAATGCGGCCCATTGGTAGGATTCTGCATGCAAAGTTCAATTTGCCCAACAGAGACTGCAGGTCCCGCAGACGAATCTTCTTTGCTCTCAATGCCGCCGCCACCCCTGTTCTTAACTCTGACACTTTGTCTACTGGTAGCCTACACTCCATCCGCTGTGTATCGATGACGATACCCAAAAAGCTTAGCTCAGTAGCCGGCCCCACCGTTTTGCCTACTGCTAACGGGACTCCGAAACCCTCAAAAACAGACTGTAATGTGGATAACAACAACGAACAAACCCTAGATCCCCCTGGCCCCAAACACAGGAAATCATCCAAATAATGAATGACAGAGTGACAACCTGATTCCTGAACCACCACCCACTCCAGAAAAGAACTGAAACTCTCAAAATATGCACACGATATTGAACAGCCCATTGGCAAACACCTGTCCACAAAATAAGCGCCATTCCAAAAACAACCCAGTAAATACAAACTATCCGGGTGAACTGGCAACAACCGAAATGCCGCTTCAATGTCACATTTTGCCAACAGGGTACCCGGACCCAGCTTCCTTACCCATTCCACAGCCGCATCAAAGGAAGCATAAACCACAGAACAAAGTTCCGGGTCAATGCCCTCATTGACCGACGCACCCTTAGGGAATGATAAATGGTGGATGAGCCTAAATTTATTAGGCTCCTTCTTAGGGATCAAACCCAAAGGGGAAACTCGCAAGTTACTGATGGGTGATGTAACAAACGGCCCATCCATCCTCCCTAGGGAAACCTCTTTAGCTAACTTTCCTGTCACTATGTCCGGGAACTGCAATGCCGAGCGCAAATTCTTCCGCTTCTCTAAGACTGGTAACGGGTGCGAAGGTATATGAAAACCGAACTTAAACCCCGAATACAAAAATCCAGCTAACTCCTGGTTCGGATATCTATTTAGATGCCCCACCATCCTTTCCACTCGCACTGGGGTCTGCCCCTTTTGCAAAACTATCCCCTCCCCTTTGCCTACCCCCTCTAAAACATCTGCTAGCCCCATGGCCCCCGCCACACACGGAACATTCGTGCCTAAATTTGCATTTTTGGCCGAATTTGCAACTTCCCTCATTGAAAAGGAAGCAGTATCCTCTTCCAACTGGGGGCGGCCCTGTACCTTGCTGTACCCCAACCCCTGACTCACTCCGAAAGGACTGACCACTCCTACCTGGCGCTGTCACCCTCATCCATAAAGCAATGTCCTTATGGTCCCATCTCATATTAGGACGGACCGCTTTCCTCTGACGAAACTGCTCGTCATACCGTAACCACCCGGAACCCCCATACACTCTATAGGCCTCCCCAATAGCATCCAGATAGCAAAATAAAGGGGAACAGCATTCCGGACTCTTCTCCCCAATCACACTTGCTAAAATAGCAAGGCCTGCAGCCAATTACTAAAAGACCTAGGGATAAGGCGATAGCGACGCTTATCATCATCCTCCTTTCTTACTCCGTCCTTTTTTACCACATCAAGGTTGAACCGCTCCAACGGAAGCAGCGAAAAAATTTCTATATACTCCCCCTTCCAAATTTTCTCACGCACCTCCGTTTTCAAATGCGCTCCCAGGGGACCCTCAAAGCAGACATACACCTCCCCTTTTGCGGCGTCATCTAATCTGGGCCTATCCTCCTCACCTCCCGCCTGCGTCTGCACTGACACTGATTCGGCTACACCTGTGCTATTGGCCACTGCTACATTACTATTGTTAGGGGTCGCCGGTACATTGCTATTTTCTGCCCCCAACCCCCACGCTGCTAAGGGGGTAGCCCCCATTGCCCCCCTATCCTGACTAACTCCAGCTAAACCACACAGCAAGCGCCCCAAACCACCGATAATAGCACTATTGCTCCCACCCGCCCCAGGCGCCACATTAAATAGAGATAACAGTGTTCCCAGTGATGTCTCACCTAGCTGCCCGGGTGCTGTGAACCCGGCAGCCGCAGGTCCTGATTCCTGACGTACGACTCCTGGATCCGCGACGTTCCTCTGGTGGGTACTTGCGCTGTTCGCCGGCAGCACCCCAGCCGGATCACTGCTGGGTGCGTTAGGAATGGCTCTGGGACGCCCTCTGTCTTCAACGGTGTCAGGACCAGTAGCAAACTGTCCGCCCTCAGGAAATGGCCTGCGCAACTCCCTGTCCTCCATATAAGCATCTGCGCGCCTGTCTTCATGCCCAAGAGGCCTGCTCTGGGGCAGGGAGCCGTCCAGAACAGCCTCGTCCTCCTCCTCTGAAAGAAGCGCATCATGGCGAGGCCTGCGCCCGTCCCCGGCACCTACAGGCGCAGCCTCGTGTGCCACTGAAAGGGGCTCATCCTGTAAGAGCCTGCGCCGGGCCGCCCTGGCCGACCGCGCAGCCCCGCTGCTGCCTCTGCTGCCACTACCTCTCCCACGCTGAGCAGGCCTCCCACTCCTGGGGACAGGAGGGGATCCTGCAGAACCAGGTCCTGACTCCCTTGTAGCTGAAGTGGTGGGCTGAGGGGGAGGCCCCACAGCCTCTGGAGGGTCCCGCCGGACATATGGATTCCTCCCACGCCGGGAGGCCGCAGTAGCCTTGGAATGCTCCCGGCGTGGAGGGTCCCTTGTGGGGCTCCTGACACGGCGCCGGACCCGGGGGGGTAAATCAGGGCTCAGGCGCGCCGGCGGCCTTGCCCGCCGCGACCGTGTAGCTGCTGGAGTAGGGCCAGACGTACCCACCTCCGCCCCCCTTAGCAATGCAGTCACCTGCTCCTCCAGCCAGTCGCTGCCCCTGGTGTCCGCTGCTTCCCTCAAGCGCCGCAGCATCACCTCCACAGCTTCTGCCATTGCTGTCTCTGATGCTGCCGTTCAGAAGATGCTGCCTCTCTGCTCCTAAAATGGCGGGCGCTGACCTGCCTCACCACTACTACAGCCTGCCGCTTCCCGCCCCTTCCTAGCTCCTCCCCCCTTTCCCTGCACTCATCCACTTAACCCTTACCTTCCCTGACCCTTGCTCACAAAACCCCTCATGCCGGCCTCCCCTGAAGCGTGCCGCTTCGTACGGCCTCACTTGATGGCTGTCAGAAGGTTCACTCAGTGGGCAGTAAAAGTTATGTACATTCCCTGCCCGTGTTTGATAGTAGAGATGGCATTGCAGTTCGCCCGGCGGTCGTTTCACGGCGAACTTTGCGTGTTCGCAATTCGCCGAACATATGGAGATATTCGCGCCCGCCATATTCTTTTACATTGTGAAGAACTTTGACCCATGACACATCCATCAGGTGGTACAGGACAGCCAATTGAGACATTTCAGCACATGGACATACCCCCTACCTTATAAATAAACCTGATCTGGCCACCATTTTACATTCAGTGTTTTGCCAGTGTAGGGAGAGGTTGCTGTGTGGAGCAGGGACAGGCTGTTAGGGACACCAAATGCTAGCTAATAGGGCCACAAAAGTCTTTTTAAGGACTAGTATAAGTGTGCTATCGATAGGTGTGATACACAGAGGGGTGCAATATACTTATAATATACTTTTATAATGAGTCAAAAACACATAGATCTACATAGTGAGCACCTGGAAGTCAGGGGCCTAGGGGCTTACTAGGTCCATTTTTATATAGGGTAAGGTTCCGGACGGAGTCGCTGTTATCAGGGCGGGTGGTCTGCGGTTAGGCTATCAGGGCCAGAATAGCACTCCCTTGTAGGGCAATATCAGGGACAGTTCTTTGCCCACCCTGTCCTTCAATACCACATCATCATCTAGCCCAGGGATAGATGTTTTTTGCTTTCCCTCCGGGATTCATGGATGTGCACTGGAACCCCCCGGATTGTGGTAGGACATATGGTTTTTCATTTGGTGCCAGCGAGCACTTGTTATTGCCTACCACATCTATGCTTTTTGCTTAACTTTAATAATTAATTTTATTTTCATTTTGAGGGATATCTTTTCCATTCACACGTCCGCAAAATGGGTCCGCATCCATTCCGCAATTTCATTTTCAATGGGGCCGGAATGTGCTGTCCGCATTTGCGGATTCGCACTTCCGCATCTGTGCTTCTATTTCAGCAAAAAAATAGAACATGTCTTATTCTTATCCGCAATTGCAGACAAGATTAGGCATTTTCTATTATAGTGCCGGCGATGTGCGGTCCGCAAATTGCGGAATTCACATTGGCGGTGTCCGTGTTTTGCGGATCCGCAAAACACTTACGGACGTGTGAATGAACCCTTATAGTAACATTGTTAAAGGTTACGTTTTATCTTTATGTACAGTATATTCTAATGGATTGCCTTCCTTGTACAATGTTATAATATACTTTCTATGTTAGAAAGTATATTATAGTGCATTTGTATTGTGCGGCAGTTGTGTGCGGTTCTGCTGCGATACTGCAGGTATATAGAGGGACAAGCGTTATTGGAACAAATAATTTCTACTGGTGTGATATACCAGTCGTCACCCAAAAAAAACGATTGAAACAGGGTGTTATATACCAATATACTTTCTTTATAGTGCATTTGGGTACTGTATAGTGCATTTGCGCAAGGGCGTACGCGATAATTATATTGCCGATATTTCGCATTGAAAAAAATAATGAATAGAGATCGCAAATTCGAGTAATACATCTGGTATGTCACTGTCCATGTTGTGGGACTATTTGTGCACTTCTAGTAATTATTTCTTGGCTGCAAATATGAGCTGAAGGTTTTTCAGGTTCGCCTGCCATTAAAATGAATGGGACCCGCCACAAACTTGCGGATCGCGAACATTTGATGTTCGTGAACTGTCCCGGCAGATGTTCGTCCATCACTATTTGCTAGACCACTTGTCTTTGGTGAGATGTATCTTGGCACCGACACTGTGTGCCAGAGATATATTTAATTGCTGCTGAACGTGGCCATATAGCTCTGGGATGACATTCTGGGAGAAATATTTCCTTCCCCAGAAGGTCACCAAATCCACACGGGTGTCACGGGTTACATGCTTGACGGCTGTCAGAAGGTTCACCCAGTGGGCAGTAAAAGTTATGTACCTTCCCTGCCCTTGTTTTCTAGACTACTTGTCTGTGGTCAGATGTATCTTGGCACCAACACTGTGTCAGAGATATATTTAATTGCTGCTGAACGTGGCCATATAGCTCTGGGATGACCTTCTGGGTGAAATATTTCCTTCCAGGGACCTTTCATTGTGGTGTGCCAATAGCCACAAATTTTCTAAAGGCCTTCGAGTCCACCAGTTTATATGGCAGTAGTTGGCGGGCTAGCAGTTCCGACAAGCCAGCGGTTAGCCAATAAGCAAGAGGGTTATCCGGTGTCATCAACTTTTTACGCTCGAAAGTTTGGACCATGGAAGCCTGCCTTCTTCCAGATGAACGCAACGACGGCACGGTGGAAGGTGGAGTGGAGGACAAATGGGAGGAGAGAGGAGAAGAGGCAGGATATGGAGCGCGGAAGTGTGGCTTTGTGGGTTCTGACGGCGTTGCTCCCACTGGGCTCGGTGAGGGGAGGCCAGGCGGTCGTCCCTAGGTGAGTGTTGGGCTTATCACGACTTCTTCGTTGACAGCACAGGCTGCAGATGGCAACCCTATTGTCAGTAGATGACACGTTAAAAAAAGCCCACACTGCAAAGCCATGTGCCGGCATCCTGGGAGCGCAAGATGTGTCCGTGCATGGTGGATGGCTGGCTCCAGATACATTTCCAGTCTGCTTTTTGCCTCCTGTGCACTGAGTTCTGCCTGCTTCTCCTCCTTCTCCTCCCTATCTGCTGCTCTGTCTCTCCCCCTGAACTCCCCTCCTCTCCCTCTTTTGTGGGCACCCACGTGATGTCCATCGACATGTCATCATCGTCACCTTCACCACCACTGACATTAGAGATCTCAGAGTAGGCAGCAACATCGTGACCACCCTCCTTGGGCTGATCTGGGTACTGTCGTCAGACCATTGTGTGGCGGCCATTGCTACCTCCTCTTCTTGATCCAATGCTAAGAATGGCTGCGCATTGGTAACGTCTGGGAATGAATGGGAAAATAATTCCTCTGACTCGAGAGGAGGGCTATGGTGGTGGTGGTGGTAGTAGTGTCTTTTGGGGGTGCACACAGCAGAGTGAGGAGGGTGAAGATACAGAGGATGAGGGGGAAGCAAAAGCAGAATGCTAAGTGAGACACTCAACCAACTCTGGTGCGTCCTTTGACGTAATCGCACGCACCTTCTCCAACTTCCCACTTAGGCTCCGGCCTGGTGCACCTGCCCGACCCCTACCACTCCTGCGGAAAGGCCTGCCTCTTCCTCAGGCCTCAATCAGTATTTAGTGTAAGCAGGTATATAGAACCCCTTAACCCTTTCGCATCTGAGCTATTTCCTCCTTCCTGACAGAGCCATTTTTTTTTGCAAATCTGACATGTGTCACTTTATGTGGTAATAACTTTAAAATGCTTTTACTTATCCAGGACATTCTGACATTGTTTTCTCTTTATATATTGTACTTCATTACAGTGGTAAAATTGAGTAAAAACGTTTCATTTTTAATTATAAAAAATACCAAATTTACCCAAAATTTCCAAATTTTTATTTCTCTACTTTTATAATAGATATTAATACCTCCAAAAATAGTTATTACTTTACATTCCCCATATGTATACTTCATGTTTGGATCATTTTGTGAATGCCATTTTATTTTTGGGGGACGTTAGAAGGCTTAGAAGTTTAGAAACAAATCTTGACATTTTTCAGAAAATTTCCAAAACCCACTTTTTAACAACCAGTTCAGGTCTAAAGTCACTTTGTGAGGCTTACATAATATAAACCACCCAAAATCACCCCATTTTAAAAATTACACCCCTCAAGGTATTCAAAACTGATTTTAGAAACTTTGCTAACTCTTTAGGCGTTCCACAAGAATTAATGAAAAATGCAGATGAAATTTCAGAATTTCACTTTTTTGGCAATTTTTCCATTTTTTTTTTTAAACTTCTCTTTATTTGAAGAAGACGGCATTGACAAGTTACACAATACTCCAGAGTACATCAGCATACACTTTTTTTTTTTCAAAACATAATCCCCATACAACTTTTTCCCCTCCCTCCCCCTCCCCCCTCTCATCTCGACTTCAGCATATGATGGACCTATCGTCATGATTCGCCATCCCTCTCTCTAATTCCCTGTCCTGCTTTTTCATTTAGTATCTGGTACCATGGGTCTGAAGTTCCCAATTTTAAGAACCACTCCGTTTGGGTAAACGATACAACAATATCCCGAATTTCTTCCTTGGTGAAGAAATGTTCCATATACGGTCTCCACTTTTTGAAGAAGGGCACTGTCAACTTTGACTTGCAAACTTCCGCCTCAATACATTCTAGCTTCAAACAATGCGTGGATAAGTGAAATGCCTCATCAATACTAGGTAGCTCTGGACGTAGCCAGTGAGCTAGTATACTCCGCTTGGCTGCCAGTAGTATCACATGTATTGAGTCGTTTAGACGAGGTTGCACCTCAGCTCTCCCTACTTGAAATATGATCAATTCTGGGTCCAAAGGAATCTTCATTTTGTACTTGTTATTAATCTTATGAATGATAGAGTTCCAGTAAACCTGAACTTTTACACACGCCCACAGCCCATGCGTGAGATCAGCGTTTGGAGTGTTGCATTTAGGGCATTGCGTTATTCTATCTGGTAAGCTATTGGTTACCCCCCTTGGCAAGTGGAAACCATATATGGCTCTATGCAGTATTTTAAAGTAAGATTCCCTCCATATTTCACTGCTAATTATTTTCCGTATCTTGTCCCATCCTTCCAATAACTGTTCGGGCAGGTTCATATTCGGGAAGTCCTTAAGCCAGCTCTTGAATAAAGCCACATCCCCCCTCCTTGACTCCTCATCTCGCAAACAGCTATAAATGAAGGACAAATCCTTACGGCTCCCTTAAATTTTTCCATTTTAATAAATTTTTCTAGTAACAAAGCAATGGTTAACATCCAAGCAAAACTCAATTTTTATTGCCTTGATTCTGTAGTTTACAGAAATACCCCATATGTGGTCATAAACTTCTGTACGGGCACACGGCAGGGCGCAGAAGGAAATGAGCGCTATGTGGTTTTTGGAAGTCAGATTTTGCTGGACTATTTGAAGCCCCCCTGCTGCACCCCTAGGGTAGAAACTCGACTCCATTTTGGAAATTACGGGATAAGGTGGCAGTTTTGTTGGTACTATTTTAGGGATTTTCCATTTGAATCAATTTTTTCCAGTTATAAAGCAAGGGTTAACAGCCAAAAGAAACTCAATATTTATGGCCCTGATTCTGTAGTTTACATATGTGGTCGTAAACTGCTGTACAAGCACACGGCAGGGCGCAGAAGGAAAGGAATGCCATACGGTTTTTGGAAGGCAGATTTTGCTGGACTGTTTTTTTTTTGACACCATGTCCCATTTGAAGCCCCCCTGATGCACCCCTAGAGTAGAAACTCCAAAAATTTACCCCATTTTAGAAACTACACCCCTCAAGGTATACAAAACTGATTTTACTAACTTTGTTAACCCTTTAGGTGTTCCACAAGAATTAATGGAAAATAGAAACTCTAAAAAAGTGACCCCATTTTGGAAACTACAGGATAGGGTGGCAGTTTTTTTGGTACTATTTTAAGGTTCATTAGATTTTTGGTTGCTCTATATTACACTTTTTGTGAGGCAAGGTAACAAAAGATAGCTGTTTTGGCACTTTTTTAAATTTTTTGTTATTTACAATGTTCATCTGACAAGTTAGATTATGTGCTATTTTTATAGAGCAGGTTGTTACATATGTGACAATACCAAATATGACTTTTTGTTTTTTTGTTTCAGTTTTACATAATAAAGAATTTTTGAAAAAAAGAATTTTTTGGGGTGTCTCCACATTCTGAAAGCCATATTTTTTGGGGGCTATTGTCTTAGGTAGCGGCTCATTTTTGCAGGATCAGGTGACTGTTGTATTGGTACTATTTTGGGGGGCATACACCTTTTTGATCGCTTAGTGTTGCACTTTTAGTGATGTAAGGTGACATAAAATGGCTTTTTTAGCACAGTTTTTATTTAAATTTTCTTACGGTGTTCACCTAGGTCATGTGATATTTTTATAGAGCCGGTCGTTACGGACGTGGAAATACCTAATATGTCTACTTTATTTATTTATTTTTAAGTTTTACACATTAATATAATTTTTTGAACAAAAAAAATCATGTTTTAGCGTCTCCATAGTTTTTTTTATATTGTTTGGGTGATTGTCTTACGTATGGTCTCATTTTTTGTGGGATGATATGACTGTTTGATTGGCACACTTTTTGACCGCTTGCTATTACACTTTTTGTGATGTAAGGTGACAAAAAATTGCTTTTTTTTACGGCATTCATCTGAAGTGTTGGTTCATGTGATATTTTTATACAGCTGGTTGTTAAGGACGCGGCGATACCTAATATGTCTACTTTGTTTTTTTTAATTTCACTTTAGCACAATAATAGCATTTTTGAAACAAAAAATTATGTTTTAATGTCTCCATGTTCTGAGAGCTATAGTTTTTTTTTATTTTTTGAGCGAATTTCTATGTAGGGGCTAATTTTTTGTGGAATGAAGTGACTGCTTTATTGGTACCATTTTGTCGGACATATGCCTTTTTGATCACTTGGTGTTGCCCTTTTTGTGATGTAAGGTGACAAAAGAAAGTATATTATAAGTATATCACACCCTCAGTATATCACACCTATTGATAGCACACCTATACCAGTCCTTAAAATGACTTTTGTGGCCCTATTAGCTAGCGTTTGGTGTCCCTAACAGTCTGTCCTTGCTCCACAAAGCAACCTCTCCCTACATTGGCAAAACACAGAATGTAAAATGGCTGTCAGATCGGGTTCTGTTATAGGCTGGGGGTGTGTCCATGTGCTGAAATGTCTCAATTGGCTGTCCTGTCCCACCTGATGGATGTGTCATAGGTCAAAGTTCGGTGCAATGCAAAAGAATATGGCGCTGGTGGACATCGCCATATGTTCGCATGTTCTTCAAGCAATGTTCGCTGTGAAACGACCGCCGAGTGAACAGCAAGGCCATCTCTACTCCTGGTTCATACATCCAGGGCTGCCACCAAGGCAGTGCAGACTTTACTGCCCCAATGGTGTCATTTTGAAGAAAAGCACAGGTCTAGTGAGGGACATATTCTTTCCACTAAAGTAAAATTATGAAGGTCCCCAACCAAGCAGACAAAGGGCTGCTTGAAGATCCATAAATACTAGGGATGAGCGAATCGACTTCGGATAAAACATCCTAAGTTGATTCACTCATCCCTAATATATGCATTGACATTCATCGCATGTCCGGACTGCCAAACCCACTATTGTACCCTTCTCTCGTCCTCCACTTTGCTATAACACACAAAGCCTTGAGTGAGGAGGGGAAATGAAGAGAAGGACTCCTGATTTATAACATGGTGGCAAGACTTTTGAATTGTTTATTCTGTGGACTGCTGGATGGGACTGGTAGGTAGCAGAAGTCAGTAGCAGCACTGAGTGAGTGATGTCATGCCAATGAATGAGTGGTTAATGAGGAGAAGGATTTAGGAAGCCTCTATATGGGTAACAACTTCAGCAGATTGTAATTTTTTATTAATTATCTGTACAGTTTTAGTGCCAAAGCAGTGGGCTATCGAGAGGAGTTCGTTTAGTGCTTTTCAACCCTACGCCCAACAAAATATTAGACATTTTTACAGGAACAACCTAGTGCTTCATATGAAATATGGAAGGGACAGTTGTAATTCCTGAAATACACTTTTAGCATCTGTGTTCCATTTGACCGTTATAATCAGAAATTGATGTTGCCATGTTAGAAAGGTTAGTCATATAGTAGTATCCCTAAACACCTGTCACCATTTAGGCTTGTTTCACATTTGTGTTTGCCAATTCTGTGGGATGTGATCTGGCAAATATACAGAGAAATAGTCAGACAAATACTGCTGCACACAGTGTTTTTTGTCTGGCAGATTCCTGGCATACTGGAACATCCTGTCGGCAGCGTGAAACGGGCCTTTTGTTAAAAGTCGTGGTCATTCCTGGCTACTTATGTACAAAAAATATCTCCTATGCACTAAGTACGTATGTGCAGAGATATGTCACACCTCTTATAAACGTATTTACCACGTGTGGACTGAGTATATATAAAATTTAACTTTTACTATAATTTCACTTAAAAAAACGTTGGTGGTAGCAGTGAGACAAAGACGAAAAACATACATACATATAAACACTTATTTTACCACCATATAAGACCGCGGTAAGGTAATACTGGGTGGGTCTTACCCCATCCTGTAGATGCACAGTCAGGGTTGGTGGGTGGCGTCAATGCTCCAGTGTGGTCATAGGCACTGGTGTCCAATTGCTTAGTTGATATGGCAATTTGGATACTCCTATAATGCCCTGGTCTAGAGCCCTCCCTATATGGATGGTCAGGGGCTATCCTCATAGACCTGCCTCAACGACACGGAGCACCCGCCCCGACAGGGGCGACCCCATACGGAATCTGTCCCTGAATGGGGCCTATTCCCTGTAAGTCCCTTACTGTATGGCCCTACATGCCATGTTTCGTTCCACAATGAATGGAGCTCATCAGGGACTCATTGAAAACAGAAGGTTTCTATAAAAAATGCACAAAGAAAAATATGCAAAGCGTGGTCACTATAATGTACCTATTTAGATATACATTTAGACAGCATTAGGTATGTAGTCTCAACTTACTGTTTGTGGAGAGTTTCTTGTAGATACAAGGTGGTGTGGACGGTCAGTGATACACGTCCCTGCCGGGGTATGGAGAAGTGTCCCCAACAATACCCTTGTCTCACCTCACTGCTGAATGTTGGCAATGTGAGAACACAGCCCATTCAGCCTCCTAACCTTTTAAAATCAGTGCCTCCAGCTGTTTCCACTCTCCTGTTCCGCCTTCCTACGGTAGAACGCACATGGAACGCACGCCATCTCCATGCGCTCCATTCCACCGGAAGTCGGTATCACGTGACCGCTCGGGCTACCGAAGTTACATGCCGATGTGTCTGAGCGTCACCCATCACCCAGCAACCGGATGACGCGCAGACACTGCACGCTGATCAGCCGTCTCAGATGCTGGGCGGCAAATTTAAAGAATACAATCATTTGAAAATGGATTTCTTTGGTAGGTTCCCATCCATACATATTCCCACATACAATTGACCATGCAGTGCGGATGAGGGGAGTATATTAGACACAGAGATGTATTTCAGAACGAAGATTATCAGTTTATATCATTATTCTATCATCAGATACATATGACTAGAAAAAGTATTTTTTGCGTTATCCTAATCTTTACTACAACTAGTGGAGGTGTTGTAGGTTCCCATCCATACATATTCCCACATGCAATTGACCATGTGGTGCGGATGAGGGGAGTACATTAGACACAGAGATTTATTTCAGAACGAAGATTATCAGTTTATATCATTATTCTATCATCAGATACATATGACTAAAACAAGTATTTTTGATCTTTACTACAACTAGTGGGGGTGTTTTAGCTTAAAACAATTATGTCACTCAATGGGACGAATTCCCGCACATCTATTAGATCTGAAACAGTTGGATCATATATTTAAATGAACAACGAGTTATCATAGTGCTATGGCCGTCATAGTAGCTGGCCATTCAAATAAAACATGTATAGCTCTGTTGTTCGTTAAGGCCGTTGGGATAAAGTGTCTTCAAATAGAAGATCCATCTTGCCTCACATTGGAGGATTCTCTTATCCCAATCGCCGCCTCTTTGAGGTGGCCTCACTTTTTCGATTCCCATGAAACAAAAGGCACCTTGGGTCCCCGCCGTGCTCGGCACGTACATGGCGCGAGATCACGGTGTCCCTGCCATTATGGAAATCATTTATGTGCTCACCAACTCTTCTTCTTAACTCCCTTTTTGTTTTGCCGACATATTCCTTATTACAGGTGCATGTGATTTTATAGACAACCCCTGTAGTTTTACAGTTTATCAGATCCCTGATAATATATGTTTTTCCTGTGTTGCAGCTCCTAAATGATTTTCCGCACTGCATGTACTTACAGGCTATGCACCCACCACATCTGTAGTTTCCATGAACACCTTTTTCCAGCCAGGTTTTTTGTGCCAGTTTAGGAGAGAAATGACTATTCACCGTCCAGTCTCGTACACTCTTCCCCCTCTATATGTTATACTTGGGTGTTCTTTTATGGTGGTACAGAGGTCCGGGTCCATCCTGAGTACATGCCAGTGTTTGGCAATTATTTCTCTTATGCCTGCAGAGGCCTCGTTAAATGTGCTAATTAAGCGTGTCTCCTGAATGTTAGCGGTATTGCTTGTTTTATTAGGGGTAAGGAGCGAGCTACGGGAGCAGGCTTTTGCAGCCTTGTAAGCTGGTGTTAATGTGCCGACGGGGTAACCCCGGTCCATAAAACTTTTTCAGGTCTGTTGCCTGTCTCTGGAATTCCGCCTCCTTGGAGCAATTTCTCCTAATTCTCAGGTATTGGCCACGAGGAATTCCCCTCCTGAGGGGGAAAGGCTGGTAGGAAGATACTTTGGTATTCCGTGATGAGACCACCTGTGAGGTCCAAAAGGTCCAGATATGGGCACGTTATATAGATGACGTGCTGGTTGTCTGGAAAGGTGGCCGCAAGTCTTTCTCAGATTGGGCATCAAGCCTAAACAAAAAACTGATTGGCCTACACTTCACGTCAGAGTGTGACGAGAAGCGGTTGCCATTCCTGGACATCCTCATTACCAAAAATCAGGACGGCTGTCTTGAAACTACAATTTTTTGCAAGCCAACCTCGACGAATTCCCTCCTGAGGTGGGACAGTTGCCACCCTTTCCCCCTCAGGAGGGGAATTCCTCGTGGCCAATACCTGAGAATTAGGAGAAATTGCTCCAAGGAGGCGGAATTCCAGAGACAGGCAACAGACATGAAAAAACGTTTTATGGACCGGGGTTACCCCGTCGGCACATTAACACCAGCTTACAAGGCTGCAAAAGCCCGCTCCCGTAGACCGCTCCGTGTCGTTGAGGCAGGTCTATGAGGATAGCCCCTGACCATCCATATAGGGAGGGCTCTAGACCAGGGCATTATAGGAGTATCCAAATTGCCATATCAACTAAACAATTGGACACCAGTGCCTATGACCACACTGGAGCATTGACGTCACCCACCAACCCTGACCGTGCATCTACAGGACGGGGTAAGACCCACTCAGTATTACCTTACCGCGGTCTTATATGGTGGTAAAATAAGTGTTTATATGTATGTATGTTTTTCGTCTTTGTCTCACAGCTACCACTGTGGTTTTTTTTTAAGTGAAATTATAGTAAAAGTTAAATTTTATATATACTCAGTCCACACGTGGTAAATAAATTCCTGGCTACTCTCCAATTTCTTTACCTGTGATTTTGTCACCCACTTACTGGTAATAAACACTATATGAGTCTAGCATTTAGGGAACAAGCTGAAGACCATATTTTTGAACTGTGGGCTATCCATGTTTTTTGAAGGATAGCAAACTAACCTATTATTTATATGAGGCCATGCACACACCCTTTTATTTTTTTGCAGATTGGTGCACACAGATCAGCAAAAAAAAAAAAATGATGTGTGTGCATGGCCTCAGAAATGTTTATTATAGATAGCAAACTGACCCATTTATTTTTATTTGGCCATGCACACACAAGTTTTATTTTGTGGATTCATGTGCCCCAATCCAGAAATCTCAGCACAGGTCCTATTCTGCCCGACCGCTGCCTGTTAATATTGCCTGATTACCATTTTGAATGAACTCTGACTATCCTTACCTTGGCTTGCCCTCTAACTATGATTCTGCCTGTCCCCTTGACCCACCAGGGGCAGCAGCCTCTGAACTTCTAGAGGTAGAGATCAGATTTCCATACAGGGTTGAAATGGTGAATACCAGGGAACTGTCTTGACTGTGCCCTCAGAGGTAGCCCCAAGTCAAAACCATTCAATGGTACAGTGGATCCATGCCCACTACATTAAATTTTACATTACTGAAATTATGTTGTTGTTAGGTCATAGGCAGGATAACAACCATCTTGAATCATTAACAGATGTGAACATTACATGTTTTCTTTCATCCATACCTAGGATGGCTAAGTTACTTTCTGAAGGGTCTGCTTGTGTCTAAATACGCCAAAGGCAGGAGCTGCAGTGAGGGTTCTGATCAATCAGATTCGGCATATAATGTCAGATGGCATGTTTAACCAATCAGCTGTTTAGAAATCAGAGGAACCCAAAGGCCCCGTGTGAAGCCTTAGGTTTCTATGATTCCATATTATGAATCTGTACAGCATGGATCCTCAATAGTTGTGTACATGACTTATTTAGCATATGATTACTTTTGTTATGACCTAATGTTGCATATTAAAAAACTGCATATACAGAAAAAACATGCTACTGTTATCATATTTGCTCCCAGGGCCGGCGCTTCCATATAGGCAAGGGGGGCAATTGCCCCCGGGCCCCCAAGCCCACCACCTGACACCACGCCAGCCCGCAACTAACGGCAGGTCACAGGGGGATGAACGCTTCCATTGTGGAAGCGTTCATCTCCATAGTCATCTGTATCGCCGTCCTCAGGACAGCGATACAGATGGCTGTGCTGTGGGGCAGGGGAGGGAGAGGCGTCTCCCTTCCCTGTTCCTCTGATAGGCCGCTGGCCTTGTACCAGCAGCCTATCAGAGGCCGGTGCAGGCGGCGCAATGACTTAATCGTGCCGCCTGAGCCATACAGCGCGGGACACAGGCCGGAAGAGGCCTGCATCGCATCGCTGTGTGATGGCGGTAAGCATAAGTGTTTTGTTTTTTAATACCGGACTATCTGTTACTGCCACATGGGGGGAGCGGGAGGCACTTGATACTGGCACATGGGGGTGGGGGGGTTTGGCAGTTGATACTGGTACATGTGGGGTTGGCACTTGATACTGGCACATGAGGGGTTTGGCACTTGATACTGGCACATGAGGGGTTTGGCACTTGATACTGGCACATGGGGGGGTTTGGCACTTGATACTGGCACATGGGGGGGTTTGGCACTTGATACTGGCACATGGGGGTTTGGCACTTCATACTGGCACATGGGGGGGTTTGGCACTTGATTCTGGTACATGGGGGGGGGGGTTTGGCACTTGGAAGAGAGGCACTTGATACTGGCACATTATTATGGGCCACTATGGGGGCTTCTACTGAGGCCACACAGAAGGGGTATTTTATATGGGGGGGGCTCTGTGTGGTACTAGTATTATCAGTTTTTGCTGTATAGTATTGGGGAGCACAGTGGCACAGTATTGGGGTAGTAGGATGATTTGTCCAGAAGATGAGAGGATGATGGAAAAGTAGTAAACTAGGATTCTTTTTTTGTTGTCAAACTGCAGAGACAGAAAATGGCGACAAAATGGTGGTCTGGTCTGAAGGTCTGAAAGGAGAGGATGAGGACAGAGAACATCTACATCAAAGGAGATGTCACTGGATGTAAGAGGTATGGGGCCCTGTATTTCTGTAGTGATGGGGAGGGGGACGTTAAAGTCAGCAAGTGTCATGTGGAGGGGGGGGGGGGGGGCGCCTTATAGTTTTTCGCCCCAGGGCCCCATTTCACCTAAAACCGGCCCTGATTGCTCCCTTTATGAGTGAAAGGGCCAGATAATAGACTAAAGCAGTGCTGAGGGAATTCAATTTCCTACCATTCCCCTGCAGCCTCATGTGCTTGTTTACTTAATTATTGAGTGACCCAAATTTTTCCTTCCATCATTTGGTTATTACATGGATCCTATTTACTTAAAAAAAAAATCATACTCTCATTGACAAAAAAAGAAAAGTAACGCACCAAGAAGGAGTTATTGAAATCATTTACATGAAACTTTACTTGTGTGAATGTAATGATGATATAGGTCCGGTAAGTGATTGCAATATTAGAGTGAAAGGATACATTTATTGGGGAAAGGGTGCAATTGGAAGGAGGCTCTAGTACACTGTTGGGCTGCCTCCAGTCTGGATGCAAGATGAGATACAAATGAACATGGAGGCATACAGGTTCCACCTGGCCCTGTAGATGCTTCACTCTCATAGGTTGTGGAAGGTGGCATCCCACCTGGCTCCATAAATGCTCAATTGTTGATAAATCTGGTAACTGGGCAGGCCAAAGAAGTGTTGCAATCTGGGGGAGACATTCCTGGGGAACCCTTGCTGTGTGTGAGCATTATCCTGCTGAGAAATGCCAGTTGAAAGCCTTCCTATGTTGTTCACTTTTCTATCTGGGTAAGCTATTTTTTGTCAATGAGTGCTTATGAGCATTTTTTTTATGTAATGTAAGTAATAATTTATCATGAGAGGAATATTTGAAGTCAGTTTCACTTGAGTCTGCATTGTCTTACCTTACACCACATTTATTAAACGTGTCACATGTTGTTTTATAAATTTGTCTCATGCATAAACCTAACACTTTTGTCTGGAAAAGCTACTCTACTTTTCAGATTCCAACCTCCTGCTTTTAAAAAAAAGTCTCAGTGATAAATCTGGAGTGAAACTCATTAACAAATTGCAAAATAGGAGTGGTGTAAAAATGTGCAAAATTTTGCGCGAGTGAAAAAAAAAAATCATCGCAAAAACCCTACTTTGCAACCAGAATTCTGGAGTGAAGGCATGCTAAATCAGGGCCATACAGATTGGGATTATTTAAAGCAATGTGTGAATCAAAGCCCACAAACAAATCTGCAGTAAAGCAGCAAACAGTAAAATATTAAAACACAATGGATATTGCATAATTTATTTAATAAAGGTTTTTTAGGCGCTTGATGTCACAGTGATGCAAGTGATAACCATGGTAACATCTAAACGTGCCTATGAATATTTCTGAAAAAAGCTAATATTGAGCAATTATCTTCTCTTATGATGATGTGGTGTATGAACGACACATAGAAATATTAACTTCAATTAATGTTATGCAAATCGGAGTAAATATAAAATTGAATGCAGAAATTAATGAGAATGAACAGATCTGCCAGTGTTTTGTTGAATAGCCTCACAGGTCAGTAAACTGACTCTGACAGCAGGTTTGACCATGCAAAACTGATGACAGTGCTAGGTAGGGACTGACAGAGCAGTACAAACATACTTTTTGTGGAGCTTTTATTATTGGGAGCAATGAGAATACGAACTTTGATTCTGACGCAATACTCCTGGAAGTACCCTGAAAGCAAAGTTTCACTGTCAAGTGCTCTCTGCATCCTTGTTGGATGCTTTGGCTGTAGCTTAGTGCAGAGAGGGTGGGAGCTATGAAACAGCTCAAAGCAAAGTGATGCCCTACCTTGGGCAGATGTAATCATGTAATTTTATGATATTTGTACAAATAAAGATTCATTGATTCATTTATTTCCCGGCTACTGCTTTTTGGTGTTTAAGATGTAGTGCCCAGCAGAATAAAAGTTCATATTCACACTACTTCTGATGATAAAATCTTCTCAAAAGTTATATTTGTACTGCTCCCCCCAGCCCTGGCTAGCACTGTCAGCAGTTCTGCATAGCAAAAACTCCTGACAAAACCCCTTTGATAAAAAATTGGTAAATATATCTGTTACTGAAATGGAATTGTATCCATGTGCCTATCTGTGTTTACTTTTTACATCTTTCTTATTCTTTTATAAATTAACAGTGCATGCAGATTGCTTGATAGTAGAATCTCAATTAAACAGTTATATTACAATGTCTAATTGTAGATAATTTACTGTGAGGAATTGGGAAGGCAATATGAATATTCAACAGCAGTTTATGCATTGATTCTAGACAAATAAATATAACATTAGATTTCCTTTGTGATTACATAAATAATTATTATCAGATTACCACTGTTAGGCGCAGTGTTTTTTTACACTAATGTTGTAGAATATGATTTCAGAAGTCAGTTTTGAGATGTAAAAGTAAGAAGCTCACAGACTGATAGCATTTAACTTGGAAAGATACAGAAGTGACTAATATCCTGAAATGGCCACTGTTCCGACTGATGATTCACATTGTATATTAAGATCTCAATCTAGTTGCTGCTGCTGAGCCTTAGGCCATCGCTGATATTTGTATGGAAAATTCGCTGCATAGTACAGTACCAGCGAAGTGGATGAGATTTTAAGAAATTTCATCCACTGCAGCGTAAATTGACCTGCAGTGTGAATTTGAAGTCTGCAGCATGTCAATTTATGCAGTTAATCTCCGCAGCTGATTTTACCATTTCCGCTGCAAAAACTGCAACCTTACTTGTATTTTCAGGCATGTGCGGACCTACCCTTATGGTCCTTTTACATGGGCAGATATTCTGCCGATTGATGATAACAGTCGAAAAAA
Organism: Bufo gargarizans; assembly: GCF_014858855.1. Taxonomy (NCBI): domain Eukaryota; kingdom Metazoa; phylum Chordata; class Amphibia; order Anura; family Bufonidae; genus Bufo; species Bufo gargarizans. The sequence goes on along the minus strand of NC_058081.1, from coordinate 259,363,967 downwards.
ACTCATTACCTGCATTTACATAAACCAATAATTGCACTACACGGGGATAAATTATCGTTAACATTATTTTCAGCCTCATATAATTTGCTTATTATCGGCAGCACATTCCCTGTTCACACAGGGATATATGCTGATTATACCTATATACACTCACCTAAAGAATTATTAGGAACACCATACTAATACGGTGTTGGACCCCCTTTTGCCTTCAGAACTGCCTTAATTCTACGTGGCATTGATTCAACAAGGTGCTGATAGCATTCTTTAGAAATGTTGGCCCATATTGATAGGATAGCATCTTGCAGTTGATGGAGATTTCAGGGATGCACATCCAGGGCACGAAGCTCCCGTTCCACCACATCCCAAAGATCCTCTATTGGGTTGAGATCTGGTGATTGTGGGTGCCATTTTAGTACAGTGAACTTATGTTCAAGAAACCAATTTGAAATGAATCGAGCTTTGTGACATGGTGCATTATCCTGCTGGAAGTAGCCATCACAGGATGGGTACATGGTGGTCATGAAGGGATGGACATGGTCAAAAACAATGCTCAGGTAGCCTGTGGGATTTAAACGATGGCCAATTGGCACTAAGAGGCCTAAAGTGTGCCCAGAAAACATCCCCCACACCATTACACCACCACCGCCAGCCTGCACAGTGGTAACAAGGCATGATGGATACATGTTCTCATTCTGTTTACGCCAAATTCAGACTCTACTATTTGAATGTCTCAACAGAAATCGAGACTCATCACACCAGACAACATTTTTCCAGTCTTCAACAGTCCAATTCTGGTGAGCTTGTGCAAATTGTAGCCTCTTTTTCCTATTTGTAGTGGAGATGAGTGGTACCCGGTGGGGTCTTCTGCTGTTGTAGCCCACCTTTCTTTCCCATTCTGACATTCAGTTTGGAGTTCAGGAGATTGTCTTGATCAGGGCCACAACCCTACATGCATTGAAGCAACTGCCATGTGATTGGTTGACTAGATAATCGCATTAATGAGAAATAGAACAGGTGTTCCTAATAATTCTTTAGGTGAGTGTATATATTTAATGCTAGATCTGTGTCTATTGTCTTTAAGTTACTCATTTTAAGCTGACACTGGAACCTCACAAAATCAAGCATTATTTCCAGTTGATAGAGCTGCACAACAACATTTTCTAAACAAATATATTACAATTAGCAGGAATTCAAAATGTTCATGTTTCTTTCTTTTTCATTGGGTCTTTACTAACTTCCAAGACAGTAGCCTGAAGCCTGCAGACAGAAGTCAGACAGCATTAGATAAGAAGAGTCTTTGAAGACAAGAAAGAAAATTCATTTGTCACCTCGCAATGTGTATATAACTCACAAAGATGATTGTCTACTGCCTAATCTGAATGCCTCTCCTTCAGCCAGCTAGTGCCCTGCTCTGAACCCTGAATCAGTACCGATTGGTTTCTCATTCAGCCAGCCAGTACTGTGCTCTGCACTGATGAATGGTAAGAACCGAGAAGCAGTAATGTTGTCTAGTCTACACATAGGTCTTGAATTTGGCTGATTTGGGCTAACGTGCTAACTATAATAAATTGTAACATTAAGTTTTGGGATGTGTGTTTTATGATGGAAAATAACATCAAAGGCATTCATGATAGGACTAGTTGATACGCAAATAATTGGGTTGTCTGGTGGCACAACCTCTTTTCACCATGTAGATTTTCTGAATTCACTCTGATCATGGGTGATCCTAAAGTTAGGACCCTGAGATCATATTTTATGGGCATGTAAACCATAGTGAAACCACTTTTACTACATAAAAAAACAAAGCAATTTAAGGGCACCCATTAAAATCAATCAACAATTAGTTGCTTTCTATGGATGCCATTAGTTCTCTAGACATTGATCCCAGTTATTTCCCAGTTCTTCCAGACCAATGGACCTCCTCTGAAATGATTACACTACACCAGCAATACACTTTGGTAACATCCTGTTTCTACAGTCGTGGCCAAAAGTTTTGAGAATGACACAAATATTAGTTTTCACAAAGTTTGCTGCTAAACTGCTTTTAGATCTTTGTTTGAGTTGTTTCTGTGATGTAGTAAAATATAATTACATGCACTTCAAACGTTTCAAAGGCTTTTATCGACAATTACATGACATTTATGCAAAGAGTCAGTATTTGCACTGTTGGCCCTTCTTTTTCAGGACCTCTGCAATTCGACTGGGCATGCTCTCAATCAACTTCTGGGCCAATTCCTGACTGATAGCAACCCATTCTTTCATAGTCACTTCTTGGAGTTTGTCAGAATTAGTAGGTTTTTGTTTGTCCATCTGCCTCTTGAGGATTGACCACAAGTTCTCAATGGGATTAAGATCTGGGGAGTTTCCAGGCCATGGACCCAAAATGTCAATGTTTTGGTCCCCGAGCCACTTAGTTATCACTTTTGCCTTATAGCACAGTGCTCCATCGTGCTGAAAAATGCATTGTTCTTCACCAAACTGTTGTTGGATTGTTGGAATAAGTTGCTGTTGGAGGGTGTTTTGGTACCATTCTTTATTTATGGCTGTGTTTTGGGGAAAAATTGTGAGTGAGCCCACTCCCTTGGATCAGAAGCAACCCCACACATGAATGGTCTCAGGATGCTTTACTGTTGGCATGACACAGGACTGATGGTAGCGCTCACCTTTTCTTCTCTGGACAAGCCTTTTTCCTGATGCCCCAAACAATCGGAAAGAGGCTTCATCGGAGAATATGACTTTGCCCCAGTCCTCAGCAGTCCATTCACCATATTTTCTGCAGAAAATCAATCTGTCCCTGATATTTTTTTTTGCAGAGAAGTGGCTTCTTTGCTGCCCTTCTTGACACTAGGCCATCTTCCCAAAGTATTCGCCTCACTGTGCATGCAGATGCGCTCACACCTGCCTGCTGCAATTCCTGAGCAAGCTCTGCACTGGTGGCACTCCGATCCTGCAGCTGAATCCTCTTTAGGAGACGATCCTGGCGCTTGCTGGACTTTCTTGGACGCCCTAAAGCCTTCTTAACAAGAATTGAACCTCTTTCCTTGAAGTTCTTGATGATCCTATAAATTGTTGATTGAGGTGCAATCTTAGTAGCCACAATATCCTTGCCTGTGAAGTCATTTTTATGCAACGCAATGATGGCTGCACGCATTTCTTTGCAGGTCACCATGGTTAACAATGGAAGAACAATGATTTCAAGCATCACCCTCCTTTTAACAGGTCAAGTCTGCCATTTTAACCCAATCAGCCTGACATAATGATCTCCAGCCTTGTGCTCATCAACATTCTCACCTGAGTTAACAAGACGATTACTGAAATGATCTCAGCAGGTCCTTTAATGACAGCAATGAAATGCAGTGGAAAGGTTTTTTGGGGATTAAGTTAATTTTCAGGGCAAAGAAGGACTATGCAATTCATCTGATCACTCTTCATAACATTCTGGAGTATATGCAAATTGCTATTATAAAAACTTAAGCAATAACTTTTCCAATTTCCAATATTTATCTAATTCTCAAAACTTTTGGCCACGACTGTACAGAATTTCATGGTATCCATGATGATCATTTTTTACAATCAAAATGAAACAGAAAAACGGCTAGTGTAAATGTACCCTTATATCCAAAGAGTGTCGTAACACTGGTATCTTTGTTAGGTTGAATCACATGTGCAGTTTTGTGGCTGTTTTTGATGCTTTTTTTGAGCCAAACACTGGAAAGGCTATAAAAGAAAAGATATGTATCAGTCCTTTAGGTGTCCTTCATTTTGTATCCACCCCTGTTTTTGGGTAAAGAAATGCACCAAAAACTGCATGTGTGATTCCAGCTTTAAAGTTTCTTTACAAAATGTAAAAATTCAAGAGTGATTGTAGTTAAACTGCCCCCAGTGTCACACTCACAGTTGTCCAGAAAGCTGACATACTGTACTTGCTCAGCTAAGTACAATATTTCCCCTTATATTCTATCTGCTCATTATCTTGTGCTCTGTGACATGATTCCTGCTGATTACACTGCATTTTTATGCTGACAGGATACCTTTAATAAAACTGACTCTTCTCCAATCCAGTATACATGAGCCATCCTCCATTACCCAGTGAGAAATAAGGGCCCTTTGGTTCTTGTTCCAGTTTAGTTTGGCATCGATCTATCTTCTGACCACTGCCTCTCTACTATTTGTGACCAAACTCTGCTTGCTGTGACTTGTGCCTATCTGCCCTGTGCCCAATTTACTGCCTTGGTATAATAGATTGTTGTCTTCTTTCAATCCACACTCCTGGGGGTAGTGATCAGGGGTTTCCCTGTGGGAAAGTCCAAACCCCTTGAGGTGGTTTAGGATGACCATTTTAAAATACTGAACTTCTTTCCCTGTTTTTCCCATATAGTAAGTCCAGAGGGTCCACCTTATCTCCAGTAGCCCTTGCTACCATAAGCTATAGCCATGATCATACCTCACCATATCTTTTCACTCCCATCTTCAGGACTTCCAATCCTATGAAACTTTTAACCCAGGCCCCCCTTTGGACCTAACATCCACAGCTTTCAGCTGTCTTGAAAATGCATTTTTTGAAGAAGGTTTTGGAAAAGATCACACAGATTTTGTTGTAGATATTTCTGTGACTGTACCACCATTTGAAAGACAACTAATTTTGGGAATTTATTTTAGGCCAATCATAACACATGCAGAAGATAAGAACTAGCTGTATCCTAACAAACTAATTGGGTATATAAGTGTCCAGCTCAGACAAAATGCATTATTATCATTATTTGTAAAATAGATCTGATGGTCAAAATAAGTGTGCTTGTGTGTGTGTGTGTGTGTGTGTGTGTGAACCCAGCTTTATCTGTATGGAGTTTGTCACAATTCATGCAATGCTACATCAGGTTTATGGAATGGATCTTTCGTCACATACATTTCTGCAACTAATGTGGATGCCTCTTATATCAGATTCATTTAGCTGCAACAGCAGTCTTTTATCCACCTAGGAACATGTTGCATGGAAATGTACTTTTTATTGTGTTGGCACAGATATCGGCTGACTAATTGCCCCCATTGTTCATACACTTGTAATGGTAATTGCAGAAAGATGCACTTTGAACTCTGTATAGCTGCTGTGTCACCCTCTCCTTCTCTCTAGAGTATACTGCTCTTACAGGCAGGGTTGTCTCTCGTTTAGTTGTTGCTTGGGGTTCATTTGTTTTCATTACTTGTCAATTGTATGATTACTGCTTCCCTTGATCATAAAGTGTATGTGCAGTATATGAAACATTACCGTTATTATACTACCATATTATTATCCTTTCTAAAGTGTTTACAGAGGTCTAAGGGATATTCTTTACATACAAGAGATACAGTCATGGAAGAAATGTACTTTAGACATCAATACAGGAAAGCATTATTTACAAGTAAAGTAGTCCAACTATCAAATGTCCTACCCCAAGAGGTAATAATAGCAGATACTATGTCAATGTGTGTATATATATATATATATATATATATATATATCAAAATATATTGTAAGAAGGTACAAGGAATCATCGTGGATGATAAGTACGTGTCACCGAGGTTTCTGGCCTCGATGGAGTAAGAGCCGGTTTTTATGTGTCAGCAGCAGTTGCTGTTTGACACCTTAATACTTAGTATGGCTGTATAGCTGATCTGGGATGGCTCTTACTAGGAGTAGTCAAAGTGCTGGGTGGGTGACTTCTCCACATGTTCCAGACTGGGTTTTGCCAGGCCTAAAAAACTGCCAGCACTGCCAGGTACCTCAGTCTGACAGTGGAGCTCAGGAGGTGTGTGTGCTGGGATATGATGCTTGTGCCATGCTAGCGGGCTGGGACCCATCTGTAATGGAAAGGGCCCCTAAAAGCCTGCTATGGACTGCTGGAGGCAGAACTGCCAACAAGGTGATTTTTGCTATGTGGACTTTCCACTGTGTGTGAACTAACACCAAGACGGCAAAGTGACATTTTGTTTTTGCTTTATGTGTGAATAAACACGGAAGTTTGATTTAAGAACTGGTAATTTGCCTCTATACTGCATCCGCACAGCCTATCTACCAGAGCGAATCCCCACCTGGTTTGTTACGAACTTCCTAAAATGGAATCTACCAGATAAAATGTGACGTTTTTTAGGTTCACTTCGGATTAAGCCAGTAAAACAGTGCGTAGTGCCATTTTACTGCATGTGTTGGTGGGCAAAAGCACGATGGAGGAAAAAGAAGGATGTTCACATGACCCTAAGAGGAAATGGGCTAGGAGGGCTTGCTCTGATTGGTTCTCAAGCCGGCAGACGGCCTGGATGAGCCAATCAGTCCTACAGCATGTAGAGAGGTGCAGAAGAAGCAGGATTTCATTCTGTGTTGGGCTGTGCATGAAGGTGGATGGGTCTATACTGTGCCTGACATAAAATTATCTTAAGGACAGTGTACAGTCAAAATCAAGCTTCTATTCAAGTGTCTCCGAGAGTGAAGGGAAAGTCCAAAAAGAAGAAGAATTGTGTAGAATAGGGAAAGACAGTGAAAGGTTCAGGGAGTGAAGTGCAGTCAGGGAGTGAACATTGGGGAGCTGAGGCTAGGTGTACCTGGCAGTACCTTCTAGCTGCAGTTATTGCCTTATAACACAGCTGCAATTGCTGCAGAACCTTAAATGCAGCTACCTTCAATAACATCCACCCCCCCCCCCCCCATTTAAACAAAAATACAGCTCTTTTTTCTCAAGTGTTGGTGTGGGGGGAATAAGCGCAATACAACTGTACAATAAGTGTTTTACAATGAGAGGATAGATAGTGTTTGAAATCTCAGTGAAAACACGTGAAATACTAGACTGAAATTTGTTTCGGGGCATTTCCACACAGTTCCTTTTGTTTTTTGGGGAAAATAGCATGAGCAACATGTGTTTTACAATACAGAGGGTGGTGTTTTAAATTAAACAAGTGAAACACTAGACTGAAATCTGTGTCAGGGCATCTCCACACAGTTCAAGGGTTTTTTGTTTGTTTTTTGCAAAAAATAGCAGTGCAAGGGTGCTATGTGTGTATTCCTATAAAGAAGGTAGCATTTTAAATCCCTGAATAAAAACATGTGAATTACTAGTCCGAAATCTGTGTCAAGGCATCTCTAGGCACATGAAATACTAGACTAAAAGATGCCCCAAGGTATCTCCAGACAGTTCAATATTTTTTTTTGCTTTGAGAAATATAGCAATATAAGAGAGCAATGTATGTTTTACAATACAGAGGGTAGAAATAAATGCTAGTCCGAAATCGGTTTCAGCATATCTCCAGACAGTCAAAAGGTTAGTTTTTTTTGCAAAATATAACAATACAAATGTGCAATTTATAATTTTACAATCCAAAGGGCAGCATTTTAAATCTCTCGGTGAGAGCATGTCAAATACTATTCCAAAAATGGTCAGATCATCTTCAGACAGATCAAGTTTTTTTTATTAGCAAAATGTATCAATACAAGTGTACAACACTTATATTATAATACTTAGGTTAGTGTTTGAAATCTCTAAGTGAAAACTTGTGAAATGGTAGCCCAAAATCTTGGACATCAGGACATCTCCAGACAGTTCCAGTGTTGGTTTGGGTGGTGAGTAGGGATGAGCGAACTCGAACTGTATAGTTCGGGTTCGTACCGAATTTTGGGGTGTCCGTGACACGGACCCGAACCCGGACATTTTCGTAAAAGTCCGGGTTCGGGTTCGGTGTTCGTCGCTTTCTTGGCGCTTTTGTGACGCTTTCTTGGCGCTTTTTGAAAGGCTGCAAAGCAGCCAATCAACAAGCGTCATACTACTTGCCCCAAGAGGCCATCACAGCCATGCCTACTATTGGCATGGCTGTGATTGGCCAGAGCACCATGTGACCCAGCCTCTATTTAAGCTGGAGTCACATAGCGCCGCCCGTCACTCTGCTCTGATTAGCGTAGGGAGAGGTTGCGGCTGCGACAGTAGGGCGAGATTAGGCAGATTAACTCCTCCAAAGGACTTGATTAACTGATCGATCTGCAGCTGTGGATCATTGAGCTGCTGATCCTCAATTGCTCACTGTTTTTAGGCTGCACAGACCGTTTGTCAGTCTCATTTTTCTGGGGTGATCGGCGGCCATTTTGTGTCTTGTGGTGCGCCAGCACAAGCTGCGACCAAGTGCATTTAACCCTCAATGGTGTGGTTGTTTTTTGGCTAAAGCCTACATCAGGGTGAAGCTGTCACACCAAGTGCATTTAACCAGCAATAGTCTGTTCATTTTTTGGCCATATACAAAATCAGGGGCAAGCTGCGCCTGTCACCAAGTGCATTTAACCCTCAATGGTGTGGTTGTTTTTTGGCTAAAGCCTACATCAGGGTGAAGCTGTCACACCAAGTGCATTTAACCAGCAATAGTCTGTTCATTTTTTGGCCATATACAAAATCAGGGGCAAGCTGCGCCTGTCACCAAGTGCATTTAACCCTCAATGGTGTGGTTGTTATTTGGCTAAAGCCTACATCAGGGTGAAGCTGTCACACCAAGTGCATTTAACCAGCAATAGTCTGTTCATTTTTTGGCCATATACAAAATCAGGGGCAAGCTGCGCCTGTCACCAAGTGCATTTAACCCTCAATGGTGTGGTTGTTATTTGGCTAAAGCCTACATCAGGGTGAAGCTGTCACACCAAGTGCATTTAACCAGCAATAGTCTGTTCATTTTTTGGCCATATACAAAATCAGGGGCAAGCTGCGCCTGTCACCAAGTGCATTTAACCCTCAATGGTGTGGTTGTTATTTGGCTAAAGCCTACATCAGGGTGAAGCTGTCACACCAAGTGCATTTAACCAGCAATAGTCTGTTCATTTTTTGGCCATATCCCAGTCTAATTCTGTCACTAAATCCATACCGGTCACCCAGCGCCTAAATACTAGGCCTCAAATTTATATCCAGCTAAATCTGTCCCTAGTGCTGTAGCTGGGCGAGTTATTTAGTGTCCGTTCAAGCACATTTCTTGTTCTGGGTTGAAATACAATTCTCAATTTAGCAATTTCATAATTTAGTGGTTCCTGCTATATCAGAGCTCTTTGAAATCTATCCCAAAAAGGGTATATAATATTGAAGGTGCACATAGGGTCATTCAGAGTAACTTCACACACACCCGCTACTGTGTATTTCCAAGTCTAATTCTGTCACTAAATCCATACCGGTGACCCAGCGCCTAAATACTAGGCCTCAAATTTAATTCCCTCTAAATCTCTCGTTACCCACCGCTGTACTGTTGTTGCTGGGCAAGATATTTAGTGTCCGTCAAAGCACATTTTTTGTTCTGGGTTGAAGTACAATTCCCAATTTAGCAATTTCATAATTTAGTGGTTTCTGCTATATCAGAGCTATTTGAAATCTATCCCAAAAAGGGTATATAATATTGAAGGTGCACATAGGGTCATTCAGAATAACTTCACACACACCCGCTACTGTGTATTTCCAAGTCTAATTCTGTCACTAAACCCATACCTGTCACCCAGCGCCTAAATACTAGGCCTCAAATTTAAATCCCTCTAAATCTCTCGTTACCGTTGTCCTGTTGTAGCTGGGAAAGTTATTTAGTGCCCGTCAAAGCACATTTTTTGTTCTGGGTTGAAGTACAATTCCCAATTTAGCAATTTCATAATTTAGTGGTTCCTGCTATATCAGAGCTATTTGAAATCTATCCCAAAAAGGGTATATAATATTGAAGGTGCACATAGGGTCATTCAGAATAACTTCACACACACCCGCTACTGTGTATTTCCAAGTCTAATTCTGTCACTAAATCCATACCGGTGACCCAGCGCCTAAATACTAGGCCTCAAATTTAATTCCCTCTAAATCTCTCGTTACCCACCGCTGTACTGTTGTTGCTGGGCAAGATATTTAGTGTCCGTCAAAGCACATTTTTTGTTCTGGGTTGAAGTACAATTCCCAATTTAGCAATTTCATAATTTAGTGGTTTCTGCTATATCAGAGCTATTTGAAATCTATCCCTAAAAGGGTATATAATATTGAAGGTGCACATAGGGTCATTCAGAATAACTTCACACACACCCGCTACTGTGTATTTCCAAGTCTAATTCTGTCACTAAATCCATACCGGTGACCCAGCGCCTAAATACTAGGCCTCAAATTTAATTCCCTCTAAATCTCTCGTTACCCACCGGTGTACTGTTGTTGCTGGGCAAGATATTTAGTGTCCGTCAAAGCACATTTTTTGTTCTGGGTTGAAGTACAATTCCCAATTTAGCAATTTCATAATTTAGTGGTTTCTGCTATATCAGAGCTATTTGAAATCTATCCCTAAAAGGGTATATAATATTGAAGGTGCACATAGGGTCATTCAGAATAACTTCACACACACGCTTCTGTGCATTTCCAAGTCTAATTCTGTCACTAAATCCATACCGGTGACCCAGCGCCTAAATACTAGGCCTCAAATTTAAATCCCTCTAAATCTCTCGTTACCCACCACTGTACTGTTGTTGCTGGGCAAGATATTTAGTGTCCGTCAAAGCACATTTTTTGTTCTGGGTTGAAGTACAATTCCCAATTTAGCAATTTCATAATTTAGTGGTTTCTGCTATATCAGAGCTATTTGAAATCTATCCCTAAAAGGGTATATAATATTGAAGGTGCACATAGGGTCATTCAGAATAACTTCACACACACGCTTCTGTGCATTTCCAAGTCTAATTCTGTCACTAAATCCATACCGGTGACCCAGCGCCTAAATACTAGGCCTCAAATTTAAATCCCTCTAAATCTCTCGTTACCCACCGCTGTACTGTTGTTGCTGGGCAAGATATTTAGTGTCCGTCAAAGCACATTTTTTGTTCTGGGTTGAAGTACAATTCCCAATTTAGCAATTTCATAATTTAGTGGTTTCTGCTATATCAGAGCTATTTGAAATCTATCCCTAAAAGGGTATATAATATTGAAGGTGCACATAGGGTCATTCAGAATAACTTCACACACACGCTTCTGTGCATTTCCAAGTCTAATTCTGTCACTAAATCCATACCGGTGACCCAGCGCCTAAATACTAGGCCTCAAATTTAAATCCCTCTAAATCTCTCGTTACCCACCGCTGTACTGTTGTTGCTGGGCAAGATATTTAGTGTCCGTCAAAGCACATTTTTTGTTCTGGGTTGAAGTACAATTCCCAATTTAGCAATTTCATAATTTAGTGGTTTCTGCTATATCAGAGCTATTTGAAATCTATCCCTAAAAGGGTATATAATATTGAAGGTGCACATAGGGTCATTCAGAATAACTTCACACACACGCTTCTGTGCATTTCCAAGTCTAATTCTGTCACTAAATCCATACCGGTGACCCAGCGCCTAAATACTAGGCCTCAAATTTAAATCCCTCTAAATCTCTCGTTACCCACCGCTGTACTGTTGTTGCTGGGCAAGATATTTAGTGTCCGTCAAAGCACATTTTTTGTTCTGGGTTGAAGTACAATTCCCAATTTAGCAATTTCATAATTTAGTGGTTTCTGCTATATCAGAGCTATTTGAAATCTATCCCTAAAAGGGTATATAATATTGAAGGTGCACATAGGGTCATTCAGAATAACTTCACACACACGCTTCTGTGCATTTCCAAGTCTAATTCTGTCACTAAATCCATACCGGTGACCCAGCGCCTAAATACTAGGCCTCAAATTTAAATCCCTCTAAATCTCTCGTTACCCACCGCTGTACTGTTGTTGCTGGGCAAGATATTTAGTGTCCGTCAAAGCACATTTTTTGTTCTGGGTTGAAGTACAATTCCCAATTTAGCAATTTCATAATTTAGTGGTTTCTGCTATATCAGAGCTATTTGAAATCTATCCCTAAAAGGGTATATAATATTGAAGGTGCACATAGGGTCATTCAGAATAACTTCACACACACGCTTCTGTGCATTTCCAAGTCTAATTCTGTCACTAAATCCATACCGGTGACCCAGCGCCTAAATACTAGGCCTCAAATTTAAATCCCTCTAAATCTCTCGTTACCCACCGCTGTACTGTTGTTGCTGGGCAAGATATTTAGTGTCCGTCAAAGCACATTTTTTGTTCTGGGTTGAAGTACAATTCCCAATTTAGCAATTTCATAATTTAGTGGTTTCTGCTATATCAGAGCTATTTGAAATCTATCCCTAAAAGGGTATATAATATTGAAGGTGCACATAGGGTCATTCAGAATAACTTCACACACACGCTTCTGTGCATTTCCAAGTCTAATTCTGTCACTAAATCCATACCGGTGACCCAGCGCCTAAATACTAGGCCTCAAATTTAAATCCCTCTAAATCTCTCGTTACCCACCGCTGTACTGTTGTTGCTGGGCAAGATATTTAGTGTCCGTCAAAGCACATTTTTTGTTCTGGGTTGAAGTACAATTCCCAATTTAGCAATTTCATAATTTAGTGGTTTCTGCTATATCAGAGCTATTTGAAATCTATCCCTAAAAGGGTATATAATATTGAAGGTGCACATAGGGTCATTCAGAATAACTTCACACACACGCTTCTGTGCATTTCCAAGTCTAATTCTGTCACTAAATCCATACCGGTCACCCAGCGCCTAAATACTAGGCCTCAAATTTATATCCCGCTGATTTTGAATACAATACATTGGGCCAAATAATATATTTGTTGTTGTGGTGAACCATAACAATGAGAAAAACATCTAGTAAGGGACGCGGACGTGGACATGGTCGTGGTGGTGTTAGTGGACCCTCTGGTGCTGGGAGAGGACGTGGCCGTTCTGCCACATCCACACGTCCTAGTGTACCAACTACCTCAGGTCCCAGTAGCCGCCAGAATTTACAGCGATATATGGTGGGGCCCAATGCCGTTCTAAGGATGGTAAGGCCTGAGCAGGTACAGGCATTAGTCAATTGGGTGGCCGACAGTGGATCCAGCACGTTCACATTATCTCCCACCCAGTCTTCTGCAGAAAGCGCACAGATGGCGCCTGAAAACCAACCCCATCAGTCTGTCACATCACCCCCATGCATACCAGGGAAACTGTCTCAGCCTCAAGTTATGCAGCAGTCTCTTATGCTGTTTGAAGACTCCGCTGGCAGGGTTTCCCAAGGGCATCCACCTAGCCCTTCCCCAGCGGTGAAAGACATAGAATGCACTGACGCACAACCACTTATGTTTCCTGATGATGAGGACATGGGAATACCACCTCAGCATGTCTCTGATGATGACGAAACACAGGTGCCAACTGCTGCGTCTTTCTGCAGTGTGCAGACTGAACAGGAGGTCAGGGATCAAGACTGGGTGGAAGACGATGCAGGGGACGATGAGGTCCTAGACCCCACATGGAATGAAGGTCGTGCCACTGACTTTCACAGTTCGGAGGAAGAGGCAGTGGTGAGACCGAGCCAACAGCGTAGCAAAAGAGGGAGCAGTGGGCAAAAGCAGAACACCCGCCGCCAAGAGACTCCGCCTGCTACTGACCGCCGCCATCTGGGACCGAGCACCCCAAAGGCAGCTTCAAGGAGTTCCCTGGCATGGCACTTCTTCAAACAATGTGCTGACGACAAGACCCGAGTGGTTTGCACGCTGTGCCATCAGAGCCTGAAGCGAGGCATTAACGTTCTGAACCTGAGCACAACCTGCATGACCAGGCACCTGCATGCAAAGCATGAACTGCAGTGGAGTAAACACCTTAAAACCAAGGAAGTCACTCAGGCTCCCCCTGCTACCTCTTCTGCTGCTGCCGCCTCGGCCTATTCTGCTGCTGCCGCCTCGGCCTCTTCCTCCGCCTCTGGAGGAACGTTGGCACCTGCCGCCCAGCAAACAGGGGATGTACCACCAACACCACCACCACCACCTCCGTCACCAAGCGTCTCAACCATGTCACACGCCAGCGTTCAGCTCTCCATCTCACAAACATTTGATAGAAAGCGTAAATTCCCACCTAGCCACCCTCGATCCCTGGCCCTGAATGCCAGCATTTCTAAACTACTGGCCTATGAAATGCTGTCATTTAGGCTGGTGGACACAGACAGCTTCAAACAGCTCATGTCGCTTGCTGTCCCACAGTATGTTGTTCCCAGCCGGCACTACTTCTCCAAGAGAGCCGTGCCTTCCCTGCACAACCAAGTATCCGATAAAATCAAGTGTGCACTGCGCAACGCCATCTGTAGCAAGGTCCACCTAACCACAGATACGTGGACCAGTAAGCACGGCCAGGGACGCTATATCTCCCTAACTGCACACTGGGTAAATGTAGTGGCAGCTGGGCCCCAGGCGGAGAGCTGTTTGGCGCACGTCCTGCCGCCGCCAAGGATCGCAGGGCAACATTCTTTGCCTCCTGTTGCCACCTCCTCCTTCTCGGCTTCCTCCTCCTCTTCTTCCACCTGCTCATCCAGTCAGCCACACACCTTCACCACCAACTTCAGCACAGCCCGGGGTAAACGTCAGCAGGCCATTCTGAAACTCATATGTTTGGGGGACAGGCCCCACACCGCACAGGAGTTGTGGCGGGGTATTGAACAACAGACCGACGAGTGGTTGCTGCCGGTGAGCCTCAAGCCCGGCCTGGTGGTGTGTGATAATGGGCGAAATCTCGTTGCAGCTCTGGGACTAGCCAATTTGACGCACATCCCTTGCTTGGCGCATGTGCTGAATTTGGTGGTGCAGAAGTTCATTCACAACTACCCCGACATGTCAGAGCTGCTGCATAAAGTGCGGGCCGTCTGTTCGCGCTTCCGGCGTTCACATCCTGCCGCTGCTCGCCTGTCTGCGCTACAGCGTAACTTCGGCCTTCCCGCTCACCGCCTCATATGCGACGTGCCCACCAGGTGGAACTCCACCTTGCACATGCTGGACAGACTGTGCGAGCAGCAGCAGGCCATAGTGGAGTTTCAGCTGCAGCACGCACGGGTCAGTCGCACTACAGAACAGCACCACTTCACCACCAATGACTGGGCCTCCATGCGAGACCTGTGTGCCCTGTTGCGCTGTTTCGAGTACTCCACCAACATGGCCAGTGGCGATGACACCGTTATCAGCGTTACAATACCACTTCTATGTCTCCTTGAGAAAACACTTAGGGCGATGATGGAACAGGAGGTGGCCCAGGAGGAGGAGGAGGAGGATGAGGAAGAGGGGTCATTTTTAGCACTTTCAGGCCAGTCTCTTCGAAGTGACTCAGAGGGAGGTTTTTGCAACAGCAGAGGCCAGGTACAAATGTGGCCAGCCAGGGCCCACTACTGGAGGACGAGGAGGACGAGGATGAGGAGGAGGTGGAGGAGGATGAGGATGAAGCATGGTCACAGCGGGGTGGCACCCAACGCAGCTCGGGTCCATCACTGGTGCGTGGCTGGGGGGAAAGGCAGGACGATGACGATACGCCTCCCACAGAGGACAGCTTGTCCTTACCCCTGGGCAGCCTGGCACACATGAGCGACTACATGCTGCAGTGCCTGCGCAACGACAGCAGAGTTGCCCACATTTTAACCTGTGCGGACTACTGGGTTGCCACCCTGCTGGATCCACGCTACAAAGACAATGTGCCCACCTTACTTCCTGCACTGGAGCGTGATAGGAAGATGCGCGAGTACAAGCGCACGTTGGTAGACGCGCTACTGAGAGCATTCCCAAATGTCACAGGGGAACAAGTGGAAGCCCAAGGCCAAGGCAGAGGAGGAGCAAGAGGTCGCCAAGGCAGCTGTGTCACGGCCAGCTCCTCTGAGGGCAGGGTTAGCATGGCAGAGATGTGGAAAACTTTTGTCAACACGCCACAGCTAACTGCACCACCACCTGATACGCAACGTGTTAGCAGGAGGCAACATTTCACTAACATGGTGGAACAGTACGTGTGCACACCCCTCCACGTACTGACTGATGGTTCGGCCCCATTCAACTTCTGGGTCTCTAAATTGTCCACGTGGCCAGAGCTAGCCTTTTATGCCTTGGAGGTGCTGGCCTGCCCGGCAGCCAGCGTTTTGTCTGAACGTGTATTCAGCACGGCAGGGGGCGTCATTACAGACAAACGCAGCCGCCTGTCTACAGCCAATGTGGACAAGCTGACGTTCATAAAAATGAACCAGGCATGGATCCCACAGGACCTGTCCGTCCCTTGTCCAGATTAGACATTAACTACCTCCCCATAACCATATATTATTGGACTCCAGGGCACTTCCTCATTCAATCCTATTTTTATTTTCATTTTACCATTATATTGCGATGCTACCCAAAGTTGAATGAACCTCTCCTCTGCCTGTGTGCTAGGCCTAAATATATGCCAATGGACTGTTGCAGTGGTGGCTGACATGAAGCCTGATTCTCTGCTATGACATGCAGACTAATTCTCTGCTGACATGAAGCCAGATTGTCTGTTACGGGACCTCTCTCCTCTGCCTGGGTGCTGGGCCTAAATTTATGACCATGGACTGTTGCAGTGGTGGCTGACGTGAAGCCTGATTCTCTGCTATGACATGCAGACTGATTCTCTGCTGACATGAAGCCAGATCGTCTGTTACGGGACCTCTCTGCTCTGCCTGTGTGCTAGGCCTAAATATATGCCAATGGACTGTTGCAGTGGTGGGTGACGTGAAGCCTCATTCTCTGCTATGACATGCAGACTGATTCTCTGCTGACATGAAGCCAGATTGTCTGTTACGGGACCTCTCTGCTCTGCCTGTGTGCTAGGCCTAAATATATGCCAATGGACTGTTGCAGTGGTGGGTGACGTGAAGCCTCATTCTCTGCTATGACATGCAGACTGATTCTCTGCTGTACATGAAGCCAGATTGTCTGTTACGGGACCTCTCTGCTCTGCCTGTGTGCTAGGCCTAAATATATGCCAATGGACTGTTGCAGTGGTGGGCTGACGTGAAGCCTCATTCTCTGCTATGACATGCAGACTGATTCTCTGCTGACATGAAGCCAGATTCTCTGTTACGGGACCTCTCTCCTCTGCCTGTGTGTGTGCTGGGCCTAAATATATGCCAATGGACTGTTGCAGTGGTGGCTGACGTGAAGCCTCATTCTCTGCTATGACATGCAGACTGATTCTCTGCTGACATGAAGCCAGATTCTCTGTTACGGGACCTCTCTCCTCTGCCTGTGTGTGTGCTGGGCCTAAATATATGCCAATGGACTGTTGCAGTGGTGGCTGACGTGAAGCCTCATTCTCTGCTATGACATGCAGACTAATTCTCTGCTGACATGAAGACAGATTCTCTGTTACGGGACCTCCCTCCTCTGCCTGGGTGCTGGGCCTAAATATATGCCAATGGACTGTTGCAGTGGTGGCTGACGTGAAGCCTCATTCTCTGCTATGACATGCAGACTAATTCTCTGCTGACATGAAGACAGATTCTCTGTTACGGGACCTCTCTCCTCTGCCTGGGTGCCGGGGCCTAAATATCTGAGAATGGACTGTTCCAGTGGTGGGTGACGGGAAGCCAGATTCTCTGCTATGGAACCTCTCTCCAATTGATTTTGGTTAATTTTTATTTATTTAATTTTTATTTTAATTAATTTCCCTATCCACATTTGTTTGCAGGGGATTTACCTACATGTTGCTGCCTTTTGCAGCCCTCTAGCTCTTTCCTGGGCTGTTTTACAGCCTTTTTAGTGCCGAAAAGTTCGGGTCCCCATTGACTTCAATGGGGTTCGGGTTCGGGACGAAGTTCGGATCGGGTTCGGATCCCGAACCCGAACATTTCCGGGATGTTCGGCCGAACTTCTCGAACCCGAACATCCAGGTGTTCGCTCAACTCTAGTGGTGAGGGGAGGATAATCTCATAGTAGGTTGACAATTTGTGTTTTACACTAGAGAAAGCTTTCTTCTGAATCTACATATTTAATCGCACATAGGACATTAGGCCCAATTTTTTTAGTGGCACAGATACTGTATAATTCCAAAGAAAATTGTCAGTATTACTTTACTGAGAGAGTAGTGGATGCATGGAATAGCCTTCCTGCAGAAGTGGCAGCTGCAAATACAGTGAAGGAGTTTAAGCATGCATGGGATAGGCATAAGGCCATCCTTCATATAAGATAGGGCCAGGGGCTATCCATAGTATTTAGTATATTGGGCAGACTAGATGGGCCAAATGGTTCTTATCTGCCGACACATTCTATGTTTCTATGTAAGTAGCAGTTTTTTTAGTGTATTTGTGGAAAGGGAAGGACATTGTATTGTGACTCTCTGTCTTTAAGTTCCAGAAAACAGACTTCCAAACCATTCCATACTTTGTGTGACTATATAAATTAGGCACAAAATGTCTGGAATAGGGAAAGGTTCCAAGTGAAAGACCCATGGCCAGGCCTTGTCCTCCTACAACCACAATGATGGTAGTTGAGGCAAATGCAGAGCAGGAAATGGGGAGGGGGATATGGAACCCACCATGATATCTAACCTTCTGATGAAAATGGCATGGAGGGTGAGGACTCCGATGATGAATATGTATTGGACAGGACCTGAAAGCCAGATCTGGGTACTGAGCAGGAGGCAACATCAGAGGAGGGAGGTGGTGTAAGTGGCAGCAATAAAGAGCAGATGCAACATGCCTCCCAAAAAACTGCCAGGGCCATAACTGCTTTGTGATCCACTGATACGGCTGACACTGTGGGTGCATTAGGCCCAATATGTGCCAGAGCTAAGCCAAGCTCAGTTGCTTCCTGTTCTGCTTGAATATCTCCGATCTGACAGTTTTTTCCACGTTGGCAGAAAACAAAGTATTGCCCTGTACAAGGTCTACTAGAGTAAAATAAGCCATGGGCCGGAAAACACAAACATAGGCACCACAGCTCTAATGAACCACATGAAGCAGCATCATCCCATCCCGTGGGTAAACAGAGGTAGCTGCCAGCTACCACAAGAAGAGTTTCCTCTTTTTCCCGGTCTCCATTGACAGCCAGGCTGCATCCACGGGTAGTATGGTATCTTTAACATTGTCAATTTGTCATCATAACTTTCTGCTTCTCCTACTCCTCATTCTCCTTGTTCGCTCTGTCAGAAGTAATTGATAACAGAATGTGTGGCCAGGAAACAACTCTACATGCCCAGCAATCCTCTGGTGCACAAGCTAAATTCCCACTGGGCCAAGTTGCTAGTGGCGCAGTCTTCTGTACCATTTAGTAGAATCTGCTGCCTTCAGGAAGCTGATTGCATGCGCCCAGCCTTGCTGGAAGATACCTAGCTGACATTATTTCTCCAGAAAAGCAATCCCTGCCTTGTACTTTCATGTGGTGAAGAATGTGGGCCACTCACTGTGTGGCAAGGTGCACATCACAGTGGACACTTGAAGCAGCTGTTATGGGAAGGGATAATACTAGAGTTGAGTGAACCCAAACTGTAAAGTTCGGGTTCATACCGAACTTTAGGTTTTTAGGCACCAGGACCCGAACCCAAACATTTACGTAAAAGTTCAGGTTCGGGTTCGGTGTTCAGCGATTTTTATGGCGCTTTTTGTAAGATTGCAAAGCAGCCAATCAACAAGCGTCATACTACTTGCCCCAAAAAGCCATCACAGACATGCTTACTATTGGCATGGCTGTGATTGGCCAACTGCACCATGTGACCCAGCCTCTATTTAAGCTGGCGTCACTTAGTGCTGCCTGTCACTCTGCTCACATTAGTGTAGGGAGAGGCTGCAGCTGCTGTGAGGGAGAGATCAGGGAGTGATCTTATCAAGAACTGGTTTATGTACTCAGCGATCTACAGAAAAAGTGTTTTGTCGGTGCAGTGCACAATTTTTTTAGGCCTGCCCTGAGCCAACTACTGCTGAAAACGAACTTTTTTTTCTTCATTTCATCAATATCAATACCTGATCGGCAGCCATTTTATGCAACGATAGTGTACCAGCATAGGCTATCTGCAAGTCCAGTTATACAGCTTTGGCATACTGGGGTGAAAAAACCCTCTAATATACTGCACATCTGGGATTAGACAAGCATAAGTGACTGTCACATTTAGGACAGAAATACAGCTTTTTGGTTAGGGTGAAAAAACCCTCTAATATACTGCACATCTGGGATTAGACAAGCATAAGTGACTGTCACATTTAGGACAGAAATACAGCTTTTTGGTTAGGGTGAAAAACCCCTCTAATATACTGCACATCTGGGATTACACGTGCATAAGTGACTGTCACATTTAGGCCATAAATACAGCTTTGGCATACTGGGGTGAAAAAAGCCTCTCATATACTGCACATCTGGGATTACACGTGCATAAGTGACTGTCACATTTAGGCTACAAATACCGCTGTCATATAGAGTTAAAAAAAAAAATATTGAGTGCAATACCCTACATCAGGGTTTTTATTGGCGGTTAATTCTTTTTTAACAGACTTAACCACTTTTTATTTTGCTTTGTAAATGCTAACTGTGAGGCAAACATCTAATAAGGGACGCGGTCATGGTCGTGGTGGTGGTGTTGGTGGAACCTCTGGTGCAGGGAGAGGACGTGGCCATTCTGCCACAGCTACACGTCCTACTGAACCTACTACCTCAGGTTGTAGTAGCCGCCAAAATCTAAAGCGATATTTGGTCGGGCCTAATGCCGTTCTAAGGATGGTAAGGCTTGAGCAAGTACAGGCGCTAGTCAATTGGGTGGCCGACAGTGGATCCAGCACGTTCACATTATCTCCCACCCAGTCTTCTGCAGAAAGCGCACAGGTGACGCCTGAAACCCATGCCCATCAGTCTGTCACATCACTCCTGTGCATATCGGGGAATCTGTCTGAGCCTCAAGTCATGCAGCAGTCTCTTATGCTGTTTGAAGACTCTGCTGGCAGGGTTTCCCAAGGGCATTTACCTAGCCCTTCCCCAGGGATGGAAGACATAGAATGGAGCGAACCACTAGTGTATAACTTGTGGGGAGCCATGATGTCATGGCAACCTACAAGTTATGGCATTAATTATTATGGCATGAATTATATTAAACTTACCTGTGTGTAAAAGATTGGTCTAATCCAAGAGACTGTTGATCTCGGGGCCTTCTAGACAGCTGATTGGTGAGTTGTTTCTAACGGTCTTTCAGTACCTATAAAAGAAGAAAGCATCGTCACTGGCGCATTCACGTAAGTATTTTCTCCAGATAAACACCTGCGCTAAGTCCAATCATGGAGGAATTACTTAAGCAGCTCATTCTGAAGGCCGAAGGCAACGGAGGTGAAGAGTGGCTACGTAGATGTTTGTCCTTACCTTCCGGACAAGAAGAAATCATCCCTTTCCCTACAGCTACAGATTTCGTCTGCCCAGTCCGCAGCGCGAGCCCTGATCTAATTGATTTGACCTCCGTCACTGGCGCGCGCATGCGCAGTGACCCGGAGGTTTCTTCGCCAGTCAAGAAAAGGAATCGCAAAGAAAAGAGGGCATATTCTCCATCCCAATATGCGCCTCCTTCTTCCAAAAAGAGATCTACGCAGCAGCCATCCAGCAGTAAAGGTTCATCACAGCATAGACGCAATTCCTCAGCAACTGCCACCTTTCAGCAAGCATCTGCTATACAGCCCAACTGTCATTCTGACCAACAGCCAAGTGGTGAGATACATACTGACAAATTTTTAAGTGACTGCAAACTGCAGGGCACTTCCATTCAAGATAATTCTTTCACAATTCTTAACTCTTCTGTTAAGTTTCAATTATTTAATGAATTTATGCAATTTCTTACCAATCAATCTGTCGCATCGGGTAATGTTTGGTCTGAGGCTAGTAGTCACATTCAACCAAATATTACCTCTGATGTAGCGGATTGTAATCAAAAATTTTCTGTATCTAATACTTTCAAAAAACCTTCTGATTAGAGTTGAGCGAACACCTGGATGTTCGGGTTCGAGAAGTTCGGCCGAACATCCCGGAAATGTTCGGGTTCGGGATCCGAACCCGATCCGAACTTCGTCCCGAACCCGAACCCCATTGAAGTCAATGGGGACCCGAACTTTTCGGCACTAAAAAGGCTGTAAAACAGCCCAGGAAAGAGCTAGAGGGCTGCAAAAGGCAGCAACATGTAGGTAAATCCCCTGCAAACAAATGTGGATAGGGAAATGAATTAAAATAAAAATTAAATAAATAAAAAATAACCAAAATCAATTGGAGAGAGGTTCCATAGCAGAGAATCTGGCTTCCCGTCACCCACCACTGGAACAGTCCATTCTCAGATATTTAGGCCCCGGCACCCAGGCAGAGGAGAGAGGTCCCGTAACAGAGAATCTGTCTTCATGTCAGCAGAGAATTAGTCTGCATGTCATAGCAGAGAATGAGGCTTCACGTCAGCCACCACTGCAACAGTCCATTGGCATATATTTAGGCCCAGCACCCAGGCAGAGGAGGGAGGTCCCGTAACAGAGAATCTGTCTTCATGTCAGCAGAGAATTAGTCTGCATGTCATAGCAGAGAATTAGGCTTCACGTCAGCCACCACTGCAACAGTCCATTGGCATATATTTAGGCCCAGCACACACACAGGCAGAGGAGAGAGGTCCCGTAACAGAGAATCTGTCTTCATGTCAGCAGAGAATTAGTCTGCATGTCATAGCAGAGAATGAGGCTTCACGTCAGCCACCACTGCAACAGTCCATTGGCATATATTTAGGCCCAGCACACACACAGGCAGAGGAGAGAGGTCCCGTAACAGAGAATCTGGCTTCATGTCAGCAGAGAATCAGTCTGCATGTCATAGCAGAGAATGAGGCTTCACGTCAGCCACCACTGCAACAGTCCATTGGCATATATTTAGGCCCAGCACACACACAGGCAGGGGAGAGAGGTCCCGTAACAGAGGATCTGGCTTCATGTCAGCAGAGAATCAGTCTGCATGTCATAGCAGAGAATCAGGCTTCACGTCAGCCACCACTGCAACAGTCCATTGTCATAAATTTAGGCCCAGCACCCAGGCAGAGGAGAGAGGTCCCGTAACAGACAATCTGGCTTCATGTCAGCAGAGAATTAGTCTGCATGTCATAGCAGAGAATCAGGCTTCACGTCAGCCACCACTGCAACAGTCCATTGGCATATATTTAGGCCTAGCACACAGGCAGAGGAGAGAGGTCCCGTAACAGACAATCTGGCTTCATGTCAGCAGAGAATCAGTCTGCATGTCATAGCAGAGAATGAGGCTTCACGTCACCCACCACTGCAACAGTCCATTGGCATATATTTAGGCCTAGCACACAGGCAGAGCAGAGAGGTCCCGTAACAGACAATCTGGCTTCATGACAGCAGAGAATCAGTCTGCATGTCATAGCAGAGAATGAGGCTTCACGTCACCCACCACTGCAACAGTCCATTGGCATATATTTAGGCCTAGCACACAGGCAGAGCAGAGAGGTCCCGTAACAGACGATCTGGCTTCATGTCAGCAGAGAATCAGTCTGCATGTCATAGCAGAGAATGAGGCTTCACGTCAGCCACCACTGCAACAGTCCATTGGCATATATTTAGGCCCAGCACCCAGGCAGAGGAGGGAGGTCCCGTAACAGAGAATCTGTCTTCATGTCAGCAGAGAATTAGTCTGCATGTCATAGCAGAGAATGAGGCTTCACGTCAGCCACCACTGCAACAGTCCATTGGCATATATTTAGGCCCAGCACACACACAGGCAGAGGAGAGAGGTCCCGTAACAGAGGATCTGGCTTCATGTCAGCAGAGAATCAGTCTGCATGTCATAGCAGAGAATCAGGCTTCACGTCAGCCACCACTGCAACAGTCCATTGTCATAAATTTAGGCCCAGCACCCAGGCAGAGGAGAGAGGTCCCGTAACAGAGAATCTGGCTTCATGTCAGCAGAGAATCAGTCTTCATATCATAGCAGAGAATCAGGCTTCACGTCACCCACCACTGTAAGAGTCAATTTTCATAAATTTAGGCCCAGAACCCAGGCAGAGGAGAAAGGTCCCGTAACAGA
Organism: Bufo gargarizans; assembly: GCF_014858855.1. NCBI lineage: Eukaryota > Metazoa > Chordata > Amphibia > Anura > Bufonidae > Bufo > Bufo gargarizans. The sequence continues at coordinate 259,340,100 of NC_058081.1, read as the reverse complement.
CAATCTGGCTTCATGTCAGCAGAGAATCAGTCTTCATATCATAGCAGAGAATCAGGCTTCACGTCACCCACCACTGTAAGAGTCAATTTTCATAAATTTAGGCCCAGAACCCAGGCAGAGGAGAAAGGTCCCGTAACAGACAATCTGGCTTCATGTCAGCAGAGAATCAGTCTTCATATCATAGCAGAGAATCAGGCTTCACGTCACCCACCACTGTAAGAGTCAATTTTCATAAATTTAGGCCCAGAACCCAGGCAGAGGAGAAAGGTCCCGTAACAGACAATCTGGCTTCATGTCAGCAGAGAATCAGTCTTCATATCATAGCAGAGAATCAGGCTTCACGTCACCCACCACTGTAAGAGTCAATTTTCATAAATTTAGGCCCAGAACCCAGGCAGAGGAGAAAGGTCCCGTAACAGACAATCTGGCTTCATGTCAGCAGAGAATCAGTCTTCATATCATAGCAGAGAATCAGGCTTCACGTCACCCACCACTGTAAGAGTCAATTTTCATAAATTTAGGCCCAGAACCCAGGCAGAGGAGAAAGGTCCCGTAACAGACAATCTGGCTTCATGTCAGCAGAGAATCAGTCTTCATATCATAGCAGAGAATCAGGCTTCACGTCACCCACCACTGCAACAGTCCATTGGCATATATTTAGGCCTAGCACACAGGCAGAGCAGAGAGGTCCCGTAACAGACAATCTGGCTTCATGACAGCAGAGAATCAGTCTGCATGTCATAGCAGAGAATCAGGCTTCACGTCAGCCACCACTGCAACAGTCCATTGTCATAAATTTAGGCCCAGCACCCAGGCAGAGGAGAGAGGTCCCGTAACAGACAATCTGGCTTCATGTCAGCAGAGAATTAGTCTGCATGTCATAGCAGAGAATCAGGCTTCATGTCAGCCACCACTGCAACAGTCCATTGGCATATATTTAGGCCTAGCACACAGGCAGAGGAGAGGTTCATTCAACTTTGGGTAGCATCGCAATATAATGGTAAAATGAAAATAAAAATAGGATTGAATGAGGAAGTGCCCTGGAGTCCAATAATATATGGTTATGGGGAGGTAGTTAATGTCTAATCTGGACAAGGGACGGACAGGTCCTGTGGGATCCATGCCTGGTTCATTTTTATGAACGTCAGCTTGTCCACATTGGCTGTAGACAGGCGGCTGCGTTTGTCTGTAATGACGCCCCCTGCCGTGCTGAATACACGTTCAGACAAAACGCTGGCTGCCGGGCAGGCCAGCACCTCCAAGGCATAAAAGGCTAGCTCTGGCCACGTGGACAATTTAGAGACCCAGAAGTTGAATGGGGCCTGAACCATCAGTCAGTACGTGGAGGGGTGTGCACACGTACTGTTCCACCATGTTAGTGAAATGTTGCCTCCTGCTAACACGTTGCGTATCAGGTGGTGGTGCAGTTAGCTGTGGCGTGTTGACAAAAGTTTTCCACATCTCTGCCATGCTAACCCTGCCCTCAGAGGAGCTGGCCGTGACACAGCTGCCTTGGCGACCTCTTGCTCCTCCTCTGCCTTGGCCTTGGGCTTCCACTTGTTCCCCTGTGACATTTGGGAATGCTCTCAGTAGCGCGTCTACCAACGTGCGCTTGTACTCGCGCATCTTCCTATCACGCTCCAGTGCAGGAAGTAAGGTGGGCACATTGTCTTTGTAGCGTGGATCCAGCAGGGTGGCAACCCAGTAGTCCGCACAGGTTAAAATGTGGGCAACTCTGCTGTCGTTGCGCAGGCACTGCAGCATGTAGTCGCTCATGTGTGCCAGGCTGCCCAGGGATAAGGACAAGCTGTCCTCTGTGGGAGGCGTATCGTCATCGTCCTGCCTTTCCCCCCAGCCACGCACCAGTGATGGACCCGAGCTGCGTTGGGTGCCACCCCGCTGTGACCATGCTTCATCCTCATCCTCCTCCACCTCCTCCTCATCCTCGTCCTCCTCGTCCTCCAGTAGTGGGCCCTGGCTGGCCACATTTGTACCTGGCCTCTGCTGTTGCCAAAAACCTCCCTCTGAGTCACTTCGAAGAGACTGGCCTGAAAGTGCTAAAAATGACCCCTCTTCCTCCTCCTCCTCCTCCTCCTCCTGGGCCACCTCCTCTTCCATCATCGCCCTAAGTGTTTTCTCAAGGAGACATAGAAGTGGTATTGTAACGCTGATAACGGTGTCATCGCCACTGGCCATGTTGGTGGAGTACTCGAAACAGCGCAACAGGGCACACAGGTCTCGCATGGAGGCCCAGTCATTGGTGGTGAAGTGGTGCTGTTCTGTAGTGCGACTGACCCGTGCGTGCTGCAGCTGAAACTCCACTATGGCCTGCTGCTGCTCGCACAGTCTGTCCAGCATGTGCAAGGTGGAGTTCCACCTGGTGGGCACGTCGCATATGAGGCGGTGAGCGGGAAGGCCGAAGTTACGCTGTAGCGCAGACAGGCGAGCAGCAGCAGGATGTGAACGCCGGAAGCGCGAACAGACGGCCCGCACTTTATGCAGCAGCTCTGACATGTCGGGGTAGTTGTGAATGAACTTCTGCACCACCAAATTCAGCACATGCGCCAAGCAAGGGATGTGCGTCAAATTGGCTAGTCCCAGAGCTGCAACGAGATTTCGCCCATTATCACACACCACCAGGCCGGGCTTGAGGCTCACCGGCAGCAACCACTCGTCGGTCTGTTGTTCTATACCCCGCCACAACTCCTGTGCGGTGTGGGGCCTGTCCCCCAAACATATGAGTTTCAGAATGGCCTGCTGACGTTTACCCCGGGCTGTGCTGAAGTTGGTGGTGAAGGTGTGTGGCTGACTGGATGAGCAGGTGGAAGAAGAGGAGGAGGAAGCCGAGAAGGAGGAGGTGGCAACAGGAGGCAAAGAATGTTGCCCTGCGATCCTTGGCGGCGGAAGGACGTGCGCCAAACAGCTCTCCGCCTGGGGCCCAGCTGCCACTACATTTACCCAGTGTGCAGTTAGGGAGATATAGCGTCCCTGGCCGTGCTTACTGGTCCACGTATCTGTGGTTAGGTGGACCTTGCCACAGATGGCGTTGCGCAGTGCACACTTGATTTTATCGGATACTTGGTTGTGCAGGGAAGGCACGGCTCTCTTGGAGAAGTAGTGCCGGCTGGGAACAACATACTGTGGGACAGCAAGCGACATGAGCTGTTTGAAGCTGTCTGTGTCCACCAGCCTAAATGACAGCATTTCATAGGCCAGTAGTTTAGAAATGCTGGCATTCAGGGCCAGGGATCGAGGGTGGCTAGGTGGGAATTTACGCTTTCTATCAAATGTTTGTGAGATGGAGAGCTGAACGCTGGCGTGTGACATGGTTGAGACGCTTGGTGACGGAGGTGGTGGTGGTGGTGTTGGTGGTACATCCCCTGTTTGCTGGGCGGCAGGTGCCAACGTTCCTCCAGAGGCGGAGGAAGAGGCCGAGGCGGCAGCAGCAGAATAGGCCGAGGCGGCAGCAGCAGAAGAGGTAGCAGGGGGAGCCTGAGTGACTTCCTTGGTTTTAAGGTGTTTACTCCACTGCAGTTCATGCTTTGCATGCAGGTGCCTGGTCATGCAGGTTGTGCTCAGGTTCAGAACGTTAATGCCTCGCTTCAGGCTCTGATGGCACAGCGTGCAAACCACTCGGGTCTTGTCGTCAGCACATTGTTTGAAGAAGTGCCATGCCAGGGAACTCCTTGAAGCTGCCTTTGGGGTGCTCGGTCCCAGATGGCGGCGGTCAGTAGCAGGCGGAGTCTCTTGGCGGCGGGTGTTCTGCTTTTGCCCACTGCTCCCTCTTTTGCTACGCTGTTGGCTCGGTCTCACCACTGCCTCTTCCTCCGAACTGTGAAAGTCAGTGGCACGACCTTCATTCCATGTGGGGTCTAGGACCTCATCGTCCCCTGCATCGTCTTCCACCCAGTCTTGATCCCTGACCTCCTGTTCAGTCTGCACACTGCAGAAAGACGCAGCAGTTGGCACCTGTGTTTCGTCATCATCAGAGACATGCTGAGGTGGTATTCCCATGTCCTCATCATCAGGAAACATAAGTGGTTGTGCGTCAGTGCATTCTATGTCTTTCACCGCTGGGGAAGGGCTAGGTGGATGCCCTTGGGAAACCCTGCCAGCGGAGTCTTCAAACAGCATAAGAGACTGCTGCATAACTTGAGGCTGAGACAGTTTCCCTGGTATGCATGGGGGTGATGTGACAGACTGATGGGGTTGGTTTTCAGGCGCCATCTGTGCGCTTTCTGCAGAAGACTGGGTGGGAGATAATGTGAACGTGCTGGATCCACTGTCGGCCACCCAATTGACTAATGCCTGTACCTGCTCAGGCCTTACCATCCTTAGAACGGCATTGGGCCCCACCATATATCGCTGTAAATTCTGGCGGCTACTGGGACCTGAGGTAGTTGGTACACTAGGACGTGTGGATGTGGCAGAACGGCCACGTCCTCTCCCAGCACCAGAGGGTCCACTAACACCACCACGACCATGTCCACGTCCGCGTCCCTTACTAGATGTTTTTCTCATTGTTATGGTTCACCACAACAACAAATATATTATTTGGCCCAATGTATTGTATTCAAATTCAGCGGGATATAAATTTGAGGCCTAGTATTTAGGCGCTGGGTGACAGGTATGGGTTTAGTGACAGAATTAGACTTGGAAATACACAGTAGCGGGTGTGTGTGAAGTTATTCTGAATGACCCAATGTGCACCTTGAATATTATATACCCTTTTAGGGATAGATTTCAAATAGCTCTGATATAGCAGAAACCACTAAATTATGAAATTGCTAAATTGGGAATTGTATTTCAACCCAGAACAAGAAATGTGCTTGAACGGACACTAAATAACTCGCCCAGCTACAGCACTAGGGACAGATTTAGCTGGATATAAATTTGAGGCCTAGTATTTAGGCGCTGCGTGACAGGTATGGGTTTAGTGACAGAATTAGACTTGGAAATACACAGTAGCGGGTGTGTGTGAAGTTATTCTGAATGACCCAATGTGCACCTTGAATATTATATACCCTTTTAGGGATAGATTTCAAATAGCTCTGATATAGCAGAAACCACTAAATTATGAAATTGCTAAATTGGGAATTGTATTTCAACCCAGAACAAGAAATGTGCTTGAACGGACACTAAATAACTCGCCCAGCTACAGCACTAGGGACAGATTTAGCTGGATATAAATTTGAGGCCTAGTATTTAGGCGCTGGGTGACCGGTATGGATTTAGTGACAGAATTAGACTGGGATATGGCCAAAAAATAAACAGACTATTGCTGGTTAAATGCACTTGGTGTGACAGCTTCACCCTGATGTAGGCTTTAGCCAAAAAACAACCACACCATTGAGGGTTAAATGCACTTGGTGACAGGCGCAGCTTGCCCCTGATTTAGTATATGGCCAAAAAATGAACAGACTATTGCTGGTTAAATGCACTTGGTGTGACAGCTTCACCCTGATGTAGGCTTTAGCCAAAAAACAACCACACCATTGAGGGTTAAATGCACTTGGTGACAGGCGCAGCTTGCCCCTGATTTAGTATATGGCCAAAAAATGAACAGACTATTGCTGGTTAAATGCACTTGGTGTGACAGCTTCACCCTGATGTAGGCTTTAGCCAAAAAACAACCACACCATTGAGGGTTAAATGCACTTGGTGACAGGCGCAGCTTGCCCCTGATTTTGTATATGGCCAAAAAATGAACAGACTATTGCTGGTTAAATGCACTTGGTGTGACAGCTTCACCCTGATGTAGGCTTTAGCCAAAAAACAACCACACCATTGAGGGTTAAATGCACTTGGTCGCAGCTTGTGCTGGCGCACCACAAGACACAAAATGGCCGCCGATCACCCCAGAAAAATGTGACTGACAAACGGTCTGTGCAGCCTAAAAACAGTGAGCAATTGAGGATCAGCAGCTCAATGATCCACAGCTGCAGATCGATCAGTTAATCAAGTCCTTTGGAGGAGTTAATCTGCCTAATCTCGCCCTACTGTCGCAGCCGCAACCTCTCCCTACGCTAATCAGAGCAGAGTGACGGGCAGCGCTATGTGACTCCAGCTTAAATAGAGGCTGGGTCACATGGTGCTCTGGCCAATCACAGCCATGCCAATAGTAGGCATGGCTGTGATGGCCTCTTGGGGCAAGTAGTATGACGCTTGTTGATTGGCTGCTTTGCAGCCTTTCAAAAAGCGCCAAGAAAGCGTCACAAAAGCGCGAAGAAAGCGACGAACACCGAACCCGAACCCGGACTTTTACGAAAATGTCCGGGTTCGGGTCCGTGTCACGGACACCCCAAAATTCGGTACGAACCCGAACTATACAGTTCGAGTTCGCTCATCCCTACTTCTGATCCTTTTATTCCGGAATTAGAAAATAGTTCCGGGATTAAGGAGACAGCAGTAAAAGAAGTTATGGCTTGTCAAATTTCCCCTTTAGGATTTCACCTTCCTCAAACAATTAAGGAGAAAATCTGGAGGAAAGATTATATCGATTTATTTTCCTTATTACCTTCCTCAAACGAATTATTAAAAAATGAAACTGCTAAGGAGAAAAAACCAGACTCTGATGATAAAAAGAAACCGGTGCAAAAAACTTTTCTTAATTGGATACAAGCTTTTTGTATCTATGCTGCTGTTTTAGGTGAAAAGCACCCTTCTGTTTGCACCGGTCTCTTTTATCATATAGATTCCATATTAGAGGCATATAGGAATTTTGGAGGCATGGGCTGGTGCTCTTATGACGAATCTTTTCGTCAAAAGATGGCGGTTTATCCTAATTTAAATTGGGGTAACAAAGACGTAGGACTTTGGCTGAGTCTTATGCTACCTAATAAAAATTATCTTTTTCGTCAGCAGTCAAATTCCAGTAATATCAAAAAAGGTATTTGTTTCTCCTATAACGAGTCTTTCTGCAGATGGCAAACTAACTGCAGATACCGTCATGAATGTTCCTTCTGTTCTGGCCCTCACCCAGTTTCCAAATGCTTTAAGAAGCAAGGAATTCATTTCCCTAATACCATCAGAGATTTTCATGCAAATAAGCAAGGTGACACCGCTGAATTTGCAAAGAATTCTGCAGTGGGTAAAAATTTTTCCAAACACACTGATGGCTAATTTACTGTTTAAAAGTTTTTCTGAAGGTTTTTACGTACCTCATTTCAAAGGTCCGGGTTGCGTTACGGTAGAAAATGCGTTTTCTGTTAAGAAAAATTTAGATATTGTTAAGGATAAAATTTTGTCTGAATTGTCTGCAGGTAGAATAGCTGGTCCATTTAATTCCCCTCCCTTTATTAATTTTCGTGTCTCTCCTTTAGCTATTGTCCCTAAGAAAGAGTGTAATTCTTTTCGACTCATTCATAATTTATCTTTTCCAAAATTTTCTTCACTCAATGATGAAATTGATAAGAATAAAGCCAGTGTTAAATATTCTTCCTTTGATCAAGCTTTGGAGTTTCTTCAGAAATCTGGTAGACACTCGCTCTTAGCCAAGGCAGATATAAAATCTGCATTCAGATTACTACCAATAAATCCGGCTGGTTATAATTCTCTTGGGTTTAAATTTTTGGACAAGTTCTTTTTTGATATGGCCTTACCCATGGGTTTCACTTTATCTTGCTTTTATTTTGAAGCGTTTTCCACTTTTTTACATTGGATAGTAGAAATTCATTCTCATTCTGGGTTTATTTTACACTACCTAGACGATTTTTTATTTATAGGCCGCAAGGATACTCCAGAATGTTTGAATCTTCTTAACAGATTCATAGCAGTATCTGAATTTTTTAACGTACCTTTGGCTGTGGAAAAAACAGTTCTTCCCACTACTACTTTAAAATTTTTAGGTATCTGTATTAATACTGATACTATGGAATTTAGTATTCCCATGGAAAAAATTTCCGAAACTATTTTTATTTTATCTTCAATGGTAAGCAAGAAAAAAACTACTTTGAAACGATTGCAGTCTTTATTGGGATCCCTTAATTTTATCACTAGAGTAATTCCCATGGGAAGGGTATTTTCAAAAAGACTTTACGCAGCAACTGCAGGTAAGTCTTCTCATTCTCATATTAGATTAACAAGAGAATTAAAAAATGATATTAACATATGGTTACAATTTATGAAAGACTTTAATGGACATACAATTTGACAGGAAGAATTTATAGACTCTGACTCTCTTTCCCTTTTTACTGATGCTTCGGGTGCCATTGGTTATGGAGCATTCTTCAACAATAGTTGGTCCGCTGAAAAATGGCCTCAATCTTGGTTAAACAACAAATATTATTCAAAAAATTTAGTTTTTTTGGAACTTTTTCCAGTTTTGGTTTCTTTATTAATTTGGCAAGAGGATTTCCAAAATAGACGCATTTTATTATGTTCGGACAACATGGGTGTTGTATTCGCCATAAATTGTTTGTCGTCCAAGTCTCCTCTAGTATCTTCTCTATTAAGGAAATTGGTTTTGCATTGTCTCAAATTTAATATATGGTTAAAAGCAAAATTTATTCCAGGTAGAAATAATATTATTGCTGATGCTTTATCTCGTCAGCAGCTCACGAAATTTTTCGCAATGGCACCTCGGGCATCTTTGAAGGGAATACCTTGTCCACATCATTTATGGAGTATTACAGAAGAATAAATAACGAATTGTTAATTAATTCGTTAGCCAAGAATACATGGGCAGCCTATTCTGCCGCATGGTTCGATTGGATGGAATTCTGCAATATGTGTAGTTTACCAGCTACAAAATTTAATTTGGAAAATTTCAACACTTTTTTGATTTACCTTTGGAAGAGGGGAATGGCAGCTGAATCTATATCTAAAAGATTATCTGCCATTTCTTTCTTTTTTAAATTGAATGGTTACAATTCAATATTGAATAATTTCAAAATTAAACAAATAATTAAAGGTATCAAAAGAACTTCTATTCCAAGGGAAAAAACCATTCCGTTATCTATTCAACAATTAGCCGGAATTATACAACAATTATCTAAAGTTTGTTCTTTATTTTACGAAGTATGTTTGTTTTCTGCAGCCTTTTCTTTGACTTTTTTTGCCGCTCTACGAATTGGAGAGATTGCAGCGGAAAACAAGCATTCGGGTCCTCCTTTAATTAATTCTGATTTATTAATTGTTGATGAACAAGTCAGATTATTCATAAAAAAATCCAAAACAGATCAAATGGGAAAGGGTATTTGGCTTATTCTCAATAAATGCCCTTATAAAAGTATTTGCCCATTTGAACATATGTCTAAGTGGTTAAGTATGAGAGAGAAAACTTTTCCTGCATTATTCTCTCGAGTTGATGGATCATATCTAACAAAATACCAATTTAACTTTGTTTTACGTAAGAGTTTGCAAAGTTTAGGTCTTTCAAATCAAAACATTTCTGCACATTTGTTTCGCATTGGTGCAGCAACGTTTGCGGAAAAAATAGGTTTAAATTCTTCCACTATAAAACGCATTGGAAGATGGAATTCCGATTGCTACAAGCGTTATATAAGACCTAATCTACTTATTCATTAATTGCAGGATCCAAACGGAATATTTGGATATTTGGTGACGACCTAATTAGATGTGTTATGGAACGTTCCAATATCAGAGAATCCACAAAAAATTTAGGATTTTCTGAGGAAGTTTGTATCAAGTGGAGTGCATTCCCTAACCTCCGGATTTCAAACATTATTTTTGAAATTGACTATTTGTTTTCAAAATGTTACATTCCTGATGTAGTTATTTTACATGTTGGGTCGTTTGATATAGGAAAAATAAAAACTCATTTGTTGATTTATGAACTACAAGAATTAATGTGCAAGATAAGACAAATTTTACGGAATTCTGTTCTTATATTTTCAGATATTATTCCTAAATTTACTTGGTCAAGTCCTGAATTGTCCTTTTTGGACAAAATTAGGAAAAGAGTCAATAAAAAAATGGAGAAGTTTATGCTAAGTATGGGGCAATTTTCTTTATTGTTCTGGGTTGGATCAGCTTTCAGAAATTGGTTGTGATATCTTTATTTCAGACCTTCAAAATATTATTGAGAAATATGCTACTTAATTGACTGCGATGCTTTTGTGGCCACTTCGTTTCCGATTTGGCGCTTTGGGGTTAAGTCACTCTCCGAGTGGACTGACGGTTATTATATTGATTAATTTGGTTGTTTGATGGTTAATTGGTATTCTGTTGGTGATATTTCAATAATTATTGGAAAACGTAATAAGCATCGCGGCCACTTAAGTACCATAAATTTAAATAAAGTTCATTCTGGTTTACTTTAATTTCGTGTAATTGTCTTTATTCTGGTATAATGGTTGCTTATGACATCATGGAGCGAACCACTAGTGTATAACTTGTGGGGAGCCATGATGTCATGGCAACCTACAAGTTATGGCATTAATTATTATGGCATGAATTATATTAAACTTACCTGTGTGTAAAAGATTGGTCTAATCCAAGAGACTGTTGATCTCGGGGCCTTCTAGACAGCTGATTAGTGAGTTGTTTCTAACGGTCTTTCAGTACCTATAAAAGAAGAAAGCATCGTCACTGGCGCATTCACGTAAGTATTTTCTCCAGATCCCTCCCTCCCTCCCTCTTTTTCTTTTTGATAAGTCGCTTGCTTATTGACGGGGGTTAAGTCACTCTCCGAGTGGACTGACGGTTATTATATTGATTAATTTGGTTGTTTGATGGTTAATTGGTATTCTGTTGGTGATATTTCAATAATTATTGGAAAACGTAATAAGCATCGCGGCCACTTAAGTACCATAAATTTAAATAAAGTTCATTCTGGTTTACTTTAATTTCGTGTAATTGTCTTTATTCTGGTATAATGGTTGCTTATGACATCATGCACTGACGCAAAACCACTTATGTTTCCTGATGAGGACCTGGGAATACCACCTCAGCACGTCTCTGATGACGAAACACAGGTGCCAACTGCTGCATCTTTCTGCATGTGTGCAGACCGAAAAGGAGGTCAGGGAGGAAGAATGGGTGCAAGACGATGCAGGGGAATGAAGGTCGAGCCACTGACTTTCAGAGTTCGGAGGAAGAGGCAGTGGTGAGACCGAGCCAACAGCGTAGCAAAAGTGGGAGCAGGGTGCAAAAGCAGAGTGTATTTAGCACGGCAGGAGGCGTCATTACAGACAGGCGCAGCCGTCTGTCCACAGCCAACGTGGACAAGCTCACATTCATTTAAATGAACCAGGCTTGGATCCCACGAGACTTCTCTGAACCTTGTGCAGAATAGACATTTATACCACCATCAAACATACATTCTTGTACTCAGGTCAAGTGCAATGATTCTTTGTTTTCTTTTTTTTTATTTGTCCCAATACTTTGGGGGCTACCTACCCCAATAAAAAAAAATAAAAAAAAATTGTTGGCTACCTCCTCCTCCTCCATTGCTTCCTCCACCTAAAACACCACATTCACCGCCTCCTCAACCTCCGACTCCATATCCACCTCCTTCTCTGAGTTGCAGGTTAATAATTTGTAATTTTTAGTTATTTTATTTCATTTTAAGTTATTTGCCTATCCACATTTGTTTGCAGAGCAGTTGCCATGCTCTTAAGCACATTTTACTGCCTTTTACATCAATCTAGCCTTTTCAAGGACTATTTTAGAGCCATTTTAATTTAAAAAAGTGCCAATTTTAGTGCCCTAAATTGAAGAAATTCTTAATTTCAATTGTCGGGTGACATTTTACCATTTTTGACGTAAACAAACCACTGCTGTGCCTGGGTGACAGGGGCCTAAATCTCTCAAAATCCTCTGTTCTATTGCTGGGTGACATGAACCCCTTTTGCCGTGAATGAACCCCTGCTGTGCCTGGGTGACAGGGGCCTAAATCTCTCAAAATCCTCTGTTCTATTGCTGGGTGACATGAACCCCCTTTTGCCGTGAATGAACCCCTGCTATGCCTGGGTAACAGGGGCCTAAATCTCTCAAAATCCTCTGTTCTATTGCTGGGTGACAAGAACCCCCTTTTGCCGTGAATGAACCCCTGCTGTGCCTGGGTGACAGGAGCCTAAATCTCTCAAAATCCTCTGTTGTATTGCTGGGTGATATTAACCCCCTTTTGCCGTGAATGAATCCCTGCTGTGCCTGGGTGACAGGGGCCTAAATCTCTCAAAATCCTCTGTTGTATTGCTGAGTGACATGAAGCCCCTTTTGCCGTGAATAAACCCCTGCTGTGCCTGGGTGACAGGGGCCTAAATCTCTCAAAATCCTCTGTTGTATTGCTGGGTGACATGAACCCCATTTTGCCATGAATGAACCCCTGCTGTGCATTGCTGACAGGGAACTAAATTTAGTGAAAACATCTGTTACTGATCGGAAGATGCACGACTACAAGCGCACGCTGATAGCATTCCCACCTGACAGCGGGGGGAACAGTGGAATGTGTTTCGAGCTCAGTCAGTGGCAGCTCTTCCAAGACGCCGGAAGCCCTTCAAAGAGGCCACAAAGTTTGTCAGTAGGGACAACTGTGGCATGAACAATCTCATCTCCCTCATATTTATCCTAGAACAGACACTGACATTCATGCAGCATGGGATGATGGCAGAAGAAGAACAGCTAATCCATCTTGCTGTCTGCACTGTAGCTGTTTAGAAAAAACTCCCATGTTAGAAGAGGATGAGACGCTACCACTGGAGGAGGAGTTGGAGGTGGAGGAGCAGGAGGATGATGGATGATGACAGTGGCAAAATCATCCCAGTGGCAGGCATGGCAGGAAAAAACTGCCGACCTGTGTGCTCCATTGCTTACACACTGACAAGCATACCATTGACATCCAGCAGTCTGATGATTATTGGATAGCCAAGCTTTTAGATCCTTGCTATCAAAGCAAATTGAGGAAATGTATTCTTCCCTCCGAAAGGGAGATCAAATTACATCATTACCAGGAAACACTGTGTACGCCGCTTGTTGCAACTTTCTGCCTACCATCATGTTCTGTACAGTTTCTGCCTCCATCATGGCACTGCTGCTATCATGCCACTGTTGCTGCCAGCAAGCAGGTACCATATCGATGCTGTTCCCATCACAACCTCAGCTGCTTCTCATCACTGCTAATCCCCAACTGCTATCACTATTAACACTACGCATCTGCCACTACTACCACTACTACTACTACTTCGCATAGACAGCTGAATAACTGGATTGTATGTTCCATGCTAAGCTGCTTCTGCTACCATACTCAATTAAAAGGGAGAATGTCTCTAGGCTCATTCAGAATGAGCCACTTCTCTTCTGACGAGTAACACTTGTGTGTGTCATATAGGCAGGCATTCTGACCATATCAAGGCATAATTTTTGGAGGCTTGGTCCCCCAACAATCCATAGTTTTTTTTTTTTTATCCCATAACACCATCTGCCACCGATAAGAACATTTTTGAAAAGGTTTGGAATACGAAAAAGCATAATACATGTGACTGTGTGTTTTTAAACACGCTGTTGATTAATGCCATCAAACATGCAGTGACCCAAAGCTATGCATATCAGAGTCACTCTACATCATTTACTATTGCTGTCATTGCTTTCCAGAGATAAAAAGGTTCCTAAAAATTCTAGTTCTAGTCCTAAAAGACTAGAGGGTGTTATATACCAATTTCCATGGCAATTGGAGTCACTTTAGGCCAAATTGATTCGGGGCCAAATAGACCTTTTTCAGAAATTCAGTTAATTGGAACCAAACCGAATCTCAATAGCTTTGCTCATCTCTAAGCTAGATCCTTCTCTAATATCAAACAGCATTATTAGTTATAATTAATCTGGAAGTAAATTATGTACATGATAGACCTGTGCTTTTCTTAACCAGTGTAAATATATATTATTACCTATACAGCAGCTCTACAATGTACAGTATAAAAAAAAGATCTCCTTTTCCTTTCACAGCCACTGTCCTATTAAACAGACGAGTTCCATTATTCTGAGCATCAGCTAATATCCAGAGAAACCACCATGTGCAGCACGGACAGCAGCTAGAGGGGCTGGGAGGGACTCAATAAGGTCCTGGTAGGTTGTCACAGGTATCTATGGCCATGCTGACTGCATTGCAGCTGCTGGAGGTTGTGTGGGATAGGATCCATAAAGCAAACACGCTGATTGAGGTGGCCTCACAGATGCTCAGTTTAGTTTAAGTCTGGGGAGTTGGGGTCGAGGTTAACACTTGAAAGTCTTAGTCATGCTCTTCCAACCAAAGTCAGACATTTCTAGCCATGTGACATGTTGCATTGTTTTGCTGGAAGATCCCCTCCGCCCCATGAAAGACAATCAGCATGTATGGGTGTATGTGATCAGCAAGGATAGGTTCATACCCAAATCTGTTTAGTGTCTACCTCATGGATGAGTGGGCCCAGACAATAGCACTACCACCACCAGCTTGTGTTCTTCCAGCAATGGTTGTAGGGTGTTTGTTCTCTGATGTTTCTTGCCTGATATGCCAAAGTCCATTTGTTCAATTAAGCAGAAAATGTGACTCATTGGAAAAGGCAACCCCTTGCAAATTAGTGGAGGTCCAATTCTGATACTCCTGTGAAAATTGAAGCCTTTTCTGCTGATGCAAATTCATTAGAGGAAGTTCAGTGACAATCCTTTTGCTTCAGAGTCACATACACAGTAGGGTTTGCTGAATTTTGCTTTTAGGCACACATCTGGTAGGCCCCTGGTTCAATGTGGTAGTGAGCTGCTTCATTGTAGGTTTTAGTCCACCCTCACGCACCTTCGAAGCTGCCATTTACCTCTCACATCAATGGCACGTGGTGCTCTGCATCCTATGCAGGACTTTATTTCTGTCTGAAATAACAAATCTCTGATGGAAATGGCTCAAACAAATGCCCAATGTGCATACCTGATGCACAAGATCTTTTTTTTACAGGATCTGTTTGTGGACTCAGCCTTAACTGTGTTTCTTAATGAACCCCTGTGAGTGTGATCTGGTTTAATTGCAGGGACGAAAGTGTATGATCACAACATTTTCAAATGGGCAGACATGTTTGCTCTTCTTGACAAGTAGATCACAAATTAGGTAAATGAACAATAGGATCCTAATGTAATTTACTCCATCTGGTTCATAAAAAAAATAGCCTGTCAGGTGTAATTTAGACAAATCAGTGCATTAAGCCATGCTCATGCTGTAGAGTCTCCACACGCCCTACAGGCCATCATTCACAGATGAATGCTATCCTGAGGAGGTGGGATGGGTCTGAGAGCATGCCAAGTGCCGTAAGCCATATTCAGGGTTGTTTATATCATGCAGTAATAATACAGAGACTCTAAACACCACAGTACCAATTATAGACAGAATAAAATACTAGCAAGCATGAGCTTATTAAGTAAAAATGCATGCCTGCCTTATGTCTGCTGCCTAATATCTGAGCTGTCTAAGGAGGATTTTCCTTGTAGGGAATTGCAGGATTCCTGCCACAGATATTCAAATATCATTTGTAGCAGGGAGGAGGTTTCACAGTGGAAATGTATAAGCCCTCAGCGTCAGCCGGCTCTAATGCCTTACGAAGAATCTATACAATTCCAGCTTTTCCGTTAATGGTGTACTTCCAGCAACACTGTTTAATAAACCTGTCATGAGGGGAAGGGAAATGTGCTTATTTTTTTTACCACAACTGAGACATATTTATTAGAACAGCATAGTAAAGGCAAGTAATATTACTTCCGTGGATACTTCTTAAACAGAGATGCATTAATTGGTTCTAAACTAATTGCGTTCGACCCAAATTTTGTAAAATTATGAGATGGATCAGAACCAGAATTTTTAGTGATTCAATTCAGGGGAAAGTGAGATACAGAGAAAAAGAGATGGAGGAAGGGAGGTGTTAAAGAAAAACTATTTAGAAAAAAATTGAAGGGGTTGTTCATTTTTGAGACATATTCCACAGACCGTCAGGCACGGCTGTACCCGAAGTGTTAACCATAGTTACCTGGTCCCTGCTGATGGTCTGTGGCTCCATTGTCGCCCCACCAACTCTACAGGTTCGGAGTCTCTCTGGTGGCCTCAGTGGTTACATGTCACCAATTTGTCACGTGACCAAGTCAACTGATGCATGGGTGTCACGTCACCTCTGTAGCCAGTCATTGGCTGCAGCAGTCATATGATTCAAAATCAAAATGGATGCTGATGCGAGGAGACTTGGGAACTGCAGAGATGCAGCCAGAACCCAATAGTGGGGATCGGGAAAGCATGATTACCACCATGGGTTTAACAATGCTGGGGGGAGGGGGTACCTAGTAAACATTTTAAAAAAGTCCATTGAGATCTTAGAGAGTCATACTCAAATTTTCGGGCTAGTTGGATCACTTTCGATTTAGGTGGAATCGATTTGCTCCTGAGTCGAATTTGTTGACTGATTTGGACAAATTGTGCCTGTATCCATTTAGAGCGATTCGCTGATCTCTTTTCTTAACCCGTGTTTCCTTTTATATTCACCATCATTTTAAACTTACATAACATTTGCAATTCGTAGGTTACATAAAATATGAATGAATAGGCACCAGATATATAAGGTGAACATTCACAGTTCACAAGTTAATTTCTGCTTCATCAAATAACATGTTCATGCATGCCAGCTAAACTCATTATGCTGCCTAATACGTGGATTATCATCACACAGAACACTCCAGGTCTTGTCAAAGATAATCAGCATAATCACACTCAGTAAACCAAACGGGCCTGTAGAGGGCTCTCTGAACCCATTCATCCTCAGAGATTGTATTCCTTATTCATTAACCTAGTTTCTCAGGGCGCAGCTGGAGGTTGTATAAGGTCATAGCGTTCCCTTTAAACAAAACAAAAACAATAATAATTTCCTTACAATCGTTAGAATTGGTAATGCTTCTCATAGTTTACTCATGTAGAAAAAAAAGAATGAGGCAAAAAAATGATATAGTAGTTTGCATTAGAGTATTACTAGATGATCAAAAAATACCATATATAAAAAAATATGAGGATTTGCATGATTTGCGGCCAGGTTTACAACTAACAAATTAATAATACAAATAATACATAATAATTATTTGCACTTTTCTGAATAATTTTGGAGGCTAATATTTTATAACAGGGCACACAAATGACAATAGTTAAAATGATCAACATATGTCTCTAATAAAGCACAGTGGGTAAAAAGAAATCTGTTTCCTGTTTATTCAAATGAATGCCCTCATCTATACATATTTTATAGCAGCCAGCCCATTTGACATAACCCAATGGATGGTTTCCATGGTTTCCACTATTCCAATTATAAGCAAGATCAGACAGGGGGAAGGGAACTCAGTGTGTATAAGGAAAAAACTACAATGTATATGTGCTGGTGACCGCCAGTCACAGCTGTGCTCTTCTTCACTTGTAAAATAGAAAGAGAGTAGCATATAGAGTATGGCTAGCACATGATAGATAGATATAAATGTATATGTAAAGATGTCAATACAGTAAATGTGAAAATATGATATCATTATAGATTTATAGCTAATGCTATTGAAGCGTGAACACAAAACAGTTTAATAGGTGAACTTTCATTACAAAGCAGGGAAAGGGATGTGGCCTACAATAGAGGATTTATTTGGAATAAGCCTAATGAGTATGTTAAGCCCATTGCAGTTGATGAGACCTACTTTACTTGCCATAGCTGGGATGGTCAGTATGGAACGGTAAAGAAAACATATTTTATATTTTGCAAAGACATAATGGATTCCACAGTGACTTATGGATCATTTATTTCTGGAAGTTATAATATACTATGGCATCACAATATTCTTAATTACAAAACACATGACAACGGGCAAGATTTACGAGCCCTGTCTAATAGACAATGTAAACTTAGACTAGACCAAGTATTCTGCTGCAGAAACCATGGAGACTTTCACTTTGAATATTGCAGAACTACTTGTGGTTTAAGCCCATTGAATGGAGCTAAACTACAAACAGACAACTGCCATGGCCTCCAGCTGCATCCTTCTGGGCAGGTATTTCTTGACATAGTCAAGGCTTTAAACCACCAGCTGTGTGAAGACCCACACAGAGCCCTGAGCTCAACCCTATCAAACATTCTAGGGATAAACTAGAAGATAGATTGTGAGCCAAGCCCTCTGGTCCAACATCCATGTCTGACCTCACAAATGCTCTTCTAGACGAATGGGTAACAATTCACACAGACACGAACGAAAGTCTTGTAGAAAGTCTTTGTGCACTGCAGCTTAGTCATGCTGGAATAGAAAGAACCTTCCCCAAACTGTTGCCACAAAGTTGGAGGCATGCAATTGTACAAAATGGTTTGGTATGCTGAAGCATTAAGAGTTCCCTTCACTAGAACTAAGGGACTTAGATCAAATGCTGGAAAACAACCTCATAGCATCATCCTTCTGCCACCAGACATTACAGTGGGCACAATGCAGTCAGGCAAGTAATGTTCTTTAGGCATTCACCAAACTCAGACTCATCCATTAGAATGTCATATAGAGAAGAATGATTTGTCACTCCACAGAACATGTTTCCACTGATCCAGAGTCCACTCCATCAATCAATCTGACACAGGGCATTGTGCTTGGTGATGTATGGCTTGAATGCAGCTGCTTGGGCATGGAAATCCATGCAATAAAGCTCACGGGATACAGTTTTTCACCATTTAATACCTATACAGGGACCCGGACTCCACTGCAGGGGAACCACCAGGCTGCTACCTCTTGGAGTAGTCTCTACTTAGTCACAGCTCAACTACAGGGATAGAGAGCCACTCAATGCATAGCACGAGGGATCTGGCAAACCACAGTCAGTAAACTGGCCAAGGTCAGGGCAGGCAGTGTACATGCAGTCCAGTAAACAGTCTAAAGGTCAGGGTGGGCAGCACTGTGTCAATACAAGGAACAAGCAGGGTTACACAGCAACAGGCCAAATCCAGTTAAAAGGCAGTATTTGGTACACAGACAAGCGAACAACAGAAGGTTGGTGAACGTTTGCAGGAAACTAGCAACTAGAACCTATTGGAAAGTGCAGAGGGATATGTGTGCCCTAGGGAGAGGAGAGACTGCAGATAGTACGTACAGTCTGCATAGGCCTAGCAGGAACCCAAGCAGAGGCTGGATCAGTCCTTTGGCAGCTGTGCCCACTGGAAAGGCACAGGAAGATGTAGTCAGACACGAACCTCCAGAGTGGTGATTGACCTGTTGAGAGCAGAGGGACCCACGTGGGCATAGACCACCAACATAACACAGTGATCCCAAGGGTACCATTATATTGCTTATGAGTTATGAGGTTCATCATTGAAAACAGCCATTACTGACTGTAGAGTGAGAGATAAAAGAATAAAATCTTTCCATAACACAATGCCTATTCAAAAACTTGAAACCATCTTATTCATTTAATGCAGTTCTTCATTCATAATTTAACATGTGATGGTGATTATTACTGTAACATTTATTATACATTGTCTATTTTGATTTAATTTACCATAATATAAACTATGTACAGTATGTGTGACATTCCTGCCAACAGTCACCCTCCTATGTATGTATTTAAAGTGTGGAGCAAATCATATTTTTACACCAGAAGCGTAAGAAGAGGTGACTGTGTAAGAAGAGGTAAAGAAGTGGTGACTGTGGTTGACCAGCAGATTTTGTGACTAGGTAAAATAAGGACATTCATTTATGGGGACCTTTTTGCCATCTTAATCAGACACATTACTTTGGGTATTTCTAGAACTGTATGTTTAGTGCTTTTATTACAGAATAGTACTGTAAATATTACTTTTGTTGAATTTCTCATTTTCTTTTTCATTTGTGATGCCTCATTTCCCTTTCTATCACATCTTACATAATCATGGCCTCAATGATATTGTCACAAACCAGCAAATGTGAACCCACCGTGCCACGCATCCTACCTCCTCTAAGGGCATTGTCTAAGTAAACCCCTCGTTCTTTACAGTACCCCTGATGGTGGAGATAGGCTTCCCGAGAGGAACACCAGGTCGCTACCTCTTTAGGAGGATTGGAACACGAGGCAGCTGGTCCAGGCGGACCAGGAGGTACCTGAGAAAGGTACCAGAGGTACAGACCTAGTCAGCAGGCTGAGTCGTAACCAGGAGCAACAGTGCAGGACTGAAGGATAGGCAGAGGTGAAGTCAAACAAGCAATAGGTCAGGGCAGGTGGCACCGGTACAGGTCAGGTAGTCCTGGTCAGCAATAGGAGAATCAAGGCAAGCAGGCATGGATAAAACAGGTAGCGGAGTCCAGAAACACAAGCACGGGTCAGGTACACAGAAACGCAAGCAGAGAAATAAGCAAACTTTGCAGGACACAAGGACCTTGACACTCAGGCATCTGGGAAGGGGGCTGAGCCACTTATATACATGCAGGTGGGCTAGGATTGGTCAACAAAGTCCCATGATCTAACCCATAAAGCACAGGAAGTGACGCACGCTGGCCCTTAATGAAGTTATGCAGGCAAGAAGCAGCAAGCATGCTTTGGCCAAGGCTAAAAGGAAACTGTGGAGCGGATCCCAGAACAAACAGTACCTGCAAGGAGAGAGCCCAGGACTGCAGCAGTGAAGTGGGAAGTGTAACGCCCAGAGTGGCATTACCACCTTTTGTGCCCCTCTACTATCTCCTATAGTTTATTCTGTGTCATCATGTGTATTTATTGACAGATCCTAAATATTGTATATTTGTATTTCTGATTTTGCAACTGTGCAAGTGTATTGTTTCTGGTTTACCAGCAGGTGGCAGCAATATAGGCAGAGCTAGTTTGCCTAGAGTGGAACTTTCCTTCCATTGTAGCCTTCTCTAGAGAGGGAGGAGTTTAGTTAGTGAAAGGCATTCTAGCCTTCCCCTAATTGGGGACAGGTGGTGGTCTAGAGGATCCCCTCTATGGGGTAAGAAGCAGGCCCCTGTTTGGACGGCCCTGCCAAGGCCAGTAGAGCACCATCAGCTGTACTGGAACAAGAGTGTAAAG
Source organism: Bufo gargarizans (assembly GCF_014858855.1). Classification (NCBI taxonomy): domain Eukaryota; kingdom Metazoa; phylum Chordata; class Amphibia; order Anura; family Bufonidae; genus Bufo; species Bufo gargarizans. The sequence goes on along the minus strand of NC_058081.1, from coordinate 259,319,135 downwards.
AGTAAAGAGCCTCAGAAGCGAGGAGGAGAAGTTCCTTGGATAAAGCAAAATATACAGATCAAGATAAAGACAGAGTCAGACTACAATAAGCGAAGTTCAGCAGAAAGGAAAAGTTTCTATTTAATCCAGTTAGCACAGCAGAGCTAAAGAGTGACAGATGTAGTAGTGCCGAATGTGTTTGCCTGCCAGATTTAATGCCAAAGCCTGCCGGTCACCAAGATAAAGTTGGAAGGTTGTTCCCTGATGCAAATTTAGTCAAATAAAGCTGTTATCAACTTCAATACAAGTCTGGACTCAATTTATTTCTTCATCCCCGTCATCGACTGATGCCTTGCTCTGCAGCAGATGACCACGCCTGGGGTTCCAGGATATCCAGGTATGAGCACCGTGACACAAGCCACACCTAAAGGGACACTATACTCTACCCTTACACCACTCTGGCATTCCTACACCTGGGTACCACCATCACCATCTACTTAGAGGGACTCCGTCACTTGTTGCTGAAATGCAACTGGCGTCACAACAAAAACTCTCATAACACCTTAAAGGGACCCCTAGTGTCTGAGTTTTTCACCTCTGCTGCATTTGGCATCACAAACAGAATCCGAATACGTTAAAATTGTGTGACTTTGAACTTTATAGCCTATTGAATTGACAAAACTGCCTTTTAAAATTACTTTAATGCATCTGTTGCGGAGCGACAGGCGCAAAACGATGCATGCCGGCACCCAAAGGGTTAATCCGCCATTTTTAAATTTAATGGCGCAGCTTCTAAATGAGCAAGCAGAGCGGGAAAGTCCAGCCCCGCCCCTCTCCAAAGCGGGAAACTCTAGCACTGCCTACAGGGAGCGATACTATAGTGGGCAAAGAGGAAGTGGAGGTTCCTCCCTTCGAGTCTCTCCCTCTTCCCCCATGATGTCAAAGACAAGATGGCGACCGAGCAGTTCGATGGGAAGGCCCTCCCGAAACTTAACTGGAGAGCCAAAGCCTGTGGCGATGACATCCTGAAGCTCAAGGAAGCAGTGAAGGAGATCTGAAAGGCGCAGGTTGTCCAAAGTTCGGGAACGGAGAAGCCCAGATTTCCCGTGCCAGCTAAAGTGGCAGAGGCGGATAGAGATTCCACTCAGCCGCCCAGAAAGAACATGGATGCTGAAGCTCTTAACCCGGTGGACCCTTGAAAGTGACGGCCCATACCACAAGTAGCTGGGATTACTATTAGGCCATTAAGGACTGGGTCCTCCGAATACTGGATCATCCTCTACCCCACGACCCGGTTCTGGAGAGGCGGACCGGAACCGTGCTGTGGTTTAACATCGAACGAGGTACAGGGTTTGTCCAGGATGACTGGTCGGGGACGGAACTCTTCGTGAATCGTCGTTTTGTGAAACGGCCATACCTGCCGCAAGCCCGCCATAGTCTGTACAAGGGAGAGCCGGTAGAATTTACTCCCATGCGGTCCCCTAAAGGCCCCCTGGCAACTGGGTGAGCCTGCTTCAAAAGCCCCTGGTCCCAGTGTCGACTCTGGAGCACTGGCAAGAAGACCCAGCTGCCCAGGGACATATTGGCCTCCTGCAAGAGATGGAAGGTCATGCGCTGAGGTACTAAGAAAAACCAGAGCCAGAACCAGAGCTCCTAATACCTGGACTGCCCGCACCTCCAACTAATGAACAGCAGATGGGAAGTGGGTCCCAAACCACCCTGTAGTGATGGACAAATATCGGCCAGGATGGTTTGCGAATGCGAGCAAATGTTCGAGAACCGCAAGTTCGCGGCAGGCACCAGTCACTTTAATAGCAGGCGAACCTGTAAAACCTTCAGATCAAATTTGCAGCCACCAAATACTTACTAGAAGTGCACAAATATTCCCACAACATGGACAGTGACATACTAGAGGGGGATCAATGACAAAAATTCCCCCCAAAAATATGTATTTTAATCAGGGGCCATTTTTATGCATCTTAAAGGGAAATTCTCAAAAATGTGCCTTGCTGGGGCCTAGATAATTTTTATTTTAGGCCATGGGAGTACGGGCCCTAAAAATTGGGCATTCACCTGACATAAAAGAACAAGTGATTATGTGGCTCGAGGTACATTATGCGGTCAATGGATAAAAATATTACTGTAGCCCACTGGAGTACAGGCCCCAAACATTAGGCATTCACCGTACAGAAAAGATCAAGTGATTATGTGGCTGGAGGTATAGTAGATGGTCATTGTATAATCATTTTTCTGTAGGCCAGTACAAATACATGTCAGATACATATGTTTAAAAGAACTAAAAATATAAAATTGGATTAAAAACATGGCTAACAAAATTCCCCTCTTGAATAAACCCAAAATAATAGGTGAAATTCGACAACACTTGGTCGTCACAGGTGTTGAATTTTTCCGAGGCCCCAACAAAAAAGATTAAGTGATTATGTGGCTGGAGGTATATTAGACGGTCATTGGATTAACATTTTACTGCAGGCCAGTGGAGTATAGGCCCCAAACATTAGGCATTCACCGGACAGAAAAGGCCATTTATGCATCTGTATTTACATAAGACAGGGAGCATTCTTTGTTCTGGGTGATGGCGGATATGTGTGGGCTGGCATGAGGAAATTCAATTAAACTTGGTCGTCACAGGTGTTGAATTCCTCCGAGAGCCATGCCTCATTCATTTTTAGAAATGTGAGGTAGTCCACACTGTCATGAACTAGGCGAGTGCGCTTATCGGTGACGATCCCCCCTGCTGCACTGAACGTTTTTTTGGACAGGACACTTGATGAGGGGCAAGCCAAGAGTTCCATGGCAAATTGTGTCAGATCTGGAAACAGGTCAATCCTGCACACCCAGTAGTCCAGGGGTTCCTCGCTTCTCAGAGCGTCCACATCAGCCGTTAACCTGACGTAGTCGGACACCTGTCGGTCTAGGCGTTCCCTGAGGCTGTATCCGGAGTGCAGCTCTCGATGGGTTGGCTGCAAGAATAATCTCATATCCGAAGTCACCAACACATCTTCAAACCGCCCTCTTCTTGCATGTGCTGTAGGATTGGTACTCACAACTGTTTCTCTGTGGGTGGAAATTCCTCTGCTATCGCCCACAAAATCAAAATACAGCATCTCTCGAAGCAAGGGCTGGAAATGCAGCATTCTGACAGCCCTCTGTGATGCTGGTATCATGTCTGCCATTTTGTGTTTTTACCGGGGGTCTAAGTACGTTGCAACTCAGTACTGGTCCTTGCCCTTTATGCTTTATATACGGGGGTCCCTCTTAAAACACTGGAGCATGAAAGACCCTATTTTCACTAAATTGGAAGTGGTGGAATGGCCTGGCTCCTGCTCAGCGCCCAGGAGACTGTCATCCTCGGTCTCCTCACCCCATCCACAGACAACACCAGGGATCCCACAAAAGTGTAAAGCCTGCTCTTATTGCTTCTCCTCCTCCCAGCCATCATCTTCCTCTGACTCCTCTTCAGACTCCTGTTGACTTGCCCCGATGGAGTAGCTCCCCCTGGGAATTCATTTAGCATTGCGACTTCCTTATCTTCATGTTCCTGCTCCTTGATGGCTTGATCAATGACACAACGCAATGCACGCTCCAGAAAGAAGGTGTAAGGTACGATGTCACTGATGGCGCCCTGGATGACCAGTTTGGTGATCTCATTAAATGGCCACAGAAGTCTGCATGCGTTGTGCATGAGCAGCCACTGGCGCGGTAAAATAAACCAAGCTCCCCAATACCTGTCCTGCCGCAGAGTTTGTACAGGTAGTCGTTAATGGCACGTTTTTACTGGATCAGCCTATCAAGCATATACAAGGTGGAGTTCCAGGGTGTCGGGCTGTCACAAATCAGACAAGCCATGGCCGTGTAAGATCTTCTAAAATGGCCAGAGATTTTCCTGGCCTGCTGCAAGATGTCCTGCGCCCCGGGGTATTTGGCAACGAATCGCTGCACGACTAAGTTCAGGACTTGTGCCATTTGTGTCATTTTGCCTTGTTTCAGCACGCTCAGCACATTGGCACCATTGTCACACACCAATTTACCAACTGTCCAATTGAGCAGGGTTAGCCACTGAAAAGCCGCAGAGCAGAAAGCTCTTGGCTTCCAGGCACAACAGCTGCAGCACAGCATAGCAGCGTCTCACCTGGCACGTCGAATAGGTTCTGGGGAGCTTAGGGGGTGCAGCGGAAGAGGCAATAGCAGTGGAAAAGTAGAATTCATCCGAGGAGGAGACGGAGGATGGAGGAGGAGGAGAAGAAGTAGGCCTGCATGCAATCCGTGGCGGTAACACTAAATCCACACAGGTGCCACGGGTTGCATGCTTGACAGCCGTCAGAAAGTTCACCCAGTGGGCAGTAAAAGTTATGTACCTTCCCTGCCTGTGTTTGCTAGACCACGTGTCTGTGGTCAGATGTATCTTGGCACCAACACTGTGTGCCAGAGATCGTTTCACTTGTCACTGAACATGACCATATAGCTCTGGGATGCCCTTCTGGGAGATATATTTCCTTATGGGGACCTACAATTGCGGTGTGCCAATGGCAAAATTTTTTCGAAAGGCCGCCGGGTCCACCAGTTTATATGGCAGTAGTTGGCAGGGCTGGCAGTTTCGACAAGCCAGCGGTCAGCCGTTTGGCAAGAGGGATAATAAGTATTTACTGGAAGACGGTAGGTATATCAAACCCTTTGATCAATATTTGGTGGAAGCTGATGTATCGCAGGCCTCAATCAATATTTGGTCGAAGCTGGTATATTAATCCTCTCTATCAGTATTTTGTGGAAACTGGTATATAGAACCCCTAAATGAGTATTTGCTGGAAGCTGGAATATCAAACCCCTTAATCAATATTTGGTGAAAGCTGGTGTATCGCAGGCCTCAACCAATATTTGGTGGAAACAGGTATATCAATCCCCTCTATCAGCATTTTGTGGAAACAGGCATATAGAACCCCTTAATGAGAATTTGGTGGAAGCTGGTATATAAAACCCCTTAATCAATATTTGGTGGAAGCCGGTGTATCGCAGGCCTCAATCTATATGTGATGGAAGCTAGTATAGCAATCCCCTCTATCAGTATTTTGTTGAAACAGGTATATAGAACCCCTTAAAGAGTATTTGCTGGAAGCAGGTATATCAAACCCCTTAATCAATATTTGGTGGAAGCTGGTGTATCTCAAGCATCAATCAATATTTGGTTAAAGCAGGTATATCAATCCCTCTATCAGTATTTTGTGGAAACAGGTATATAGAACCCCTTAATGAGTATTTGCTGGAAGCTTGTATATCAAACCCCTTAATCAATATTTGGAGGAAGCTGGTGTATTGCAGGCCTCAATCTATATTTGGTGGAAGTCAGTATATCAATCCCGTCTATCAGCATTTTGCGGAAAAAGGTATATAGAACCCCTTAATAAATATTTGCTGGAAGCTGGTATGTCAAACCCCTTAATCAATATTCGGTGGAAGCTGGTGTATCGCAGTCCTCAATCAATATTTTGTGGAAGCCAGTATATAACACCCCATAATCAATATTTTGTTGAAGCCAGTGTATCACACCCCTCAATCAGTATTTTGTGGAAGCAGGTATATCAAACCCCTTTATATTACACCAGTTTTAATTAGTTATTCCAATAGCGTTTGTCCCTCTATCTAGCTGCAGTATCACAGCAGAACCGTACACAACTGCTACACAATACAAATGCACTATAATATACTTTCTATGTTAGAAAGTATAAGTATATCACACCCCTCAGTATGTCACACCTATCAATAGCCCACCTATACCAGTCCTTAAAATAACTTTTGTGGCCCTATTAGCTAGCATTTGGTGTCCCTAACAGTCTGTCCCTGCGCCACACAGCAGCCTCTCCCTACACTGGCAAAAAGCAGAATGTAAAATGGCTGCCAGATTGGGTTTATTTATAGGGTAGAGGGTGTGTTGAAACGTCTCAATTGGCTGTCCTGTCCCACCTGATGGATGTGTCATGGGTCAACGTTCGGCACAATGCAAAAGAATATGGCGCCAGCGGACATCTGCATATGTTTGCATGTTCAGTGAACCGCGAACGAGCAAAGTTCGTTGCGAAACGACCGCCTGGCGAACCGCAAGGCCATCTCTACTGCCCTTGTGTATAGCCCGACTATAGTGACTTAACAGCTTTCCTGGAAGTCTTTTCCACAATTTGTGAAAGAGATCCATCAGGCCATATCGAGAGGAGACCCACCTACCGATCCCATTGCAGCCAGATGTTCTGGACCATCTTAATCTGGCAGGAGCATCCGCTCCAATTAAACAGAAGGTCATGGCAGTGATGAAGAGCACCACCACCAGGACCTTACCTAGAATCGACAGTAGGTATTGCTATTTCACCACCGTTGAGGAAAGGATAAAATAACAGAGGCAGGACAAACCTCTCAACCAGTTCAGCAGTAGCTCCAGCAGCGAGGAGGACTTGAAGTCCCTCCTCTAAGGTGCCTCTTCAAGCATCATCTTTAAAGAACAGTGACTTTTGGGGGCCACCCGTGGACTGCGTTTGAAGGGTGAGGGCCTGTTGGCATGTTTAATCTATTTAGTGTTTTTAGGTTGCCCTGGTTTAGCCCTCATCTGGATGGATATAAGAGTAAGGACTCTCCCATGAGCATCTACCTCCCAGTTGCACTTGTGAGTGCCAAAATCCCTTTTTCCCCCCTTTTCAGGTTATCTGGGCGCCTCTTTGACTAAAGGTTTTCGTGACCTATTAAACTATGATATTGTTACACATTTGGATTACAAATGACTTTGTGCCTTATGTGGATTACAAATGACTTTACTACCTCATTTGGATTACAAATAATCTGTTCCCTTGAATTACGAAAGACTTTAGTCCCGGTTTGTTGCGTTTTATCTCTAAGCACAGAAGATATGGACTCTAATATGATTTTCCTATTGCACTATTTTACTATATTAAAATGTATTTGCATTAAATGTTTGCACTAACCTTTTGGATTTTCAGCAACGTTTTAAGTGTGGTATATTGCCCATTGGTGACATAGCCTATTGCTACACCATAGAAACCAAGTTGTAAAACGTCACAAGCGTCTAACATCGTCAAGGGTAATTCACTGCTTATACGTGTGGGCTGTGGGCTGGTGGCCCAGCCTTAGGGATATGTCTGGTTAGATACCAGTTTAGTCATCAAGGTGACCGTGCATAAAGCTATATATATATAGACCTTGGTGCTTAGAAGGGATTACAGGATGAAGCCACCCTTCTGTTTGTGGGTGTATCAAAGAATGTGGAGGAATTACAGTACATGACACCCCCATGCTCCATATATGACTATGGCCAGGTTGTTGCAGAGTGTTGAGCGCTTTGTGCAGTGGAGTAGTAATTAATAAAGTGAAGTACCTTTATTTAAGGGTAGCCTTATTAAATGTTAGTCTTTGTATGTACTTTTTATGCAGCACTTTGTATTGATTTCAGGAACCCGAAGAGCATATTTATATTTTACCTAAGCATAAGCCGAAGGCTGCTTGGTTTTTAGGAGCTGGGGAATTTAATGCCCCAGAGTGGCATTGCCACCTTTTGTGCCCCTCTACTATCTCCTACGGTTGATTCTGTGTCATCATGTTTATTTATTGACAGATCCTACATATATATTTGTATTTCTGATTTTGCAACTGTTAAAGTATATTGTGCCTCGTTTACCAGCAGGTGGCAGCAAGATTGGCAGAGCTAGTTTGCCTAGAGTGGAGCCTTCCTTCTATTCTAGCCCTCTCTAGCGAGTGAGGAGTTTAGTTAGTGAAACGCAGTCTAGCCTTGCCCTCCTTGGGAACAGGTGGTGGTCTAGAGGATCTTCTCTATGGGGTAAGAAGCAGGCCCTAGTGCCTGATGGACGGGCCCTGCTAGGGCACGTAGAGCACCATCAGCTCTGCTGGAACAAAAGTGATAAGAGTAAAGAGCCCCAGAAGCCAGGAGGAGAAGTTCCCTGGATAAAGCAAAATATACAGATCAAGATAAAGACAGTCAGACTACAGTAAGCTTAGTTCAGCAGAAAGGAAAAGTTTGTATTTAATCCAGTTAGCACAGCAGAGCTAAAGAGTAACAGATGTAGTAGCGCTGAATGTGCTATACTCTACCCTTATAGCACTCTGGCATTCCTACACCTGGGTACCACCATCACCATCTACTGAGGGGGACTCAGTCCCTTGTTGCTGAAATGCAACTGGCATCACAACAAAAACTCTCATTACACCTTAAAGGGACCTCTAGCGTCAGAGCTTTTCGCCTCCGCTGTAGAAGCACGGGCAGCAGATCACCGCTGAACACGGTGCCCAGGACCGCTGCAGTAAGCAGAACAGCGGCGCACAGCAGCCACTGTTACAGATATAAAAAGTAGTGGTTTTTCTGAACCTTTTTTACGGTGCTGAAAACAGGAGGCAAGTTCTCCATGTAATATTGTAAAAAAGGAAAGTAGCTATTTATTCTTTTGTCAACGTATTTCAAGGGCTCACAGCCCTCTTCATCAGGACAATAAAAGCATATGTTGAGTTATATTAAAACATTGTCTTTTTAAAAGTATTTTGGCGCGCAGGCCAGTGGTTTGCTGGGCAGGGAACTGGTGTGTATGACGTTACTCGTGACATCAAGTGGAGAACGCCCACAGTTGCCTGACTGTCACTGAGGATTTGGTGATCGCTGTTGGATAATGGCTGATTATTATCTATATGGTATGCGTGACTTTTAGAGTGGTGTTTATATGTGCTGGCTGTCTTTTCATGTTAGGGTGGTGTGCGGCATAGTCCAATTTCATGATCTGATGCTGTGTGTATATTGAGCTGCTGACAGCACTGTAAAGTAGGGGGGTCCTGGGTAGCGCTCTAAATACCTGCAAGTGGCGGACTATGGTAGCGCTATGATTTGCTGTGAATGACAGCATGGTAAGGTAAGGGGGTCCGTCCTGGGTTGCGCTCTAAAGTACTGCAGGTGGCGGACTATGTTGGCGCTATGTTTTACTGTAAGTAGCGGACTGTGGTCTGCTGCTAGGTCTCAAGGTGATTGATGTTCTTTTGGGTGAGCAGATCTGGCACTAAATGGCAGCGGGGGAGGCGCATCACAGGTCGCAGCATTTTTTGTGTGGACACAGCGGTGTCCCGGTGTTTGTTTTCTTGTGGAGGATGGAAGGTATATCCTTTGGGATTGTTTTGAAGAGGATTGATCAGGTAGAACAGGGGTGCGGTGGTTATTTCTGGTTAGGGGTTGCGTCTTTAGTCTCATGGTTACATGTTACAGATATGCTATGGAGACATAGTGTACAGTGCACCAACTATCCAGCCAGAAGTAGTAGTTGTAGCATCATTAGGCCACAGTTGTCCATGTTGGCTTTGGAAAGGTGCAACATTATAATTGAGAAGAAAGAGGATCAGATTGTGGATTGGATGTCTCACTCCTCCTTCCAGTCGCAGCAGTATGATGTGGAGATGACTTCAGAGTCCAACACCATGCCGTGGAGCCAGGGGTCACAATGTTCCTCCTGCTCCTCCTCCTTGCAGCCCCAAATTAAAGCTCTTAACCACTTCACATCCACCTATAGGATATAAAAGTCCTATGGGTGGATGTTTATCTCTGAATAGACGTTCTGGAATGTCCATTCAGAGATGGCAGCTACACGCTAATCATGCAGCTGCCGAGCGGGGGGCCCGCTATCAGTGTCATCAGGCCACCCCAGAGAGAAGGCAGGGACAGTTCCCAGGTGTCCCTGCCTTCTAGATCGCTGTATACACATGTGCTTCCAGTCCCGGCACGGTGGTCATGTGACCGAGAGAGTACAGGAACTTTTGGGTCTTTCACAGACCTCGATCAGCCCTGCACTGAGGCTGTACAGTGTTGTGTTCTGCTGTACAACCTCTCTGGGGGCTGTATTTCCACTGTAACTGGGGCTACTATGTCAACCCCAGTTATAGGAGAAATCAAGAGTGAAAAAAAAAAATGAAGTTAAATGTCCCCCAGAGGTCTTGTATGACCTCATCAGGGAAGCAAAGTGTAAAATAAAAAAAATAAAAAAATAAAGTGTTATTAAAAAAATGCTTTATTACGTAATACTGAAACAAGCATACAAAGAAAGTAGAAATATTTGATACCATTGTGTCTGTAACAACCTGCTCTACAAAAATAGCACATGATCTACCCTGTCAGATGAATGTTGTAAAAAATAAAAAAATTTAACTGTGCCAAAACAGCAATTTTTTTTGTGACCTTGTCTCACTAAAAAAATAATATAGAGCAATTAAAAATCATATGTACCCCAAAACATTACCAATAAAATTGGCCCCTTATCTCCTAGTTTCCAAAATGTTGGTCACTTTTTAGGTGTTTCTACTGTAAGGGTGCATCAGGGGGGCTTCAAATGGGACATGGCATCTAAAAACCAGTTCAGCTAAATCTGCAGGGAACTGAAGCCAGAAGTTATCCCATATGGGATTGTTCATATTCATCTGGCGCACCACTGAAAAACTTGCATGCAGCTTTTTCCTATCCGCCGCTATCAGTATACAGACACCAGAAAAACCACTTGAAAAATGGCAAAATCATATTTAGCATGGCTGGATCTTAACAAGGTTCCAAGTAGAGCTTCAACATGCAACAAGAAGAAATGGGAGTGAGACAAAACATTTTTTGAGCATTCAATTTAATGAAAACAACGAATAAACTGAAACAGGCTGTTTTTCAGCTGATCTAAAGTTTTGGATAACACCTCCAAAAAACCCATAAACCCCCCCAAAACAGAAATCCAACTTCCAAACATGAACTCAGTAATGAGTAGCTCCGCTATTATTGTTTATCACTTCAAAAATTTGTTTCGGCATGCTTGATGCAAGCATTTCCATGAGGTGAGTGGGAACATTTCTCCAAGTAGTGAAGACGGCCGCACGAAGGCCATCTACTGTCTGGAACTGTTGTCCATTTTTGTAAACTTCCCTTCCCATCCATCCCCAAAGGTTCTCAATTGGATTTAGATCAGGGGAACACGCAGGAAGGGCCAAAAGAGTGATGTTATTCTCCTGGAAGAAGTCCCTTGTCCTGCGGGCATTGTTTACTGTAGCGTTGTCCTGTTGAAAAACCCAGTCGTTACCACACAGACGAGGGCCCTCAGTCATGAGGAATGCTCTCTGCAACATCTGGACATTGCCAGCGGCCGTTTGACACCCCTGCACTTCCTGAAGCTCCATTGTTCCACTGAAGGAAAAAGCACCCCAGACCATTATGGCGCCCCCTTCACTGTGGCGCGTACATCTCAGGTGGGATCTGCTTGTCATGCCAGTAACGTTGGAAACCATCAGGACCATCAAGGTAAAAAAAAAATCTCATTAGAGAATAAAACTTTCTTCCACCTTAGAATGTTCCATGTTTAGTGCTCTCTTGCAAAGTCCAAACGAGCAGTTCTGCGGCGTTCAAGGAGACAAGGTCTTTGAAGACGTTTTTAGTTTTTGAAGCCCTTCAGTCTCAGATGCCGTCTCATGGTTATGGGGCTGCAGTCAGCACCAGTAAGGGCCTTAATTTGGGTCGAAGATCGTCCAGTGTCTTGACGGACAGCCAATTGGATCCTCCGGCTCAGTGCTGATGAAATTTTTTGGGGTCTTCCACTTGACTTTTTTGTTCCATAACCCTCAGGATCGTTTAAGAAATTTCAAATGACTGTCTTACTGTGTCCCACCTCAGCAGCGATGGCGTGCTGTGAGAGACCCTGCTTATGCAGTTCAACGACCCAACCACGTTCAAAAAGGGAGTTTTTTAGCCTTTGCCATCACAACATGTGACTACCTGACAGAAAATGACAATGAATCCACATCTTTGCACAGATTTGGCCTTTTAAAGGCATGTGGTCCTAAAATTTGGATCAGCTGAAAAACAGCCTGTTTCAGTTTAATTGTTATTTTCAATTAATTGAATGCTCAAAAAATGTTTTGTCTCACTCTCATTTCTTCTTCTTGCATGGTGAAGCTCTACTTGGAACCTTGTTAAGATCCAACAATGTAAAATATGATTTCTTGCCATTTTTCAAGTGGTCTTAAACTTTTGATCAGGACTGTATCAGTTGTGTCTAGCTCCCAGATTGAAGTTGCTGGTCAGACACGAGATATATGGGAAGGGTGCCTTCATGATCTAAAGAGTAGTTACTCTTATATAGCCTCAATAATCAAAACTTAATAAAATGAACTGAACGTAAAGAATGAAAAGACTCAATATTCAGCTGTAGCTCGTCACCAATTCCATCGAGATGCTCGGCAGTAGCTTTATTAGTAGCTTTTAGGCACAGAAGGCAAGTACAAACTGATGAAAGTTTACTCAATAGCGTCTTTGTAGGGAAAGGAAAATAAATGATCAAGGAAGGCTTCATTATCAAGAACATGTTTTTTTTCCCCCCCCCAGAGCACACTGTGATTTCTGAGACAAAATGTCTCCATGTAAGTTTACAAATCAATATACTAGTCACAGTTAAGACTTAAACTCACTCAGGGAAAAAAAATGGCTTAGATAACTGGGAATTATTCCTCCAAATTATGTCAGCATTACCTAAGAGTTAATGTGTCTGTAGTGTTTTGTTGCCGGCTAAATAGCTTTTTTGTGCTGCTTGAGTTTAAGCCCTGTTGGACCTCAGTCAATTCCTGACACTGTTTTCTTATTCATGTGTAAGTAAGGAAACTCACAGCTGATTGTAAGAGCTCTCTGTTACCATCACAATAGAGTCCCTTTCTTTGGGAGAAAAGCTGAATTTCCGCTATGAGATCATCGGACTCAAGTAAAACAGTTTTTTAGAAGTATAACAGACATTGGAGCTGAGAATTTTTGGCACAAATAAACGCTGTCAGTCACAGCAAGGCACAGGGAGAACTTCTGCTCAACAGCTGCTGGAGAACTGCCTCAGTTAACTAGGAGGCATCCACGCTCAGAGGGGTCATAAAAGCTTCCTGATTTCAGAATGTATATGCACCTAGAGTATAATCCATGAACATAAGGTTACTTACCTGTGGGTCTCTGCCACACTACTAATGCCATGATGAAATTGGCTGTGGTCTACTATAAGGCCTCTTTCACACGACCTGTTTTTTCTTTCCGTTTACAGGCCCTTTTTTTGCTTTCCGTATAGAACCATTCATTTCAATGGTTCCGCCAAAAAAATGGAATGCACTACGTTTTTGCCGTTCTGTTGAAAGATAGAACATGTCCTATTATTGTAGAAAATGAACAGGCGGCTCACCTCCAATCCGAATGGAGTCAGGTGCTCACGTATATGTTTACCCCAATAAACAAGTGCAAGATAAGTATGTGTATATGATGATATAATCTGAAAAGAAACAGCGCGCTGTAATTTTGAATAGGTGACGTACAAAATCACGTGGGACGCCACGTGAGACGCCACCAAACACGTGATCAATATTTGGAAGTTCCGATTTTCCACCAATCGATTCTCTTGATTATCCACTCGATTTACTGTTTGATCATCCATCTCCACCAGTCGACTATTTAACCAACTATTCGATATTGTTCGATTACAACATGAAATTATTTGTTTTTAATGCTATATGTTTTATGGTGTTATGCATATTAAATTCACATTTTTGATGCAACTCCCTATGGCCTGAGTGCCCGTTTTTATACACATGTCCTATTATTGGCCGCAAATCACGTTCCGTGGCTCCATTCAAGTCCGTTTTTTGCGGAACCATCTATTGAAAATGTTATGCCCAGTCCGATTTTTTTCTATGTAATTACTGTATACTGTAGCTGCCATACGGAAAAACGGAACGGAAAAACGGAACCGAAACAGAAACACAACGGAAACATAAAATGGAACAACGGATCCGGAAAAAACATCCAACAAAACACTGAAAAAGCCATGAAAGAGGCCTAAGGGTAATATTTTGAAGAACATTATTTTGGATCTTTACTACAGCAGCTTTTACATATGTTTTGGTGGCCGCATAGTATCTGATTTTAAATGCAGGCCCAACTGGAGATGCAATCATGACTGGAAATGGATAGAAAATAAATAGCAGGTAAAGGAGCAGTGAGTGGTGTCAGGACACTGGGATGCCCAAAAGTTTGCTGGAGCACAACAACGTTCAGAGAGTACGGCCATACTCAGAGGTCTGCTATGGTATTTTTGGTAGTGTAAAATCTACAGCATATCTGACAGAATTCCACGGCAGTAAAATCCATACCAAATGCTTCAGGTTTACCACAGATTTCGCCCATTGCAGCAGAAATCTGAAACATACTGTAAATTGACTTGCTACGGACTGCTACGCGTGCGCTTGGCTCCAGAAGGCGTCTGTGTTGGCCCCGTGTTCATATGTGCCTGCATTGCTGAGAAGAATGAAGCTTTAATATATGCAAATGAGCCTCTTGGAGCAACGGGGCCTAGAGGCTCAGCTCTCTCTGCAACTGCCTCTCACTCTTCACTTTGATTGACAGGACCAGGCAGTGAAAGCATCATCATGCCTGTCCCTGTCAATCAAAGTGAAGAGGGTGCAGCAGATGTAGAGAGAGAAGATGCTCTAGGAGTAATGGCAATGCCCCTGTTGCTCCTAGAGGCTGATTTGCATATATTAAAACATAATTTTTCTCAGTAATGATGGCACATATGAACATGGGACCAACAGATACCTTCAGCTGTCAAGTGATCATGTAGGGGTACTTTCACACCTGCGTTCGGCGCGGATCCGTCTTGTATCTGCACAGACTGATCCGCATCGATAATGCAAAAGCTTGTATCTGCTCATAACGGATCTGTTTGCATTATTCATAAAAAAATAAAAATAAAGTCAAAACGGATCATTGTAAGTCCGGACGGATCCGTTTGGCTCTGCATTGTCAGGCGGACACCAAAACGCTGCAAGCTGCGTTTTTAGCGACCGCCTCAAAAGCGCAACGGAGACCAAACGCAGCCAAATTGATGCATTCTGAACGGATCCTTATCCATTTAGAATGCATTGGGACTGAACTGATCCGTTTTGGGCCGCTTGTGAGAGCCCTGAAACGGATCTCACAAGCGGACCCAGAAACACCAGTGTAAAAGTAGCCTAACAGGTCGGCCAGTTTCATAGATACAAATCTACTACCCTTTAAACTCTAAAGACCACAGGTGGGTCATAGATCGGTACATGTATTACGATTAAAATGAACTCCTTGCTCCAATTCATTTAGATTATCAGCTGGTAGAACGTTGTTGTGCTGCTCCCTACTGTCTGGAGCTATATTTTCCTCTGGACATACTGTATATGTCGACTGCTTTTAGGTGGAGTGCCTAAAATGAAGGAACTATACTGACTGCTATAAAAAGTGTGCAGGACAAAACAACGTGTGCCTTAGCTTATATTATGACTCGATTGTCAATTGTTCCAAAAACAGAGTTAGACAGGAAGCAAAACATGGAAATGAATGTTTTGCTCTGTTCATGCTCCTCTGTGGCCAACTATATTTTGGTGAACTCACGATACATGACCTTAATAAGAAATTTTTAGTTTTATTTCCTTCCTGCTATTGTGTACAGACATAGTTGGTTACATGTAGGAGATATTTAAATATGCATAATAATGAACATAAGAAGTAAAATATCTATACCACTGCTTTCTTCAAGACCAATCTCTATGGCACTGGCCCAGTTCTCCCATCACTGCTTTCTAACAAACAGCAGCAGTGATATGCTGGAATACATCATATGACCGCTGCAGTCAATTACTGTCCTCAGCGTTAATCGCTGTCCTCACTGAGGATGGTGATTGGCTGCAGCGGTCATGGTATGTATTCCAGCATATTACCACTGCTGTTTGTTAACAAATAGTGGAAGGAGAACTGAACCAGAACCGCAGAGAATGGTGCTAGAAAAAGCAGTTTGTAGTTGTAATTATCTCAGACAATGCCTATAAGCTTATATCAACGAAAAGGCATGTTCCTATCAGAGCCTAAACAGTACTAGAAGCTAATGAGAAGGTACAGAATGAAAAAATAAAGTTTTACCTTAGCAAGGTACAGACCTGAACCACTATTTTAAATTCAATAAAATATTCAGGGAATTTAGAAGAAGGGATGAGGGGCAGGCAAGGGTAGGCATCCTCCTAGGGAACCACCATACAGCAAAGATTGGGAGTGTAAAAAAAACTAATATTTTTGTCTGTGGCAGACATATTGGCAAAGACCATGCTAAACAGTGATATACAATGACCCCTAGAACACAAAAGTGTGCAGGACCAGTGGACACATGAGAGGTCCTTCAATCTGGTCCTGAGGCCAGTAAATGTAGCTGCAAAGCTTCCAAGAAAGAGGAGATTGTGGGATATTCTTTTATGAATTTGTAGTTTGGGGGTCTGGGGGCTGTATTTATTAAGTGGGTCTGAGCTGGGGTTTATATTTATTTAGCGGGTCTGTGTTTATTCGGTTTGTGGTATGTACTAGCTTAAGAAGTCTGCATTTAGGGTTCTGGTCTGGAGTCTGTATTTATTTAGGAGGTTGATGTCTGTATGTCTAGGGACTTTTATTTAACCACCTCCCGACCGCTGTACGCACCGATGCGTCCGGGAGGTGGTTGTTTAGTTCCTCCTGGACGCATCGGCGCGTCCTCTCGCGAGACGCGAGATTACGTCACAGCCGGCCCGCGCATGCGCATCGCGGGCCGGCATTTCGCAGAAGACTATTTCGTCAGCAGCCTGCCGGCCACGATCATTGGCTGGCAGGCTGCTGATTTTAAAAAAATCCAATCAGCAGCCATATAACCCCACATATTAGTAAATATGATGGGGTTATATGGCTGCTGTGCTCCTCTGCTCCTTCTTTTGGTCGGTTGGTTCCAGCAGAGGAGCAGAGGAGCACATCTTTACTGTGAGTACCCACCACACCACATTTAGCCCCCAGATCACCCCAATTAACCCTTTGATCACCCCTTTTATCCCCCCCTGTCAATCACTAGTGAAAGGAAAAAAGTGATCAGTGCAAACTGTCACTTTTTTTTTTCACTGTTATTGACCGTTAGGTTTTAGGTATAGTTTAGGTCCCTTGGTTAGGTAGTTAGCGATCAGTTAGCGCCCAGCCCACCGCACCGCAGTCCGTTATTCGCTGATTAGCGTATCGCTAATCAGCATTTGTACTTTTATAGTATCTGAAAGTGATCAAAACTGATCACGGTCAGATCTATAATAGTACTAGTGTCACTTTAGTTCGCCCTCCACCCAAAACGCAGTGTTTGCCCGATCAGGCCTGATCGGTCGCCCACACGTGCGTTCGCCCACACCCGCCCCACCGCAGTGACAAAATATTATTTTTTTTTTGATCACTGCACATTCACTTTACACGCACTGCGGCGATAAAAAAATCAGTTTTGATATTTTTTATCAACCGCAGCAGCCTCCGGTACTTCGCTAGCCTCCCCTTTGTAAGACAGGCTTGCTTTTTTTTTCTTGGGTAGTCTCAGGGAATACCCCTAAATTTAGTTGCCCACATGTCAAACAGGGGGTATTCCTCTGAAGAGGCCTACAGGCTTCTGACCCAGTCGGATGAGGAGTGGGAACCCTCATCTGATGAATCCAGCGGGTCAGAATACGAACCTGTAGAAAGCAGTGGCTCTCTGACCCAAAGTTCGGACGAGGAGGCTGAGGTCCCTGATAGCACCAGGCGTACCCGGCCCCGTGTCGCTAGACCGCAGGTTGCGCAGGATCCGCTTCAAGAGCAGCAGAGTGGGGCTGGTGCTGTCGGATTACGTGGTGAGGCATACACCAGCAGCCCAGCCCTTCCTGGACCTAGTACCAGCACTGCCGTACAACCTGGTGAAGTAGCGAGCACCAGAAGGGCAGTTGAAGCTGGTACGGTGGCACGTGCAGTAGTGACCCCGTCGCAGCCACCGCAAAGACGTGCCCGTAGAGCCCCTAGAATCCCAGAGGTGCTGGCAAACCCTGATTGGCAGTCCCCAACTTCAGCCGCACCCGTAGTTTTCCCTTTCACCGCCCAGTCTGGAGTTCGGGTTGAGACGGCTCAGATCGGTTCGGCCCTGGGATTTTTTGAGCTGTTCTTGACTGCGGAGCTTTTAGACTTAGTCGTGGCAGAGACAAACCGGTATGCCACACAATTTATCACCGCTAACCCGGAAAGCTTTTATGCCCAGCCTTTCCGGTGGAAACCAGTCCAAGTTTCCGAATTTAAAACTTTTCTGGGCCTCCTCCTCAACATGGGCCTGACAAAAAAACATGAATTGCGGTCATATTGGTCCACGAACCCAATTCATCACATGCCCATGTTCTCTGCTGCTATGTCCAGGACACGATTTGAGGTCATCCTGCGTTTCCTGCACTTTAGCGACAACACCGCCTCCCGTCCCAGGGGCCACCCTGCTTTTGACCGGCTCCACAAAATTCGGCCCCTCATAGACCATTTCAACCAGAAATTTGCAGATTTGTATACCCCTGAGCAAAACATCTGCATAGACGAGTCCCTAATACATTTTACCGGGCGCCTTGGCTTCAAACAATACATCCCAAGCAAGCGCGCCCGGTATGGGGTCAAATTGTATAAGCTCTGTGAAAGGGCCACAGGCTATACCCACAAATTTCGGGTCTATGAGGGAAAAGATCAGACCCTGGAGCCGGTCGGTTGCCCTGACTACCTGGGGAGCAGTGGGAAGACAGTTTGGGACTTGGTGTCACCCTTATTCGGCAAGGGGTACCATCTTTATGTGGACAATTTTTACACAAGTGTGGCCCTCTTTAGGCATTTGTTTCTAGAACGGATTGGTGCCTGTGGTACCGCGCGAACTAGTCGCGCGGGCTTCCCCCAACGGCTCGTTACCACCCGTCTTGCAAGGGGGCAGAGGGCCGCACTGTGTAACGAAGAACTGCTCGCGGTGAAATGGAGAGACAAGCGTGACGTTTACATGCTCTCCTCCATTCACGCAGACACGACAATCCAAATTGAGCGAGCAACCCGTGTCATTGAAAAGCCCCTCTCAGTCCACGACTATAACCTCCACATGGGAGGGGTCGACTTCAATGACCAGATGTTGGCTCCGTATTTAGTTTCCCGACGCACCAGACGCTGGTATAAGAAGGTGTCTGTATATTTAATTCAATTGGCTCTGTACAATAGTTTTGTTCTCTACAGTAAGGCTGGGAGAACTGGATCCTTCCTCAAATTTCAGGAAGAGATCATCGCGAACCTCCTGTATCCAGGAGGTTCCGTGGCCCCATCCACCAGTGTAGTTAGCCGTCTACACGAGCGACACTTCCCCAGTGTCGTTGCTGGTACCTCAAACCGACCGCCACCCCGAAAAAAATGTCGTGTCTGTAGCAGGAGTGGAATAAGGCGTGACACCCGTTATTTCTGTCCTGACTGTCCCGACCACCCTGCCCTATGCTTAGGGGAGTGTTTCCGAAAGTACCACACACAGGTACACCTAGCATAGGGATCACATCTCACCAGGATAGGCACACAGGGCTATTAGGGCCCATTCACTCACAGCTGCTGCAAACGTCTCCTTTCACATGGGACAAAGTGCATAACGCACTTCGCCACATCTTTGGGCGATTTGCGCTTTGCACATTGACCCATGGGGAAGGAGAGGTTTGTTCTATAAAGGTAAAAAAAAAAAAAAAAACAGGTAAGCAAACAGGTTAATGTTTAGTTCCAAAAGTTAAAGTTACATGTTCTGTTCCAAAGTTAATAAAATTATTGCGTTGTGGCCTGGTTTTTTTTTTTTTTTGTCTTTTTACCTTCCAGGTGGACCAACCGATCTACTAGCTGCAGCACCGATGTGCATTCTGACAGAAGCATTGCGCTGCTGTCAGATTACACGCAAGTCGGTGTATGCGGCGCTGCAAGACGGGATTTTCTCCTCTGCAGTGACAGATACGTTTGCCAAGGCATACGAGCTGAGGAGGAGGCGGCGTTCCTATGCTTTGGCAAGCATTTTGTATATACAGACGTGGACAAAATTGTTGGTACCCTTTGGTCAATGAAAGAAAAAGTCACAATGGTCACAGAAATAACTTTAATCTGACAAAAGTAATAATAAATTAAAATTCTATAAATGTTAACCAATGAAAGTCAGACATTGTTTTTCAACCATGCTTCAACAGAATTATGTAAAAAAATAAACTCATGAAACAGGCATGGACAAAAATGATGGTACCCCTAGAAAACACAGAACATAATGTGACCAAAGGGACATGTTAATTCAAGGTGTGTCCACTAATTAGCATCACAGGTGTCTACAACCTTGTAATCAGCCATTGGGCCTATATATATGGCTCCAGGTAATCACTGTGTTGTTTGGTGATATGGTGTGTACCACACTCGACATGGACCAGAGGAAGCAAAGGAAAGAGCTGTCTCAAGAGATCAGAAAGAAAATTATAGACAAGCATGTTAAAGGTAAAGGCTATAAGACCATCTCCAAGCAACTAGATGTTCCTGTGAGTACAGTTGCACATATTATTCATAAGTTTAAGATCCATGGGACTGTAGCCAACCTCCCTGGACGTGGCCGCAGGAGGAAAATTGATGACAAATCTAAGAGACGGATAATCCGAATGGTAACAAAAGAGCCTAGAAAGACTTCTAAAGAGATTCAAGGTGAACTTCATGCTCAAGGAACATCAGTGTCAGATCGCACCATCCGTCGTTGTTTGAGCCAAAGTGGACTACATGGGAGACGACCAAGGAGGACACCATTGTTGAAAACGAATCATAAAAAAGCAAGACTGGAATATGCCAAACTACATGTTGACAAGCCACAAAGCTTCTGGGAGAATGTCCTGTGGACAAATGAGACAAAAATCGAAGTTTTTGCCAAGGCACATCAGCTGTATGTTCACAGACGAAAAAATGAAGCATATCAAGAAAAGAACACTGTCCCTACTGTGAAACATGGAGGAGGCTCTGTTATGTTCTGGGGCTGCTTTGCTGCGTCTGGCACAGGGTGTCTTGAATCTGTGCAGGGTACAATGAAATCTCAAGACTATCAAGGAATTCTAGAGAGAAATGTACTAGCCAGTGTCAGAAAGCTTGGTCTCAGTCGCAGGTCATGGGTCTTGCAACAGGACAATGACCCAAAACACACCGCTAAAAACACCCAAGAATGGCTAAGAGGAAAAAATTGGACTATTCTAAAGTGGCCTTCTATGAGCCCTGACCTCAATCCTATTGAGCATCTTTGGAAGGAGCTGAAACATGCAGTCTGGAAAAGGCACCCTTCAAACCGGACACAACTGGAGCAGTTTGCTCATGAGGAGTGGGCCAAAATACCTGCTGAGAGGTGCAGATGTCTCATTGACAGTTACAGGAAGCGTTTGATTGCAGTGATTGCCTCAAAAGGTTGCGCAACAAAATATTAAGTTAGGGGTACCATCATTTTTGTCCATGCCTGTTTCATGAGTTTATTTTTTTACATAATTCTGTTGAAGCATGGTTGAAAAACAATGTCTGACTTTCATTGGTTAACATTTATAGAATTTTAATTTATTATTACTTTTGTCAGATTAAAGTTATTTCTGTGACCATTGTGACTTTTTCTTTCATTGACCAAAGGGTACCAACAATTTTGTCCACGTCTGTATATATATATATAAAAAAAAAAAAATCCCGGCAATGATTTATTCATCCACATCGATTGATGCGAATGGAGAAATCTGGTTTGCCAGGGCATACGAGCTAAGTGGGTATGGATGTAGGGCGGAGCTCCTATGTCCTGGCAGACGCCTTTCCCCTCCATTTTTTTTTTTTGGCAGAGATTTTTTCATCCACATTGATCGATGCGAATGAAGAAATCTGTGCCGTTCATTTTTTTCTTTCAGCCCAGAGGCTGAACGGAAAAAAAAAATCTCATTACCTGTATGCTCAATATAAGGAGAATAGCAGAAACTCCTAATGCTGGCCATACATGTAATGATTGCGGAGACCCTCAAATGCCAGGGCAGTACAAACACCCCACAACTGACCCCATTTTGGAAAGAAGACACCCCAAGGTATTTGCTGAGGGGCATATTGAGTCCATGAAAGATTGAAATTTTTGTCCTAAGTTAGCGGAAAGTGAGACTTTGTGAGAAAAAACAAAAAAAAATCAATTTCCGCTAACTTATGCGAAAAAAAAAAAAATTCTATGAACTTGCCAGGCCCCTCATTGGATACCTTGGGGTGTCTTCTTTCCAAAGTGGGGTCACATGTGGGGTATTTATACTGCCCTGGCTTTTTAGGGGCCCTAAAGCGTGAGAAGAAGTCTGGGATCCAAATGTCTAAAAATGCCCTCCTAAAAGGAATTTGGGCCCCTTTGCGCATCTAGGCTGCAAAAAAGTGTGACACATCTGGTATCGCCGTACTCAGAAGAAGTTGGGGAATGTGTTTTGGGGTGTCATTTTACATATACCCATTCTGGGTGAGAAAAATATCTTGGTCAAATGCCAACTTTGTATAAAAAAATGGGAAAAGTTGTCGTTTGCCAAGATATTTCTCTCACCCAGCATGGGTATATGTAAAATGACACCCCAAAACACATTCCCCAACTTCTCCTGAGTACGGCGATACCAGATGTGTGACACTTTTTTGATGCCAAGGTGGGCAAAGGGGCGCATATTCCAAAGTGCACCTTTCGTATTTCACCGGTCATTTTTTACAGATTTTGATTGCAAAGTACTTCTCACACATATGGGCCCCTAAATTGCCAGGGCAGTATAACTACGCCACAAGTGACCCCATTTTGGAAAGAAGACACCCCAAGGTATTCCGTGAGGGGCATGGCGAGTTCCTAGAATTTTTTATTTTTTGTCGCAAGTTAGTGGAATATGAGACTTTGTAAGGAAAAAAGAGAAAAAAAAAAAATCATCATTTTCCGCTAACTTGTGACAAAAAATAAAAAGTTCTATGAACTCACTATGCCCATCAGCGAATACCTTAGGGTGTCTACTTTCCGAAATGGGGTCATTTGTGGGGTAGTTATACTGTTTGGGCATTGTAGAACCTCAGGAAACATGACAGGTGCTCAGAAAATCAGAGCCGTTTCAAAAAGCGGAAATTCACATTTTTGTACCATAGTTTGTAAATGCTATAACTTTTACCCAAACCATTTTTTTTTTGCCCAAACATTTTTTTTTTATCAAAGACATGTAGAACTATAAATTTAGCGAAAAATTTATATATGGATGTCGTTTTTTTTGCAAAATTTCACAGCTGAAAGTGAAAAATGTCATTTTTTTGCAAAAAAAATCGTTATATTTTGATTAATAACAAAAAAAGTAAAAATGTCAGCAGCAATAAAATACCACCAAATGAAAGCTCCATTAGTGAGAAGAAAAGGAGGTAAAATTCATTTGGGTGGTAAGTTGCATGACCGAGCGATAAACGGTGAAAGGAGTGTAGTGCCGAAGTGTAAAAAGTGGCCTGGTCATGAAGGGGGTTTCACCTAGCGGGGCTGAAGTGGTTAAAGAGTCTGATCTAGGGTCTGTATTTATTTAGGGGTCTAGTCCATTAAGATAATCTGGTCTGTGGTCTACATTTATTTAAAGGTTTTGGGGTCTGCAGTTATGTTGAGAGTCTATTTATTTTAGTGTCTTATCTGGGGTCTTCATTTATTTCAGAGTCTGGACTTAGATTTCGAGTATTAGGGTATTATTTTGGAGTCGGCGTTCTGTAGTTTTGAGAGAACTCTAGGGTCATTATGGAGTCCTTCTTTATTTTGGGGAGTGTACATATTTTGGAATCAGTTTATTTTGGTGTTTGGTCTAAGATCTTATTACATTGAAAGTGTGATGAAGAATGTGCGTATGCACCATTTGTGACTGGAACACCGTAGATCAGCAATGTTGCTGACCTATGTAAATGGTGGGCATATGGTATGAATATTTGGGTGATGCTTATCACACCCTTTAGAATCTCAGAAATTTATGTCACCTCTCAACACTGGCTGTCCATATGGCAGGATTCATGCACTCTCAGGTCCGGCCAGCCTATTTGTAGACTAGTGATTGTGGCACAGACAGTGCTGGAGCCTGAGGAGGTGAGTAAATCACCAGACAACAGGTACTAGACTCAAAATGTTCCCATTAACCCATATACTTCCATAAATAATATGTGTTGTTCCAATTACCCTCTTCTTTATCAATGAACCAATTACCAATCTTTTTGAATTGCTTTTATTGCTTAGCGGCAGAAATGTCATTATCATTATTATTATTATTTCTAACTCACCAAAATGCCTTGTCCCAGCCCTAGGCTAAATGTAAATCATTTCAATGTGTTGCCCTGCAATGAGTAGCAGTAAGCTATGTAGTAATAGTAGACATAAAGTTTTATTTTTAACTTCATTGAAAGTAGTCCGCCTTCTCTGAAGGCCTAATAAATGTAGATAATTAAAGGGCATTTCTCAATTAAGCATTATCTGTATTTCAGAATTGTTACCATAGCAGGGAACAATCTATTCTGGATTAGCTTATGTACCAATATTACTAGTGATGGATGTGGTTTCACTGTGTTCTCTTCAAATGTCAGATGTTCAGCCAAGCACAGGTTGAACACACACTGAGGCACAACAGTAACAACAGGCTAGAGATGGAGTTCATATCGTTCCCTAGAAACATTTAAAAGAGAACTTTATATGGAAAAACATAGGTGGTTAACGGTTTTGCTTAAAAAGCAAATATATGCTAAATGATGAAGGGTGTACACAGAAATTGTTTGAGGAAAACCGTGTGAGTCCCAACGATTAAAAGACAGGAAGTTCTATTTTATTATTGGTATCATTAACAAACTTTATCTTATCTGATATGCAGAGGTGCATATATTTGCTGCCTGAGGCAAAAATTGAACAGCACCCCCCTTCCCCTCAAGCCAAATTCTCAACCTAACACCTTAGCACATGACATGCAGCAATACAAAACATACAGTGTAATACTGTGCCACATACTTCTTACGTTCAGTGATGTCTTCTGTGATGTAGATGTTCTCTTTCCTTACCTTCTCCATTCAGACCAGACCACCATGATGATCTCTTTCAGCCATCTCTTGTCTCTGCAGAGCTTGACAATAAGACATCACAGTTTCCTACATTTCCATCATCCTCCCACCTTCTCAACACCCCATCCTGTCACCCCCAACAGTATGCCCGTTGTGCTCCCCGTTACTGTTCTGCAGAAACAGATGATCCCCCTGAAAATAGTAGTACAACACAGATAGTGCCCCCTTCAATAATTATTGCACACAGTCCCCTAAAAACGAACTGTACCCAGCAAATAGTGGCCCTGCCAGTAATAGTACCGTAAACATAATGGCCCCCAAAATAATTTTGCTAAGATGATACTGTGCCAGTGTGCCCCCACAGTAATAGTGTTCCCAAAAGTCCCACCAATAGTTATAGTTCTCTGCCAGAGTGCACTTAGTAGTAATAGTGCTCCTACAGTTCCCCCAACTGTAATCATGTCCCCACTGTGCCCCAGAAGTAATAATGCCCCCATAGTGCTCATGCTAGTTATCATGTTCCCTTAAGTCCCCTAGTAGTAATAAAGCTCCCCATAATGCCCTCTAGTAGCAATACATTTCCTTATAATATATGGCATAACCCTTATAAAGCATGACAGTGTGAAAAAGGCCTCTTATAATATATGCCAGTACAAAAAAAATGGCCCCTTATAATGTGTGTTAGTACAAAAAATACCCCATTACAATGTGCACTAGTACAAAAAAATGCTCCCTTATTATGTGTGCCAGTACAAAGATACCCCTTAAATGTGACTGTAAAAAAGAACGCTGTATAGTGTCTGCCAGTACAAAATGCCCCTATTTAGTGTCCCCAGTAGATGTCCCCATAGTGTCCCCCCTCCCCTTCTCAATAATGGACCACCGGCAAGGTGCAAAATGAAAAAATAAATAAAAATACCTACCTCTATGTGGCTGTCAGTGATGCAATGCAGGCCTCTTCCAGCCTGTGTCCTGCGCTGTATGCTGTCTGGCGGCGTGATGATGATGACTTCCTCTCATACGCTACAGGCACTAGAGGGAAGGGAGGAGGGAGACATTGCTCCCTTGTCCCGCCGCAGCATTAAACTGTATTGCCGCCCTGAGGCCTTCAATACAGTTGAATATATAGAGATGAGCGCTTCCACAATGGATGTGCTTATTTCCATCGGCACTGCCACCGCCCTAACCTGGTATGAGTGGTGGTTACAACACAGAAATACACTGATACTGAGCGGGGGCCATTTAGACTAGCAGATTCCCCCCCAGTAATTATATACCAAGTCACTTGGTGTTTGTTCAGCCCCATTTATATACAGCAATCATCAACCCTGTATGTGACCAAATAACCATTAATACTTAATCCCTCCATTGGGTGCTCATTTAGTAAATCCATACTGTGCCCAAGTTACCCATAGATTGCTCAATGAATTCTGCCATTTGGTGTTCAGTGAATACCCGCACACAGGCTTAGGTTAACACCTCCATATAGTAATAAATTATTACCCCATACAGTGGCCCATTAGCAATCCATATAGTGCTCAATTATTATCTCTATAAATTGCTACACATATGCTGTTGTGTATAAATATACAAATGTGATCAATATATAGCACACATAAACAATGCATAATTTGCACATCCATTCAAAACAGACCTAAACATGCATATAGCACACATACATAACACACATTCAAACATCAAGGGTCCATTCACAAGTCTGCAACAGTTTTGCGGTCCGCCATGTGGGTTCCGCATTTTGCGGACTGCACATGGCCAGCACTATAATAGAAATGACTTTTCTTGTCCGTGGCTGTGGACAGGAATAGGACATGTTCTATTGTTTTACGGGGCCACGGAGCGGAACTGCGGATGCGGACTGCACACTGTGTGCTGTCCGCATCTTTTGCGGCCCCGTTGAAAATGAATGCGGACCCATTTTGCGGACGTGTGAATGGACCCTTATTTCTCCTCATACATGACATGTACACAGCACATAGACATACATAGTGCTTAAAGAGGACCTTTTATCGATTATGACACTGTGAACTAAGAATACAGACATGTAGAGCTGCGCCCGGGGATCTAACTGCACTTACTATTATCCCCGGGCGCCGCTCCGTTCTCCTGCTATGCCCACCGGTATCTCCGGTTACTAAGTTATGGTAGGTGGAGTATGCCCTTGTTCTGCAGTAGCGCTGGCCAATCGCATTGCAGAGCTCACAGCCTGGGAGAAAATAACCTCCCAGGCTGTGAGCTCTGCGCTGCGATTGGCCAGCGCTAGAGCAGAACAAGGGCAGACTCCGCCTACCATACCTTAGTGACTGAAATTTCCGCCTACTATAACTTAGTGGCCGGTGATACCGGAGGGAATAGCAGGAGAACGGAGCGGCGCCCAGGGATAATAGCGAGCGCCGCTCTCCATGTCTGTATTCTTAGTTCACAATGTCATAATCGGTGAAAGGTCCTCTTTAAATATAAAGTACGTATGTACATGGCAAAAGTCAGGTATTCTGTTCTCTAGCTAGATAGGAAGGCAAACAGGTGGGAGGCTGTTAGGAGAAATTGGTTGTACGTATACGTGGCTTAGGCCGAGTTCACACTTCAGTTATTTGATCAGTTATTGTGAGCCAAAACCAGGTCTGGGTCAAAAACACAGGACAGGTGCAAATTTTTCCAAATATGTTATTTCTCAATAGGCTTCACTACTGGTTTTGACTCATAATAACTGATGGAAATAACTGACCAAATAACTGAAGTGTGAACTCGGCTTTACTTCTAATGCAGCCAGCTAGCATTGAGCAGCTCGGGAAAGCTAAAAGTAAGAGCAGACGCTACAGCTGGCCAAGGGGAACTTATAACACAGTATTTTGGCCAGCAAGATGATTCAGCCAACAACCTCTTCGGTGATCCAGTTGTGATATTATTAACCAAAATGGGAGATCCAAGTTGAGCCAGCCAAATCTACCAGGAATGCGGGGCTCCAAATATGTCTGAACTTTACTACTAGAGTTACCTGTGCAGACTCCCAAATACGTTGCACCCAGTGCTCTGATTTCCGTTTTATTTCCCTCTCTTTCACTTGTGGCGTGCCATACAGAAAGTCATTTCTATTAAATGCATCAGTCAGTCATCTGCCAGGCTTTGCTATGAAAAATACTAGCAGCTACAGTTAAACATCCTGTTCCTTGACCCCATCTGTTTCTTGTTGACAATAAAATCAATTTTCATAAGGCATGGCGTCACAATCGTTGTATTTAAAGGCATCTGTCAACATTTATGGAGGGAGGTCAGCTCCTTGGAAAACAAACATTGCATATACTGTCCCGCTCGATGCATATAAACAGTTATATTCTGGTGTGATGAATTATGACAGGAGCCTATTCTGTTTTTCATACCCACTTTCATTAACTCTTTTAAGCAGGAAATTAATTGTTCTTGCTTAATAAACAAGGAAGTGTTGGTGGTGGTTTTTTTTCTGATGTAGAACAGGAAGCAAGAAGATAAATAGATCCTATTATAAAATAAAAAAAAAGCCATTAACTCCTAAGACAATTCTAATTTCCGTATTACGTATACTTAATGCAAATGATGTATTATTTGCATATGAATTGACGTTGGGTCATATCACTGCCAAAATAATTGATGGCAGCAATTGATACTGTGACATTGCTACTCTATGTATACTTTATACAAAGGAATAATAAAAATAATTGTCAAAAGCTAGTACAGAGAAAAGAATGAAGATTTGCTGTAGAAATAAAGATTTTAAAGGGGTATTCCCATCTTAATGATCACTGTTAAATCTGTTAATGATTTAACAGTGATCATTTTTCTAAATATATTTAATTAACTAATTCCCACCCCTTAGAAGAAAATGAACATATACTAACCTGACTGTTGTCTTCCGTCTCCCCTGGTTACGGCCACCGCTCTTCTCCGGAATCGCGGTGGCCGCGCTTGCGCAGACGACTTCTTCTTTTCTCCCGGCCAGCCGCGCGCAGTCCCGAAAGCGCACGCCGAGGCCGCGCATGCGCTATGGTGATTTCTTCCTGGCCAGTATAGTATACTTGCCAGGAAAAAGTCACCAATACGCTTGCGCGGCGGCGTGCGCCTTCAGTCCAGCGCGTGGCCCGGCCGGGAGAAGACTTCAATCAAGATGGAGCCCGCCCCCTGCCGAAACCAGGAAGTGGACAGCGCGACGGGAGCAGGTAAGTATAAAACAGCGTGATGGGAATACCCCTTTAACTTGTGTGTACTGAATACGACAAATTACCTCATGTCAAAATTTCCCCCCTTTGATAAAGCTTTAGAATATTGCAAATTAAAGGGGTTGTCCCATTTCGATACTAAGCGCAGGCTGGAGTTATGGCAGTGGCTGAGCGTCTAGCGTTATGCCGTTTCTATAACTCCTATAGAAGAAAATGGGAGCTGTACAAACAGTGTAGCACAGCAAGGGACGTTGTTTCCGTAACTCACAAGTTCTCCAAGCATTTGCTTCTCCCGAAAGATAATGCTGATAATTTGCTGCAGATGTGAAAATTCAGTGTGCTCATTTTTCTGCTAGGTGTGGTTGGACTTTGAAGACCCCTTCCTTTACATGTATTGTACTTGAAATTGCTGAGAATCATGCCATCATGCATAAACAATGTGGCCATAATGAATAGATAGTAGTTATTTCGTCTCATAGTCACAATAAATAAATCAGTCATAATGCACCTACCCATAGTATTCCATAAGCTAGTGTCTACAAGCATAATGTTCTATAATAACAACCACAGGGCCTGTGGTCAGACCAATACTGGCCTAGTACCCTTTAATGCCAGTCATAGTGCCAAATCATTTATTTTAGTCACTTTTATAATGCTGATTAGTGATGAGCGGCGGCGGCAATATTCGAATTTGCGATATTTCGTTAATATTTGGGCGAATATTCGTCATATATTTGTGAAAATTGGCATTGTAATATGCTCGTACTGCGCGCGCAATACCGGCGTGGGTCTATGTTGCTACATTTTTCAAGCTGCTAGAAGTTTCCTGAGACTGGAGAAAATGGTTGGCACGGCAGAACATTACAATAGCTTTATATGCAGAGAGTGCTCCAATATATTTGCGATTGCGCAAATCAGGAAATAATTATGCGCATATTTTTGCGCAATACGTCCAACTTCACATCTTAGCAGGTCTGACTACATATTACTGATTGGTGCACTAAGTATTGTTGTAAACTTGTGACATCACAGCACTATGTCTGTAGCATGTATGTATGGACAGCAGAACCTATCACACTACCTAACACCAGCTACACTATATCAGGATATAACGTACACTGACTATCTCCCACTAACTATAGGTATTATATATAAGCTAACTAACTAACTAACTAACTATTGTAATTAAACAGTAAAGCACAGAGCACAGCAATGACACTGCTCTCTCTCTCAGAACTGCAACAGCAGAAAATGGCTGCTGGGGAGGTTCTTATATAGTAAGAGGTAGGCAACTTTCCTATTGGTTGCTAGGGATGTTGCTAAGCTCAGACAAAGACATGGCAGCCTTCTCATTGGCCCACAAGCAAGAAGCAGGGAGGGATCATGGGTTCAGATGAAAAAAAATCTAGAATATTCGCTAATACGAATATATAGCACTATATTCTAAATCTTCGAAGTGGCGATTTTCGCAATTAAAATGATCATAGTTTGCTGTCCCCAATGGAGCTCACAATCTAACTTCCCCAGCATCATGTGCTTGAAGTGTGTGAGGAAACCAGATTACCAAGAGGAAACCCATAGAAGCACTGGGAGAACATATAAACGGAATGCAGATTGTCAGATGTAAACCTAGGACCCTAGCAGTGCAAGGCACCAGTACGAACCACTGAGGCACTACGCTGCCAACCTACAGATCATGCTATCAATTGCATCTGCATTGTCAGATGTTTACTGTGTGGCAATGGAGACGTCTGTTCAGTGGGAGATTCTGACTAGTGGGAGTAGTGGTTACTGGCTTCTCTCTGAAATAACTGTGCAATAGAGCAGATCTGAGTGTGTTACTGCACGGGTTCTCAACCTTTTCATGCCAAGTCCTCCCTAGTGACAAGCAATTCAAACCAAGTATGCCAAGGAAGCGATCAGTTATAATAAGGCTAGTCTCACGCCACTGTCAAAGATAGCCTCTGTTCTAAGCCTCTATCTGCAGTTTTTTTTTTTTTATATGACAGAAAGATTAGCACAACATGCAGCACTAATCTTCTTGTCAAAATGACAGACACTACATTAGGATGGATTAAATTACATTCTGTACTACCAAACATACAGGAGAAGACAGTATACCTCGTACATCGAATGACGTCTCCTCTGATATGCATATCCTCTTTCCTCATCTTCTCTATTCGGACCAGACCACCAAGATGATTATTTTTGCCATGTTTGCAGAGTGTGTCACACAGAGGTCTTAGGTTCCTAGTTTTACATCTTCTTCACCTTCTGAATACCCCATCCTACCACCTCCAATACTGCGCCCACTGTGCTCTCCAATACTATACTGCAGAAACTGTACCCTAAAAATACTAGTATTATGCAGATAACTATTGCTACATAGTGCCCTCAGAAATAATTGCGCCCAGCAAATAGTTCCCCTGGCAGTAGTAGTGCTGTAAACATAGTGTTGTCCAAAAATAATTGTGTTAAGCTCATACTGTACCAGGATGCCCCTACAGTAATAGTGCTCTCAAAAGTCTAATAATTTATAATGTAATAATTCTCTCTCAGAGTGGCTTTACTAGCAATAGTGCCCCATACAGTGCCCCCAAATAGTAATAATGCTTCCATACTGTTAATAATGTTCCTCAGAGTCCCCCAGTATTAGTAAATCCTACCATAATGTCCCCAGTAGTAATAATGCCCCCATAAGTAATAATAACCTCCTATAGTGTCCTCAGCAGTATAATGCCACCTTGCAGTGCTGCCAGTGATATTAAAGCACTCATAATGTCTGCCAGTAAATAAAAATGCCCCCATATAGTATCTCCAGTAGTACTAATGCCCTCTTACTGTGTCCCTCAGTAGTAGTATTGCCCCTTTATAGTGCTGCCCATGACAATAAAAACCCCATAATGTGTGCCAAAAAATGCCACATTATAGTCATCCTATTAGTACTAATGCCCCTTTACAGAGCTTCCAGTCATAATAAAGCCTCCACAATGTGTTTGAGTAGATAAAAATGCCCTCCTTATAGTGCCCCCAGTAGTACTAATACCCCTTAAGGAGGTGCCCTTGTTAATAAAGCTTCTATAATATGTTCCAGTAGATAAAAATGCCCCCTTATAGTGCCTCCAGTAGTATTAATTTCCTCTTACAGTGCCACCAGTGAAAATAAAACCCACAAATAAATAAATATATCCTTATAGTGATACCTGTAGTACTTATGTCACCCATGGTGCCTCACCCAGTTATAATAATGACCCCCCCCCCCCCCACATAGTGGCCAAACAGCATGCTGCCCTAAGGTGCCAAAGGAAAATAAATAATATCCCTGTAATAGTTTCAAGCGGGCAGTCTCTGGTGCACAGGTATTGCTGAACTGAGCCTGTACAGTGAAACCTTGAGCCCCAGCCCGCCTCTTCAACTGTTGTATTCATTTTATGCAGTGCTGGTGGAGTTAATATATCTGTAGTAGTTATTATGGGCACAGAGTTTTGCCACACCAGTGCACCGGAGAATGCCCACTTGCAAATAATACTTATTTGCGGGCACTGCCTAGTAGGGGCTGCAGGCAAAATTAATACAACTGTTGAAGTGGTGTGCTGGGGAACAGGAGCCTTATATTCACAACAACACCTACCTGGCAGTGGGCGGCTGGGGGCAGGTGGCTAAGTGGGGCAAAAATGGCTGCTAGAGTGCTGTTAACTCTTAACTGTAAAGCCTGTCCTCCCTTATGTGTGTTGCGATTCCCTAAGGATAGGGGCAGAAGTACATGAAGTGTGTTAGTGGGACAATCTCCCAGATCTTTCATCCTGAAATTGCTATTGGCTGCAAATCCCATCTATGGATAATAAATCAGAGCTGAAACACATCTGATAAGTCAAAACAGAAAACGGTGTGAATGCAACATAAACTTACAAAAGGCCTAAAAATGATCACAATTTAATTGTCATGCAATCGACATATCAAACTATGTTTAGCTTCTTTGCATAAAAAACAACTAGATGAGCATATGGTTACCTACAGTATATCATTTTATGTAATTGTCACTTTTATGATGATGAATGGATTTTTCAACAATAAATTTCTCCTTAAAAACGACTTTTACGATCATTCGGAACTGGAACACACTGCAGACCTGTTTTTAGCATATCCCATTCTGAGAATTGTACAGGAAGAATTTATTTTGAACTAGAACAAAAGTCGAACCAGTTCCTCAAAATGAGAGCCTGTTGACAGGAAAAGAATAGTGGAAATAAAGTTGTGAAGCGTAATGAAAACAATGGCATTCCACCATGTAGACAATTTCCTCCAACTTCCGATAATAAAATTATGTAATTCCCATAATCCCAGAGGAGACTCATAAGGCAAACAGCGGTTTTATTAAAGCGCACAGAATCAACAGTTTTCCTGTTTTTCTCGAATAAGGTCACCTGGATAATGTATATTCAGCTGTTCATGCTTGTTGTTTGCTATCATAATGGATGTTCCAAGGGAACAGGAATGTCTAGCCCATCAGTGTGTAACACCAAACAATATTGTGATGACTAAGGGAATAAAAAGGTACAAAACAAGTGATGTAAATGTCCATTTATGGATTCTTCTTATGAATCAACATAATATAGTGTTTTTACACAGCAGTGTATCTTCAATATACAAATAACCAGCTCCCAGTGCATGTGGTGCTTCATGCGGATGTTCTAATATTTACCATTTAAGGACACAGGATAGTTTGGCACTTAAAAGGGTTGTCCGGGTTCAGAGCATTTCATGCTCCGATGCTCTCCTTTGCCATGCTCTGAATCGCATAGGGCAAAGACATTTTATGGAGTTCCGGTGACGTACCGTGCTCTCCATAGGGCAATCTACACGGAGGCTTCCGCCTGCAGTGGGCCTAGTAACATCACCTGCACTGATGGGCAGGCTTTACCCTGGGTTCACACCTGAGCGTTTTACAGCGCGTTCCTACGCGCTGTAAAACGCTCGACAAGGAGAAACCAATGCTTCCCTATGGGAATGGTTCTCACCTGGGCGTTTTACAGCACGTACGATCGCGCTGTAAAACGCCCGACGCTCCAAAAAGTTCTTGAGCTTTTTTGGGGCGTTTTGTCGCGCGTTCCCGTACATAGACTTTCGGGAACGCGCGACAATGGGCGTTTGCTTGTCTCTGTATGCGCGATTGTAAACGCCGGTACAATCGCTCATACAGAGCGCTCCATCGCGAACGCTCAGGTGTGAACCCAGGGTTAGCGCTGCCCTTGCCTGCCCTAGCTTTAGCCCAGAAGTGTGTTATTCTAAACAAAAAAAACATTGCCCTTCATGATCCTGCACAGGGCAAGGGAGAGCATCAGAGCATTTCATGTACCAATGCTGATATCACAGGGCCTGTCTGGATGAAATTTTGGGTATCTCCAGGTTCAACTCTGAAAAGTGACAACCCCTTTAAGGCTGCAGATTATTATTATTTTTTTTCACTTTTTATTACATTTTTTGTGGGAGGTGAAGCGACCAAAAAATGGAAATGAGCCATTTTTTTCCTCTCCACAGGATAGGGGATAACCGACTGGAGCGGGTCCTACCGCTGAGACCACCATCGTTCATGAAAACGGGGCCCTGTACCCCCTGCAGCCCCTTTGAAATGAACTGAGCAGCCAGTTGGGCATATATGCGGTGGGAATTCTGGACATAGTATCTGCCAAACTTCCTTAGAAATGAATGTAGTGGCCATGCGAATTTTCGACCAGCCACTCATTTCAGGGCAGGCTGCAGGGGATGTGGGGCCCCAGTTCTCTTGATCGGTGGGGTTCTCAGTGGTAGAAACCCCACAGATCTAATACTGTATTTATCCCCTATCCCGTGGATAGGGGATAACGTGTAACAATTGGAATACCCCTTTAAGTAGGAAGAACATGGGGTGGAGACAAACTGACAGACAGATCACAAACAATCTAAATCTTCTAGGAAGTGCCCATAAGAGACAATGAAGAACGCCAAAAACACGACAGATGAATTCTTGTATGTAAGGGTATGCAGGTAAGTTGAGCACTGATTGACAATAAACACATTAATCAGCGCTTGCTTCACACTATTTGATGCAAAAGTAGCAGGGGTAATGTACAGATATAGCAGAGGTAATGTACAGATGTAGCAGGGGTAATGTACAGATGTAGCAGGGGTAATGCTCAAGCTTTGTGTTAATATTGAATCGCGATTTAGTACAGTATATTGGGTAGGAACAATTGTTGCTTCCCTATTCAGTCTATATAACTAATTATTATGTAATCAAAGATGTGCTGACGATAATTAGGTAATCTTTCACGGTGAATGAAAGATACAATCAGCTGACAAACAAGTGTTTGCTCCCTTATCGACTAATTGATGGCACAAATATAGGGGCTAATTATTGGGAAAGTTTTCTGATAATTGAATCAGTGTAATAGCGGCTTAAGTTCTTGGATGAATAGAGAGGCAGAGCATATCCATAACCAGCGCTTCATTCACACTGGGGAACAAGATGCCCCGTTCTCATAATCAGCCGGGGTGACAGCAGTTGGAGGCCCACCAATTAGACACTTCTCCTCCAGGGAATAAATGTTTGGAATTGGAGAACTTCTTTAACAGGGTAGAAGAAGCTACTCGTCGTCTGAAAGATATGCTCAAACCCTTTAGAAAACATGAGGCATAAAATGGCTTATTGTAGGGAGAACAACACTGGAGAAGAAACAGTTATTATAAAGTGAAATACTGTATAAACTGCAGCTGACTACAACTTTTAACTATTTGCTAACTACTGTATATGCTAGAGCATGGAAAATCTACTCATTTCTTAGCCTACTTTTTTGTGTTGGCTTTTAAAAAAATTGCAGCTAAGTGAAAACTAACTGAAGTCACATCATTCTTGCAATGTTTCAACTTATCGTAGTTGAGTAGAAATATGCAGCATCAAAAACCACATGTATTACTACATTGGATAAACCTAACCACATAAATTAAAAAACTACGTAACGTCTGGTTTTATACTGATAAAGTCATAACATTTTACTGACATGAAAATATAGTATTATATGTCCATTATGGTATATCTCCTTCTAGTGACAATCATCAGTGCTATCACCCCTGCATCTACTGTATCCCAGTCTTCCTGCTGCACACATTGCCTATCTTCAGTTAGCTTATGTTTGCTTTCTAGTGAACCTGCCTTTTCTCTTTGTTTTCCTTTAAAGAATTGGTCAATGATAACTATTGTAAACTCTTGGGCAATTTCCTGTTTTTCACAAGGGATATGGGCTTGAAACCTTTTTGAGGACATCACATGAGCATTTTCAAAAGCAAACTAATTATTCCTGTCTACAGTCTTTTATCTAAAAAGAAAAAAAACTTCCCTTTAAAAAGTGCAAAAAATACATCTGTTATGGGCAGTGGGTGTGGACCCACTATCCCAATTAACCGGCTTGACTTAAGGCTAACTCTAAGGGCTCATGCACACAAATGTGTTTTCCTTCTTTGTCTTTTCAGATTTTTTTGCGGACCGTATGCAGAACCATTCATTTCAATGGGTCCGCCAAAAAAAACGGAAGTTACTCCGTGTGCATTCCATGTCCGTATGTTCGTATTTCCACTCCGCAAAGAAAATAGAACATGTTCTATTATTGTCCGCATTATGGACAAGGATAGTACTGTTCTATTAGGGGCCAGCTGTTCCGTTCCGCAAAATATGCAATGCACACGGACGTCTTCCGTATTTTTTGCGGATCTGTTTTTGGCGGACCGCAAAATACAAACAGTCGTGTGCATGAGCCCTAATGGTTCCTTTACACGGGACGATGCACAACCAGATTGTCGTGAAGGAAGTGTTCCTTCCCAACAATTTGCTGATCATCAGCGGAGAAGACCTCTGCATGTACTCCAGCTCCCCCAGAGTATGGGGAAGAGGGATCTCCATTGCCATCACTCTTCCCCATACATACTTGCTGTTTCCCAACAGCAGATTGTGTTCACGATCTGCCATTGCGAAACAAGGATTTTTTGTGCTGCACAAACGATCCAATTACCTGATAAACTAGCGTTTTGCTTGTTCAACAGGTAATCGGTGGTGAATTTACGCTGCCAGATCATCAATAGCAAGCATTGCTATGAACTCTCGTGAGCGATGACCTGCTCAATTCTCTGCCCGTGTGAAGGGCCCTTAAAGGGATTATCCTAGAAGTCTTACGGCATTCACCCTTTAACCCTTACACAGGGATCTGGACTTCGGAGGAGGAGCCACCAGACCGCTGCCTCTTGAGAGAGTCCCTGTGTGGTTGATGGCTCACCCATGGGGTCTTTTGCACTAGTACGACTCATCGGGAGGGTCAGGAAATGTGTGTAGTCTGAAGACGGGCAGAGATCAGCACAGGTAGCAAACTAGCATAGCGATGAGACAAGTTCAAGGTCAGGGCATGTGGGAGTAGGGCAATCCAAGAAACAGGCTAAGGTAAGGGTAGGCAGCTAAAAGTGGTCAGGCTGGAGTATGGTACACGGGTAGTCAGACATATACACCTTTGCTAGTTCTTAGAGACTTGGAAACCTAAAGCTCAGGAACCATCCTATTGGGGAGGGTGCCTTAAATAACCATGGACAGCCAGCCATTTGCTGGGGAAGCATTTGGATGTGTGCTGGCCCTTTAAGTGGCTGGGAATAAGCATGTCCTATAGAGGAGGCCACAGCCTGCACACACATTTAAAGATGCCAGTGGCTGGAAACACTGCCAGAAGAAGTGCAAGACAGCGGTGGGCAGCAGTGGTCAGGGATAAGTGGCGTGGTGTACAAGCTTGCAGGGAAGAATGGAGCAGCAGCATGCACAGACCGCCAGAAAATAAACATCTCATTTACCTGGAATCCAATAGTATGTAAGGAGAAAAATACTATGAATTCTGAATATAAATATATTTAATGGACCTTTTTAAAGTAAATAAGTGGTCATTTACATTTTTTTTTAATGTGTAAATTAATAAATTAATAACATTAGAAAAAATTCATGTATAGTATGTGTAATGTTTTTGGAGACTTTCTGTTGATTTATGTAACTATTTGTCTCTTTGTGCTTGTATCGTTTTATTATCCCTTTATATTGTAATACTGTAGGTCAGATTTTGATTTTAACTTTTTGGGATAAAGACACAGACTGCTTTGGGCAGTGTACTCTCTCTCTTTGAACAAAGTGCCATTAGTATCAACCAATCTGAATTGGCCCAGCCATATTCTAGAACATTCTACAAATGGCTTTTAAACATCAACACTGAACAAAAATATAAACGCAACACTTTTGGTTTTGCTCCCATTTTTCATGAGCTGAACTCAAAGATCTGAGCTGAACTCAAAGATTTTCTACATACACAAAAGACCCATTACTCTCAAATATTGTTCACAAATCTGTCTAAATCTGTGTTAGTGAGCACTTCTCCTTTGCCAAGATAATCCGTACCACCTCACAGGTGTGGCATATCAAGGTGCTGATTAGACAGCATGAATATTGCACAGGTGTGCCTTAGACTTCCCACAATAAAAGCCCACTCTGAAATGTGGAGAAACAATGTGGCAGTGTGCAGTGATACAGGTCCACTGTACTTCTTGGCGCAAAGACACAACCTCAAGAGCTTATGAATAAATCCTTTATTGTTCATCTATAGTGGTGACGCTCCTTACATACATTCTCTCTCCCCAGCCTTACATACAGACAGTGCCGACCCGGCACACTGCCATTGTCTGTCAGCACTGTGTGTGGTCCTCACCCGATACACGCACGCAGCCCTGACCCAGCATTCAGCCGCTGCACATCCCCTCCGCTACCCACACACAGTGCTCTTACTCACAGTGCTCTAACTCCCAGCATGTCAATCATAGTCCCCTTCTCCCCCTAACCTTTTATACAGCGAGCCTTTTTCTCCCTAGCACGCTGAGAAAGAAGCTCTGTCTGCACAGAGGACATCGTTTTTAATTTTCAGGTAAATCATCTTCATTAAAAACTGTTTGTTTTACTACAATGGTACAACATGTCACAATCTTAAAGGGGTTTTCTCATCTCAGACAATGGGGGCATATCTCTAGGATATCCCCCCATTGTCTTATAGGTGCGGGTCCCACCACTGGGACCCACACCTATTTCGAGAACGGAGCCCTGAAAGTGAAGGAGAGCGCACTGCGCATGCGCAGACGCCCTCCATTCATTTCTATGAGGCCGCCAAAAATAGCCGAGCGCTGGCTCGGCTATTGCCATCTGCCCCTTAGAAATGAAGGGGAGCATGGGCCGCGCATGCGCAGCATGCTCCAATTCACTTCTATGGGAGAGGCGAGGATTAGCGCTTGGTGGTGGATGGACCCCGGTGGGACCCGCGCCTATCAGACAATGGGGGCATATCCTAGCTATATGCCCCCATTGTCTAAGATGGGAATACCCCTTTAATTCCACTTGCACTCCCCCTCTAGATCGAACACTAGCAATAGGAACAGGACAAATTTTTGGGTCATTATACAGCTATCCATATACACCTCCTGGCACTTGTTTGCCCACATCACTCTCTTTTACAAACGTTGGTCTTTTTGACAAAGGCACTGAAGGCAGCCCACACCACCTTCAAGTCTGTATTATATATATATTTTTATTATATATATATATATATATATATATATGCACTAAGTATATACTTATCACCCATGATTTTATAAACGCTGGTCTATGTGGCACAGGTACTGAAGGCAGCCCTCACCACCTCCAAGTCTGCATTATATATATATATATATATATATATATATATTTATCACCCATGATTTTATTATTATTGATATTACCATTATATACATGTTTATTCTATCACACTCCATCCCATTTACAAACTAACATCAACTAGTCACTATCAATACTACTATATATATGAGTGGATGTATAATAAATAACCACTACACCAAACAAACCAGACGACAACATAAATATCTTACAAACATGATTTATATTTAATTTTCCTTTATTGATTTTTTTCATTGATATACTTTTTGACACCACCAAATATACCTTATACAATCAGATCATGTCATAATTCATCCATTATATTACCAAATATTATTATGAATTTTATCGCAATTAATGTTTATGTATATACTTATGAGTTTTTTTATTTCTATTTATATCTATTTATATATATATATATATATATTTTTTTTTTATTATTTCTTCTATTAATTTATGTGTTTACATACTAAATATTGTATACTATCCCTGGCCCGGAATTTATGTTCCCACTCTTTTACCCACCTTATTTCATTCTATTTTTTTATGGAACTTTTTAGACTTGAAAAAGGAGTTTCTTCGACTCCGAAACGCATTGTCACCACTATATACGAACAATATAGGATTTATTCATAACCTCTTGAAGTCGTGTCTTTGCGCCAAGAAGTACCGAAAAACAGTAGACCATTACCACTGCATATCCCTACATTGTTTCTCCATCACTCCTCCAGAGAACTGGCAACCCTTCAAAAAAGAAGTAAACGGTACTGGCAGCATCGACCACCTTTTGATCATACGATTACACTAGTGTTGTGCCTATGCATGCACAACACGAAAAGGTGAGTAGTGATGAGCGGCAGGGGTCATATTCGAATTGATATTTTTGCAAATATTTTGTAGAATATTCGGCATATATTCTCTAAAATCATATGTTCAGATGGAAAAAAATGATGACTATTCATCATTACAAATATATAGCACTATATTCTA
This sequence comes from Bufo gargarizans, assembly GCF_014858855.1. Classification (NCBI taxonomy): domain Eukaryota; kingdom Metazoa; phylum Chordata; class Amphibia; order Anura; family Bufonidae; genus Bufo; species Bufo gargarizans. Next base: position 259,278,232 of record NC_058081.1, on the reverse strand, counting down.
AATCAGGGATCAGCAACCTTTGGCACTCCAGCTGTGGCCAAACTACAACTCCCAGCATGCACACCTCCTTGGCTGTTTTCAGAGCTCCCAGAGAATTGAATGGAGCATGCTGGGAGTCGTAGTTTCACCACAGCTGGAGTGCCGGAGGTTGCTGATCCCTGTTCTAAATATTCGCAAATTCTCGAAGTGCCGATATTCGAGATTAAAATTTGCTATTTGAATATTCGAGCTCAACACTAAAGGTGAGCATAACTGATTATATTTTTCTCTATCAACCATCTACCTCGAAACTATTACACTATAGGCGCTTCTCCTTTTTCTTCCACAATTACTCTGAAATGTGCACAGTTTTGCCTTACTGGGGGGCAGAAAACCAGTCAGTTTCTGGTGTGGCCACCATTTGCCTAATGCAGTGCAACACATCTCCGTCGCATAGAGTTGATCAGGTTGTTGATTGTGGCCTGTGGAATTTTGGTCCACTCCTCTTCAATAGCTGTGCGAAGTTGCAGAATATTGGCAGAAACTGGAACACGCTGTCATATACACCGATCCAGATCATCCCAAACATGCTCAATGGGTGACATGTCTGGTGAGTATGCTGGCCATACAAGAACTGGGATGTTTTCAGCTTCCAGGAATTGTGTACAGATCCTTGAAATATGGGGCCGTGCATTATCATGCTGCAACATGAGGTGATGGTCGTGGATGAATGGCACAACAATGGGCCTCAGGATCTCGTCACGGTATCTCTGTGCATTCAAAATGCCATCAATGCACCTGTGTCCATAACTTACGCCTCCCCATACCATAACCTCACCACCACCATGGGCCACTCGATCCACAATGTTGACGTCAGCAAACCACTCACCCACACGACGCCACACACGCTGTCTGCCATCTGCCCTGAACAGTGAAAACCGGAACTCGTCCATGAGCAGAATGCCTCTCCAACGTGCCAGACGCCATCGAATGTGAACATTTGCCCACCCAAGTCAGTTACGGTGACAAACTGCAGTTAAGTCCAGACCCCAATGAGGACAACAAGCATGCAGATGAGCTTCCCTGAGACAGTTTCTGACAGTTTGTGCAGAAATTTTTTGGTTATGCAAACCGATTGTTGCAGCAGCTGTCTGGGTGGCTGGTCTCAGACAATCATGGAGGTGAACATGCTGGATGTGGAGGTCTTAGGCTGGTGTGGTTACACGTGATCTGCGGTTGTGAGGATGGTTGGATGTACTGCCAAATTCTCTGAAACGCTTTTGGAGTCAGCATATCAATTGCACGCTCGGTCAAACATTGAGACATCTGTGGCATTTTGCTGTGTGATCAAACTGCACATTTCAGAGTGGACTTTTATTGTGGGCAGTCTAAGGCACACCTGTGCAATATTCATGCTGTCTAATCAGCACCTAGATGTGCCACATCTGTGAGGTGGGATGGATTATCTCGGCAAAGGAGAAGTGCTCACTAACACAGATTTAGACAGATTTATGAACAATATTTGAGAGCAATGGGTCTTTTGTGTATGTAGGAAAATGTTTCAGATCTTTGAGTTCAGCTCATGCAAAATGGGAGCAAAACCAAAAGTGTTGCATTTATATTTTTGTTCAGTGTTGATCTTTGAAAGCCATTTGTAGAATGTTCTAGAATATGGCTGGGCCAATTCAGATTGGTTGATACTAATGGCACTTTGTTCAAAGAGAGAGAGCACACTGCCCAAACCAGTCTGTGTCTTTATCCCAAAAAGTTCTAAATCCGACCTACAGTAATGGGTCTTTTGTGTATGTAGAAAATGTTTCAGATCTTTGAGTTCAGCTCATGCAAAATATGAGCAAAGCCGAAAGTGTTGCGTTTATATTTTTGTTCAGTGTAAAATCCACAATTTGGGACCCCAGATAGGGGGAAGAGGGAAACACCGGGGGTCCATCATCCTGTATCCTCATACTTTCTGTACACTACTGTGTGTCCAACCAGGCTGAGGAACAGCATCTAACCTCTAAAGGAGAGGTATCACACCTACTTTATCTATTAAAGGGGTTCTCCAGAAATTAAGAAAATGAAAATATGTAAATATTACTTTATTATAGATAAATTCCCAAATACCTTTCATTAGGTATAATGCCCCTTTTTTTCTGGGGAGCAATCATTAGGAAAAATAAAATGGCTGCCATCCTATTAGTACACAGAACTTGTCCTAATCACACAGCAGGAGAAATAAAATAGCCGCTGTCCTATTAGTACACACAAAACCTGTCCTAATCACATAGCAGGACAAGTTACTTCAGAGCACTGAGCTAAAGAGCTGCCTCCTCCTCATCTCTGCTCTACTTGTCAGGGATCATGATCTTGAATAAAGTTTAATATGATCTTCAGCTGAATCTCGGAGTTCATAAGGAGACATGAAGAACAGAGAGGACGGACAGGACAGGCTGTAGTAATGGAGGCTGCATACAAGAGCTGCTGCTCATCAGCCTCACCCCACCTCCTCTCTGTAACTCATGTCTCCTCAAGATCTTAATTCCTACAGAGATTCAGCTGAAGATCATATTAAACTGTATTCAGGACCATAACCTCTGACAACCCTGAAAACCCCTGACAAGCAGAGCAAAGAGAAGGATGAGGCAGCTCTTTACCTCACTGCTCTGAAGTAACTTGTCCTGCTATGTGATTAGGACAGGTTTTGTGTGTACTAATAGGACAGCGGCCATTTTATTTCTCCTAATGATTGCTCCCTAGACAAAACAAGCCATTGTAACTAATGAAAGATATTTGGGAATATATTTTCAATAAAGTAATATTTAGATATTTTCAAGGGCTGCAGATAGAGCATTGTGTTGTATTATTGCATAGCATTGTGTTGTATTATGGATTTTATTTATTGTAGGTGTACTTTGCATTTATATATTATATATATATATTATTTTGGTGTTAGATGTTTGTGGCTTGATTTTTTTGAAATTGTTTGAATTTTGTTAGTTGACTATGTTCATGTGATTTTTGTATAAATATTACAGCATTTTTCGCCATATAAGACGTAATTTTTTTCCCCCAAAGGGGGGAAAATTTCAGTGCGTTTTATGGGGCGAATACTAATGAGCACTACCATTATGGAAGTGCTCGTTAGTACAGGAGGACCAGGGAACAGTGAGTGCAGGGCACTGTGTGTGGGCTCTCTACTCCCTTCTTCCTGTTCTTCCTTGGCCGCACGCCGTGCTGAGACCTGCACACAGTGAGAGGGTGTCGGCGTGCTCTGTGAACTCACACAGTGTGATGTTGGGTTACAGGAGTAGAAAGCTGGATGTTAGGAGTGGCGGTGGCACCTGGAACAGGAGAGGTAAGTTGATTTATTTTTTTGTTTCTACTCTGAGGTCTAATTGGGAGGTCTGATCTGAGGTCTGAATAGGGTTTTTATTAACATGGGTGTCTGATCTAAGGTCTATATAGGTGTTTTATTAACATGAGGGTCTGATCTGAGGTTCGATTTGGGGTCTTAAAAACATTGACGTTCTGATTGGGGGCCTTATAAACATTGAGAGACTGATCTAAAGTATTTTTAAAACCATTCTTTTTTAAGCTGTCAATTCTTTGCCATCCTAGAACTACCAAACATGTATAGTAAATATTCTTACACATTGTGAGGATTTGCTCGGGTAGGCAGGGTAAGCGGATGCAGTACAGAGGCCAAACAAGTTCGTAAATCAAAATGTCAGTGTTTATTTACACAAAAGGCAAAAGAAAAACGACTCATTACAGTCTTGGTGTTAATTCACACAATGAAAAGTCCATAGAACAAACACATCACCTTGCTAGCCGTTTTATCCCCGGCAGTCCACAGCAGGCTTTAGGGGGCCTGTTTTGCAGCATACAGCCCTCATGCGGCTCTCAACCTTCCAGCACAGCACCATGCTTCAGATCCCAAAACAGAGACTCTGAGCCCAGCTGCCTATTTAAAGGACAGTCAGGTGCTGCCAAAACCCGGACCGGCACTTAAACTCCGGTCCGGTATTTGATCTCACCTGGCTGGAAATCAGCCCAGCCGCCCATGTTGGGAGGAAAATACCTGACTTCCCAAACAAAACCCCTTGCTATGTCACAACATGTAAAACTAATTGTCACAATAGGGATAAGTGAGGCCCTGAACTTCACCCACATCACTGTCCCTACCTGTTTGCACGATCCGCCCTTGGTGATGATCCACAACTGGATAGAGGTCCCCTTCCGAAGTAGGTGCAAAGGTCTACAAGGAACAATACACAGGGAAAAATAATAAACAAAATGACATATACACAGAGCAGAAAAACAACTAGTCAGGTCAGGCAAACAGTACCAGAACTGAAGAAAACTTAAGACAGCAAAGTCATACAAGCCAAAGTTAATACCAGGAGAATCCAATATAATCCAAATCAGAAACCAAAACGTCACACCAGGGAATCTCATCAGATCCAAATCGTCAGGCAGAGGGATAATAGAAAATACGCCAAAATCCATAGGTTAAATGCAATATAGCCGGGTATATAAGGAATAGACACCTTAATCAAAGGCAACTGTGGGCAGCAGCCTGTTAAAGTAGGTAACCCCATAGGTCACATGGGATGTCCAAATCACAATCTGTCACTCCTGATTGGCTGGCCAGTTTATCTGGCAATGAGACGCAGACAGCACCGCTCTTTGGAGCAGAGATGCTGGCGGGCGGAGGTAAAAACATAACATTCATTTTCCTGTTTTGGACAGATCTTGAAAAAAAAAGGGAAATGTGATCCGAATGATTTAAAATATCAATCATTGCTTTAGAGATGTAGCTAGGCTTTCTGACACCTTGGGTAAGGATTCAGTACGGTGCCCACCCATTCCCCTGCACATACCTCCCAACTTTAGTAAATCAGATAGAGGGACAATATCAGCAGCAAATATTTTTTACATGCACCCCTCTAACTCCGCCCAATGTATAACTATGCTCACTCAATTCCACCCAGTGTCCTTAGGGCTATGGTTGAATAGCTTAAAACATACATTTTCAATAATATCCTTACATATATTATTTTAGGCGTAAAAATACTCAGATGCCCCCTTATTGCAACTATTTAGAAGCTGTGATTGTGTGACGGGGGCAGAGACTCGGGCTTTGATACATTTACTATCTTGTACCCTTGAAAACAGGTGTAAAAGAGGAGTGAAAACTAGTCTATTCAGGAGCCCAAGTAGTTTTTACTCCAGGCACATGGACTGCCAGAGCTGCGCCCAGTTCATAAATTAGGGACATCTTATGGCAGTGCAGAAGGGGAAAGAGATTGCCATAAAAATAATGTCTTTGTAAAAGACCCCAATATGTATGTACACCTGATAAAATCTATCATAGAATACACAGCGGTACCCTACCTACTGGTCTTACTGGTTTCTGGCATGTTGAAGCAATGTCCACTGGAATCGTGTAGTAGGAAGAGCATACAGACTGATTCCCGGGCCTGCACGCTCCTCCTTCACATCCCAGCATTGCAATGTGTGCCCTGCAGAGCGGAGCTGAATGGGCAAGCAGGGAGCGAATGGCTCCAAGCTCCGTTTACCCCTTCATTACTCACCTTACCAATCTGCTGGCACTGCCATTCAGCCACTGCGCGGATGTCTGCTTCTCTCCACTTCTTGGACTTGGGCTCAGCACAGAGGAATTGGCTATGACTGCTGCTATGCTAATTACAGGCCATGGCAGTTATCAGCCTCAGTCAGCGATTGGCTGAGCAGGTAGTCTAAGCCATTTCCTGAAAGTCAAGCCCGAAACTAGCAAGTGCAGAGGAATGGGGGCCAAACAGCAGTGGCTGGGAATCGGTGAAGTCAGTAATTATTTTTTTGCTATTTTAACTCATCTTGATACTGTTTTTAAATAAAATGATTACCCGAGAAAAAATATTTAGCCAGTTTATAGGAAGGGAATGCGGGGTAGATGCCCTAGGGCTTCCACCATGGTAGAGACTTGGAAGGCTTAGCATAGGCCTACAAGAGTAAGTTGGATGCAACACAGCCTCTCTGTATTCAGATAATTCCAGTGTTGTAGAAAGAATTATTATTATTAAGGCTACCACTATATTACAATTTTTTGGGATGGTAAGACATCCTTTTGTAGGCAGTTGTTGAAAATTTATGATGTTAGAGGTGGTAGAAGGCTTTCTATGAAATAGGTGCTGTATCAGCACTTCCTGTAAGGTTAAAGGGGTATTACAGCTATATCAAGTTATCCTGTATCCACAGGACAGGGGATAGCTTTAGATTATCGAGGCTCCTAGAGGCCCCAATCCTTGTGGAGCAGACTTAAAATGACGAGAGCAGGTGAATACACATGACCTCTTCATTCATTTCCATGGGAGTTGCCTCGGCCGTCTACGGAACTCTCACACGCATTTTCAACCACCCACTCCATTAATTTCAAGTAGAAGAAAAACTGTTAAAAATGTTTTATAAAGAACAACTGAAAAAATTATTTTTAGCCCAAAATATATAGAATGAAATAATAAAAAATGTGCCATAATGTCAATAGCTAGATAAACTCCATCATATAATTTTTTTAGTCCTGCAGTGATTTTGATGACAAAAGTGCCATTGAAACAATGTGTGTGAAACCAGCCTTCAAGTGCTGGGGATTACCGTTAGCAACGGATCACTTGTGGAGGAATTGCTCCCCCGGTTATAAACACGTTACCGTGTTTGGGGTGCCTCCCATTTAGGCCACTTTATTCAGTTATTTTTCTTTACATGTATTGAATGTGCTCATGCTTGTCATTGGTAACATTCTGGTGCACCTGGTAGCCTATGTCACATGGCCTGTTATAGGTGGGGCTCGCAGCCTCCTTCTCTCTTTTATTTTATTAGTGATCTTACTATGGAGGTATGTAGGAGCTTGGCTGTGAGTCGGTACTTACACCTATCAGACTGTGTTCACACACGATAAGTAGTTTAGCGGTAGGACCCACGCCACACTGAGATACCTTGACAGGGTGCACAGGGCTCCAATATGTTCCTGACTGGAAGATATTGGCTAAAGTCTCAGCTTTGAACATCAGCGTGAGGGTCTAGCCAGTATGGTCAGTCGCATATTATTGTGGTGCATCTTTTTTCAGTGATTTATGTATTTTTATATTTTCATCCACACATTATTTCATCTTGCGTAGGATGTTTTTGTGGTGCATGTGGTCCACTGCCAGCATTCTCGTGTCACGGCCACGGTTATGGTCGTGACTCCTCAACCGCATGCGGTTGCCTGCGGTTTGGTTTTGGTGTTCAATCACAGGTGAGCGCCGCTGGTTTGTGGCCTCACTTGTGGTTGCCGCGGGCAACTAGTTGTATGTGTTGGTTTCAGCAGAGCAGCCTGAGCGGTGCTGGGCAGATTGCTGCATGGCATGCGGTTGCACCTAACAACCTTCATGTTGGGTGTTGTGTTTGTTTGTCTGGTGTGCACTGGGTTTTGTGTTGTGTGTGCACTAGGACTCTTCCCTTCACTGTGGCTGCCCGTGGCAACGTTTGGCTGGATGTGTACATGTGGTGGCAGTGTCCCGGCCTTCGGGCTGACTCCCAGGACATGGTTGCCACCCATGTCGTTGCCTGCGGCAACAGCCACAGTGTGAGCTTGGTTTGGACACTTCCCCTTTAAGTGGTGTTTTCCCTTCCCTGGTGTTGGAAGGGTTAACTGCCTTTCTGTGTGTGTGAGACACTGGGTGTGTCTGTGTGGGTGTGGCCTCTTAGGCCTATAAAGCCTCAGTGTTTGGCATGTGTCAGTGGGTTGCTTCAGCCATGCTTTGCTGGAGCAGCTTCCTGTGTATATCATCTGCCAGTGGGGGCCACCCTTGTGGTCATAGGTTTATCTGTGAAGTTTATGTCTTGATGTTCAGTTGATGTTTTCCTTTGTCTCTGTTTATTGCAACTACGGATGTCCTGGTTACCTGTGTGTTATGTGTGCTGTGTCCTCTAGTTGTTCTGTGGACATTAGTAGTGCATGCATGGGTTCCAGTCAGCGTGGCTGTGACAGGTACGTGTGGAACTAGTAGTTCGCCTGTCATATCTGTATGTTGTATGTGTTTCCCCATTCCTTGTAGCTTGGCCAGTGAGACCCTTGTTCCTCCGTGTTCAGAAGGAACAGGCCGTCTTACCTTGACTCCTAGTTCAGGGACCGGTCGGAGGGTGAGGGATCCGAGGTTCCTGAGCATGGGCCCTCCTACCTTCAAGGTCGGCCCATGCAGCTAGGAGTTAGGGTCAGGTTAGGGACGCTTTAGGAGGTGACCTGCTCCCTAATCCTGTCGTTCTGGCCGAGCAGCTGAGGGTTTTCCCCATCCTCAGCCGTGACACCTCCATTGTATGCATTTATATACCTGCTTCCACCAAATACTGATTAAGGCGTTTGATATTCCTGCTTCCACCGAATACTGATTGAGGCCTGCGATACACCTGCTTCCACAAAATACTGATTAAGGGGTTTGAAATACCTGCTTCCACCGAATACTGATTGAGGCGTGCGATACACCTGATTCCACAAAATACTGAGTAAGGGGATCGATATACCTGCTTCCACCAAATATTCATTGAGGCCTGCGAGATACCTGCTTTCACAAAATACTAATTAAGGGGTTTGATATACCTGCTTCCACCAAATACTGATTAAGGGGTTTGATATACCTACTTCCACCTCAGCTGACTTCTCCTTTTCCACTGCTACCGCGTATTCTGCTCCACCCCCCAAGCTCCCCAGAACCTTTTCGAGGTCCCAGATGAGACGTTGCCATGCTGTGCTGCGGCTGTTGTGCCTGGAAGCTAAGAGCCACACCGGTCCTGCACTGCTTTCAGCTCTGCGGTCACAGGCCAATCAGTGGCTAACCCCACTCAATTTGACAGTTGGTAAAGTGGTGTGCGACAATGGTGCCAATCTGCTGAGCGCCCTGAAACAGGGCAAAATGACACACTACCCGTGCATGGCACACGTCCTGAACTTAGGCTACTTTCACACTGGCGTTTTGGTTTCCGTTTGTGACATCCGTGAGATGTCACAAGCATTAGTTTGCCTCCATTCCACCTCCATTCCGTTCTGGAGGCAGACACCAAAACGCTGCTTCAGCAATTTGGTGTCCGCCTGACGATGGAGAGGAAAACGGATTCGTCCTGACACACAATGTAAGTCAATAGGGACGGATCTGTTTTCACTGACACAATATAGCACAATGTTTTGGCTATGTTAAAGATAATAAAAACAGATCCGTTCTGAACGGATGCATGCGGTTGTATTATCGGTGTGGATCCGTCTGTGCAGATCCATGATGGATCCGCACCAAACGCGAGTGTGAAAGTAGCCTTAGTTGTGCAGTGATTCGTTGCCCAATACCCCGGGGTCCAGGACGTCTTGCGGCAGGCCAGGAAAATCTCTGGCTATTTTAGAAGATCTTACACGGCCATAGCTTGCCTTGCTGATGTTCAGCGGCAACACCACAGGCAGTCAGACGTCTGATTTGTGACAGCCCGAAGTACTGGAACTCCACCTTGTATATGCTTGATAGGCTGCTCCAGCAGCAATGTACTGTTAACAAGTCCTAGTGATGGGCGGCAAAGGCAATATTCTAATTTGCAATATTTCGCGAATATTCAGTAGAATATTAGTCATATTCGAGAATTGTAGATGATTTTCTTGATCGCGAAAATCAGGCATCTAATATGCGCGTATTTGCGTATGCGCAATACTGGCTTGGCCTAGTTTTGCTATCTTTATCAAACTGCGGGAAGCTTGCAGAGACTTGAAAAGATGGTGGGCAGCAATTTTTGCGACAGTGAGCAAGAACTCCTGATCACTGTAAGTAATGTTACTGTACATTACAGCACTTTTTACATTTCACATGCATTGCAGAACAATGGCTTTATATGCAGATAGTGTTCCAAAATATTTGTGATTGCGAAAAAGTGCGTTATTGATGCGAATTTGTATTTGCAATACATACAACTTCACATTTTATCAGGTCTGACTATATATTACTGATTGGTGCACTAAGTATTGTTGTGACATCACAGCACTATGTCTGCAGCATGTATGTATGGACAGCAGAGAAATATCTCTCAAATTCACATTGCACATTCACTTTAATGCCAGACACTATATACCACACACCATATACCTCACACACAGTCTATACATTACAGTTTGTGTCCTGTTGGTCAGGAGAAGCTTTCGTTGTCTGACCGCCAGGATTTGCTGGTTCATTTAGTGTTACCCAGGGTACACCACAAGGAGGTGAACCAGCTTTACACCCCATACCGTACCGTCACTTCACTAGACAGGTACATCTCTGCTCAGCTGGCCAATATCCGATTGCTCAGACCCCACACACATACAATTGCAATGCAATCCGATCTTATAACGGTAACATTAAATCTAATATTTCCCCTTCAAACATTTAAATGGTTTTGGCTGTGTTGTTGATGACATTATTTTCAAAACTTGTATTTAAAAAATTTGGTATTATATGCTTGTATCTTCATCCTACAGCGCATGTTGGAGGGAGGGTACGACAGGATCTGGGTCCAGGATAAAAAACAGCGGATCGTGAGGGATTTAAGGAAGGAGCTTAGGAGGGAGTATAAGGGAAAGCATAGTGTGATGGCTATCATGAAACATTGGTCGGATTTGAAGAGGAGGCACATTGGCTGGATCACAGAGATCCGTGACAGAAAATCCCCAGGTACAATGCTTACATTACATTTGTATCTGTCGCCTACACTCTGTAATATATATATATATTTACAGTTACGCAAATAAGTATTTCATCCCTTTACATCCTTTATGATTACTTAGTACCTGGTGTGACACGTAGCAAATCAGCCATTTACATCATACATCTCCACCTCACTGTGTGTGTATATGTGTATGTATATATATATATATATATATATATATTTATACACACAATGAGGTAGGCATATATGATGTAACCAGCTGATTTTGTACATTTCACACACACATAAATATATATACGTGTGTGTGTGTGAATATATCCATAAACTGCAATCATCATTCTGTATTCCAGTAAAAGGCCCCGTCCATCATTGCATTAGATACATCCCCCACTTAATTTGCATTTGTTATGAGTTCTGAGTTGTTTGTCAGAATGATGAATATTGTGTGATTACAGGGGTTACCGTTCCCTCAGTCCGCATCAGGCGTTCCAGGGAGGATTTGGAGGTGGTGGAGGTCTCCAAAGAGGAGGAAGAGAAGGGAAAGCAGGCAGGCCCCTCCCAAAATGTGGACGCCCCTCCCCCACCTGATGTTGGCAAAGTGGTGGAGGTGGCGGCGGAAGAGGCCGGACCCTCTCATTAGCCGGATTCCACTCCCCAGCTCATGATGAGGAGGATGTCACCAGCCCCCGCCAGAAGGGTAAATATGTGCACACAGCAATATAACTATGTATACATAAGGCTACTTTCACACTTGGGTTCAGGGTTCCGCTTGTGAGTTCCGTTTGAAGGCTCTCACAAGCGGCCCCGAACTGATCCGTACAGCCCCAATGCATTCTAAGTGGATGCGGATCCGCTCAGAATGCATCAGTATGGCTCAGTTTCATCTCTGTTCCGCTCAGCAGGCGGACACCCGAACGCAGCTTGCAGCGTTTTGGTGTCCACCTGGCCGTGCGGAGCCAAACGGATCTGTCCTGACTTACAAAGAAAGTCAATACTGCATGCTGTACAAGAGGCATTAGTGTACATTTTGATCAAAAGGCATAAGCCCACTCACCACGCCAAGGTTGCCTCTTTGAGTGGGACCTACTCTGACAAAAAAGGTGCAGCACACTGCGGTGACAAAACAGCACTGCCCTAGTAGGTGGCAGGACCCAGTAGTCAAACAGCAACCCTGCTGTCTGACAATGCCACCCGTAGCGCTGGGTCCTACCAACCCACCAGCACAGTGCCACAAAAACAAAGGCCACAAGCAGTACTGCACCATGTGAACAGTTGTCAAGCACAAAATGTCCATTACTATCCAGAACTGCAGGTTAATTACCATTTATATGCAGACTTCTGTGATTAAAACCACCTGTGCCGAATGGGAGAAGTGCTGATACCAGTAATAAAGAAGTCTTAATTGACCTGCAGTTCCTGATAGCATTGGACATGTTGTGTTAGACAACTGTTCACATGGTGCAGTACTGCGTATGTTTTCATGTAATTTTAAACAATAAGGTTGCAAACTCACCAGGATAAGGGTACTGGTAACGGTAGAGTATAAGGCCTACACATAACTCAGCAGGATCAGGACAGACAGCAGCAGGTTCTTTTCAGCAGTAATATGTTCCCAGGAATGGACCCCCACCCGACCGGGGCAACACCACAAATAAAAGTAGACACCTCTGACAGCAGCAGGTTCCTCGTCTAGAGCAGGAATGTGCTCCCATGTATACAAAATGCAATATTTTCCATTAAAAATTTTTTTTTCAAAGGTATTTTAACTTTGTAAAGCCCACAATAAATTAGTACAAATTTAGCTCCACACGCCTCCCGCACCGGTCTGTTCTCAGTTTCCATATCGGGCACATTGAGTCTGGAGACGAACACTGCGGTAACGTAGCCTGCCATGCTGTGTGCTCATTCCTCCAAGCCATAGGGCAGCAGAACTGGCGGGGTTTGACAGCGACTCTCTCATCCTCCTTTTGTCTGTGGTTTTCGGGGATCCCTGGTGTTGTCCGTGGCTGTGGGCAGGAAACCAAGGATGACATTCTCCTGGGTGATAAGCAGGAGCCATGGCACTCCACTGCTTCCAATTTAGTGAAAATGGGGGCCTTCATGCTTCAGTGTTTGAAGAGGGAACCCCGTATAAAAAGCATAAAGGGCAATGGCCAGTACTGGGTGGAAACGTACTTAGATCCCCGGTAAAAACACTAAATGGCGGACATGTTACCAGCATCACAGAGGGCTGGCAGAATACAACATTTCCAGGTCTTGCTGCGAGAGATGCTGCATTCTGCTGTTGCGGGTGCTGGCAGAGGAATTTCCACCACAACGAAACAGGTGTGGGTACCAAACCTACCGCACCTGCAAGAAGAGGGCGGTTTGAAGATGTGTTGGTCACTTTTGATATGAGATAATTCTTGTAGCCAACCCATTGACAGCCGCCCTCCAGATCCAGCCTGAGGGAACACCTAGACTGACAGGTGTCCGACTAGATCGGAATAATGGCCGATATGGATGCTGTGAGAAGTGAGAAACCCCTGGAATACTGGGTGTGCAGGCTTGACCTATGGCCAGAGCTGGCACAATTTGCCATGGAACTCTTGGCTTGCCCCTCGTCGAGTGTCCTGTCCGAAAGGACGTTCAGTGCAGCAGGGGGGATCGTGACCGATAAGCGCACTTGCCTAGCTCACGACAGTGTGGACTACCTCACATTTCTAAAAATGAATGAGGCATTGATCTCGGAGGAATTCAACACCTGTGACGACCACATGTAATTGAATTTTCTCATGCCAGCCCACACATATCCGCCACCACCCGGAACAAAGAATGGTCCTTGTCTTATGTATATACAGCAGCATAAAAGGCCTTTTCTGTCAGGTGAATGCCTAATTTTTGGGGCCTCTACTCCAGTGGCCTACAGTAAAATTTTTATCCAGTGACTGCCTAATGTGCATCCAGACACATAATAACTAGTTTTTTTTCTGTCAGGTGAATGCATAATTTTTGGGGCCTGTACTGACTTCAGTAACATTTTTAGCCAGTGACCGCCTAATTTACCTCCAGCCACATCATCACAAGCTCTTTTCTGTCAGATGAATGCCTAATTTTTGCGGTCTTTACTGGCCTACAGCAACATTTTTAGCCGGTGACCGCCTAATGTACCTCCAGCCACATCATCACAAGTTCTTTTCTATCAGGTGAATGCCGCCTAATTTTTTGGGCCTGTACTGGCCTACAGTAAGATTTTTAGCCGTGACTGCCTAATGTACCTCCAGCCACATAATCGCAAGTTCTTTTCTGTCAGGTGACTGCCTAATTTTTGGGGCCTGTACTTCAGTAAAATTCTTCTAGGCTCCAGCAGGGCACATTTTTGAGAGTTTCCTTTTCAGATGCATAAAAATGGCCCCTTATTAAAATACATATTTTTTGCCAATGATCCCCCTCTAGCATGTCACTGTCAATGTTGTGGGACGATTTGTGAACTTCTAGCAAATATGACCTGAAGGTTTTTCAGGTTCACCTGCCATTAAAGTGAATGGGGCCCGCAACAAACACGCGGTTCACGAACATTTGATTGCAAACACACGTTCGCGATCGCTAAACGTCCTGGCCGATGTTCGTCCATCACTACAAATCACAAAAGGAGGATGTCTCCTCTGATGTAGATTTTCTCTTTCCTGATCTTCTCCATTGGGATCAGACCGCCATGATGACATCTCTCAGCAAGGTTTTGTCTTTGCAGAGTTTGGGGTGTTTTTGGGGAACGGCGGGCAACGGGGAATGGCAAAATAAGATGGGGCCCTCACATCCAAGTGTAAGAGAATAAAAAAACAACAGCACAAGCAGCAATAACTGAAGGTATGTATAATAGCACAGTATATCAGAATACCCACATTATAGCAAAAATCTACTATATTGTTATTCCCTACAAAAAGGTGCACTGTTCTAACCTCTGGGACCCATAGGAAGTGCTATATCTGCTACAGCTATAGTAACACCCATGTTCCTTAGGCCTCTTTCACACGAACGACACGGATTGTGTCAGGATGCGTTCAGGGTGCATTCAGTGAAACTCGCACCATTTCGCAAGCACATTCAGTCAGCTTTGTCTGCAATTGCGTTCAGTGTTTCAGCTTTTTCTGTATGGGTGCAATCAGCATTGCACCCAGACTGCATCCGAATTAGGGCTCGTTCACACAAACGTGTTCTGCCCGTCAGCATATTGCGGACCTCATCACTTCAATGGGTCCGCAAATCCAGAGATGTGGAACGGTGCAGAATGGAAGCACGGAACGGATCACTACGGAAGCACTACGGAGATAGATAGATAGAACATGCTTTATATTTTTGTGGAACTGAGGGATCGCAGACCCATTCAAGTGAATGGGTCCACGATCCCCATGAGGCTGGGCCACGGTTGGTGCCCATGTATTGCGGACCGCAATTTGTGGTCCACAGCACAGGCACTGGCTTTACACGGTCGTGTGAATGAGCACTTACAATGAGTTTTTCAATAAACCCCCATTCACTTCTATGGGACCAGAGCTGCCTGAAAAAATGCAGCATATAGAACATGCTGCGATTCTCACGCAACGCAGAACTGATGTGTGAAAAAAACCCGCTAATGTACACAGACCCTTGAAAATGAAAGGGTCAGCATTCAGTGTGGTTGCTATGCGTTCACTTCATGTATTGCACCCGTGCGGAAAACTCGCTTGTGTGAAAGGGGCCTTTCTTTATAGTATCTAAATGCTGAAAAATAACATTAAAAAAATTTACGTGCAATTTGAATCATTGTATTTATTTCGCATAAATCTCAGAATGGTTTCAGTAGAGGACTCTCTAATTGCAAAGTGTAGATATAGCAATAAACTGACACTTTTTGATGCATTTTACACCAAACATGAACGTGGGTACAGGCAAAAGAAGCAATTGAACTTACAAATATATAAAGAAATCATTAAAATTTTAAAAAACAAAACTTCACAAAAAATAACAAACCATAAACAGCACAAAAAATGCTACTATAAAAAAAAACAAAAAAAACAACACATGACATATTGATGCATTGGTGCACGTTATTGCAACAGCCTTTTTGGTTCATTTGGTTGTATTAATATTACATTGCTTGGGCATAAAAGCAAAAGAAAACAATTATCCTCCGCTAATCTGACAAGGCCACCAGCTCATTCAGCAGCTGGTATGTGGTCATAATTACTGGAATTAATTAGCCTAAGGAAATCAGGCCATGTGACCCGAGTATTCTCCATAGCATATGTGCTGGTTGTCATGACAGCATCGTTTAGAAAGTGTCAGAACTGGCCTGTCTGTGCTCATTCCTACTAGGATTTTGCAGATGTTATTTCTGAGTAAGGGCTCGTTCACACACAAGCATTTTTTGCATTCCGTATACGGTCCGTTTTTTTTGTTCCATTTACGGTCCGTATACTGAACCATTCATTTCAATGGTTCCGCAAAAAAAACAGAATGTACTCCGTATGCATTCCATTTCCGTATTTCCATTCAAAGATAGAACATGTCCTATTATTACCCGCAAATCACGTTCCATGGCTCCATTCGAGTCAATGGGTCCGCAAAAAAAAAAGAACACATACGGAATGTACTCCGTTTGTCTTCCGTATCCGTTCAGTTTTTGCGGAACCGTCTATTGAAAATGTTATGCCCATCCCAATTTTTTCTATGTAATTACTATATACTGTATATGTCATACGGAAAAACGGAACAGAAAAAACCGAATGGAACTGGAAACACTACTAAAACAAAAAACGGATCCGTTAAAAACGGCCCGCAAAACGCTGAAAAAGCTGTACGGTCATGTGAACAATCCCTAAGGCTTATTTTACACAAGCGATACGGAATAAGGGCTCATTCACACAAACGTGTGATGCTCATTGCCGTATTGCGGACCACATTTGTGGATCCGCAATACACGGGCACCGTTCCGTGGCCATTCCGCATCACGGATGCGGACCCATGCATTTTAATGGGTCTGCAAATCCGGAGATGAGGAACGGTGCGGAACAGAAGAACAGAACGGAACCCTACGGAAGCACTACGGAGTGCTTTCTGGGGTTCCGTTCCGTGCTTCCACACCGCAAAAAGATAGAACTTGCTCTGTCTTTTTTGCAGAACGGAAGGATCACGGACCCATTCAAGTAAATGGGTCTGCGATCCCCATGCGCCTGCCCCACGGACGGTGCCCGTGCATTGTGGACCGTAATTTGCGGTCCACAGCACGGGCACAGGTTTCATACGTATGTGTGAACGAGCCCTAAGTCAGGGTCTGTTCAGGGAAAAACTGATGGTTTTGAAGGGATGCAATGGGTTTTAGATATGTTTTTCACGTGTGTGAAGAAAAACTGAAGAATAACCCTCAACATGTCATTTTTATAAGGCCAGGGCTGTATGAAAAACACACAATATAGAATTTGCTGTGTTTTTACCTGACTGCAGAGGTGATCAATGATAAGCAACGTTCATGTGCACAGACCCATTGAAATGAATAGGTCAGGGTTCAGTCCGGATGCTATCCGGTTGCCAAATGCATCGCATTCGGACGGAAAACTTGCTTGTGTGAAAGAGACCAAATGAACACAACTAGACAGAGCACCAGAGTGCATTTACAAGTGACATTTTGTTGCAGACAGTTTTAACAAAGGCCTCATGCACACGAATGGGTCCGTAATCCGGAGGGTCTGGTACGGAACAGAGGCATCGAGCCCCACAGAAGCACTATGGACTGCTTCCTTGGTGTTTCTCTCCGTGCCTCTGCTTTGCAAAATAAAGAACATGTTCTATTTTTTTGCGGTGCGGACGGATCACGGATCCATTCAACGGCCGTGTGCATGAGGCCTTATTGAAATACATATGGTATCTGCCAAAACAACACCACTCACTTTCAGTCACAGAAATTTCAGCCGAAAAATCTTTCACATGTGAAGACACCCTTAAAGGGGTTGTTCTAGTTATGAAAAAAATGTATATAGCACTGAAAATCTGATGGACAGAAATATATAACTAAGCTAAGCAAGTTTTATGCAAAAAAATATATATATTTCCTCATTTCCCTGGTTCTTTTCTGGCCCTTTGTTTACATGCAATAAAAACAACCTCTGCCCCTCCCCCTGCACTGCTAAGGGAGTGGATACAAGAGCTGCCCTGAGAGACATGTCTGCCTGTTGGGAGACTCTGCAGTATGTTGTATGTGTAGGACTACAAATCCCAGCTGTACAATGAAACTGCTAAGGGAGTGGATACAAGAGCTGCCCTGAGTGACATGTCTGCCTGCTGGGAGACTCAGCAGCATGTTGTATGTGCAGGACTACAAGTCCCAGCTGTATAATGACACTGCTAAGGGAGTGGATACAAGAGCTGCCCTGAGTGACATATCTGCCTGCTGGGAGACTCTGCAGCATGTTGTATGTGTAGGACTACAAGTCCCAGCTGTATAATGACACTTCTAAGGGAGTGGATACAAGAGCTGCCCTGAGTGACATGTCTGCCTGCTGGGAGACTCTGCAGCATGTTGTATGTGTAGGACTACAAGTCCCAGCTGTATAATGACACTGCTAAGGGAGTGGATACAAGTGCTGCCCTGAGTGACATGTCTGCCTGTTGGGAGACTCTGCAGCATGTTGTATGTGTAGGACTACAAATCCCAGCTGTACAATGAAACTGCTAAGGGAGTGGATACAAGAGCTGCCCTGAGTGACATGTCTGCCTGCTGGGAGACTCAGCAGCATGTTGTATGTGCAGGACTACAAGTCCCAGCTGTATAATGACACTGCTAAGGGAGTGAATACAAGTGCTGTCCTGAGTGACATGTCTGCCTGCTGGGAGACTCTGCAGCATGTTGTATGTGTAGGACTACAAGTCCCAGCTGTATAATGACACTTCTAAGGGAGTGGATACAAGAGCTGCCCTGAGTGACATGTCTGCCTGCTGGGAGACTCAGCAGCATGTTGTATGTGTAGAACTACAAGTTCCAGCTGTACAATGACACTGCTAATACACACAGGATCTTCCCCCTATCTTCTTGTGCAATGCTCTCTCTAGTCCTTCAGCTCCTGTGCCCAGAATTGCTTCTGCAGCTAGCCAGTCTGTGCAGCTGAAGGGGTTAAGAATCCTAGGATAGAGCAGACAGCCGGCAGTGAAGGGGGGCGTGGCCAGCACAGTGAAGTCTCATTTACAGGCTTGTAAACTAAGGGCTCTTTCACAGTTGCAGCAGGACGGATCCGGCAGGCTGGTCTCCCTGTCGGATCCATCCTTCCGCTGTTTCGCCGAGCCGCCGGACCGCCTCTCCGTCCCCATTGACAATAATGGGGACAGGGGCTGAGCTCCGGCACAGCACGGTGGTGTGCGGCGAAAGCCGTCGGACTAAAAAGTCCTGCATGTCCAACTTTTTAGTCCGGTGGCTTTCGCCGTGCACTGCCGTGCTGTATGAGGGTTTGTTTTCTTGTGGGACAAGTTGAACTTTCTAATGGGACCATTTAATATTGCAGATGTAGTGGAAGGCTGGAAAAAAATCCAAATGGGCTGAATTTGGAAAAAATTCCGCAAATCCAAAATGCTCATATTATTAAAATATAAGTTTATTTTTCTTACATGCTGAACGCCATAATGGAAAAAAACAATCAAAATATCTTATTCATCATTTTATCGGCATTTCAGCTCCCCAAAAAATGTAATAAAAAGTGAGCAAAAAGTCATACACACTTAGACCTCTTTCACACGGTCGTCGCGTGTGAGGGCCGGATAGGATGCGGGTGAGTCACAGGAAAATGCGCAATTCGGCATGTTTGGTACCCAGACCCGAACCCGGACTTCTTCACAGAAGTTCGGATTTGGGTTAGGTGTTGTGTATATTTTATTATTTTCCTTTATAACATGGTTATAAGGGAAAATAATAGCATTCTTAATACAGAATGCTTAGTAAAATAGGGATGGAGGGGTTAAAAAAAATACTAAATTAAACTCACCTCATCCACTTGTTCGGGCAGCCCCGCTCGCCTTCTTTCTTCTTCTTTGATGACCTGGGAGGAAAAGGACCTTTGGTGACGTCACGGCGCTCATCACATGGTCAGGCACATGGTCCATCACATGGTCGTCACCATGGTGATGAACCATGTGATGAGCGCCGTGGCGTCACCAAAGGTCATTTTCCTTCCAGGTCATCAAAGAAGAAGAAAGAAGACGAGCGGGGCTGCGCGAACAAGTGGATTAAGGTGAGTTCAATTATTTTTATTTTTTTTTAACCCCTCCATCCCTAATTTACTAAGCATTCAGAATGCTATTATTTTCCCTTATAACCCGATCGTCTCATAGCAAACATGCTTGAAAATCGCACCGCATCCGCACTTGCTTGCGGATGCTTGCAACTTTCACGCAGCCCTATTCACTTCTATGAAGTGAAAAACGCGCAATATAGATCATGCTGCGATTTTCAGGGAACGCACAAGTGATGCGTAAAAATCACCGCTCATGTGCACAGCCCCATAGAAATGAATGGGTCCGGATTCAGTGCGGGTGCAATGCGTTCACCTCCTGCATTGCACCCGCGTGGAAAACTCACCCGTGTGAAAGAGGCCTTAAGTTACAGATCGTTCAAACAATGAGCCCCCACATAACTCTAACATAAACATAAAAAAGTTATGGGGTCAGAATAAGGCGATTAAAAGCAAACTATATAAATGTGGCAGGGCTGGAGATTGTCCTAGACTATATGATATCTGATTTTCATTTTTTACATTATTCATGGGATAACTCCTTTAACTCATTAAGAATGAAAATGAGCATTGCTCCATCTGTACCTACCTACTTCTTGCTGTGGTATTTCCAAGATTATCTGCATGGTTGGTAGTAGAAATAACGTCAGAGGAATTTCCTTGTGATGTTTCTTTAAAAACTGCTTCCCCATTCCAGCAAATGAGGAAGCTATAGCATTGTGCAATATCAAACACACCAAACGGCAATGTATAGTAATAGCAGTGGCTAAGGCTACTTTCACACTGGCGTTTTGAATTCCGTTTGTGAGATCCGTTTCAGGGCTCTCACAAGCGGTCCAAAACGGATCAGTTCAGCCCCAATGCATTCTGAATGGATAAGGATCCGTTCAGAATGCATCAGTTTGCCTCCGTTCAGCCTCCATTCCGCTGTAGATGCGGACACAAAAATGCTGCTTGCAGCATTTTGGTGTCCGCCTGGCGATACAGAGCCAAACGGATCTGTCCTGACTTACAATGTAAGTCAACGGGAGCGGATCAGTTTTCACTGACACAATATGGTGCAATTGAAAACGCATCCGTCCCCTATTGACTTTAATGTAAGTCAGGACGGATCCGTTTTGACTTTGTTCTTCATAATGCAAACGGATCCGTTCTGAACGGATACAATCGTTTGCATTATAGGTGCGGATCCGTCTGTGCAGATACCAGACGGATCCGCACCTAAGGCAGGTGGAAAGGTAGTAGCCTAAGTTGCAGTACTAGAGCACTGAGCTTGAACCTGGCCATAGTACTAAAATTTTGGTGACCCACTGCTTTTAAGTAGGGATGAGCGAACTCGAACTGTATAGTTCGGGTTCGTACCGAATTTTGGGGTGTCCGTGACACGGACCCGAACCCGGACATTTTCGTAAAAGTCCGGGTTCGGGTTCGGTGTTCGTCGCTTTCTTGGCGCTTTTGTGACGCTTTCTTGGCGCTTTTTGAAAGGCTGCAAAGCAGCCAATCAACAAGCGTCATACTACTTGCCCCAAGAGGCCATCACAGCCATGCCTACTATTGGCATGGCTGTGATTGGCCAGAGCACCATGTGACCCAGCCTCTATTTAAGCTGGAGTCACATAGCGCCGCCCGTCACTCTGCTCTGATTAGCGTAGGGAGAGGTTGCGGCTGCGACAGTAGGGCGAGATTAGGCAGATTAACTCCTCCAAAGGACTTGATTAATCGATCGATCTGCAGCTGTGCATCATTGAGCTGCTGATCCTCAATTGCTCACTGTTTTTAGGCTGCCCAGACTGTTTGTCAGTCACATTTTTCTGGGGTGATCGGCGGCCATTTTGTGTCTTGTGGTGCGCCAGCACAAGCTGCGACCAAGTGCATTTAACCCTCAATGGTGTGGTTGTTTTTTGGCTAAAGCCTACATCAGGGTGAAGCTGTCACACCAAGTGCATTTAACCAGCAATAGTCTGTTCATTTTTTGGCCATATACAAAATCAGGGGCAAGCTGCGCCTGTCACCAAGTGCATTTAACCCTCAATGGTGTGGTTGTTTTTTGGCTAAAGCCTACATCAGGGTGAAGCTGTCACACCAAGTGCATTTAACCAGCAATAGTCTGTTCATTTTTTGGCCATATACAAAATCAGGGGCAAGCTGCGCCTGTCACCAAGTGCATTTAACCCTCAATGGTGTGGTTGTTTTTTGGCTAAAGCCTACATCAGGGTGAAGCTGTCACACCAAGTGCATTTAACCAGCAATAGTCTGTTCATTTTTTGGCCATATACAAAATCAGGGGCAAGCTGCGCCTGTCACCAAGTGCATTTAACCCTCAATGGTGTGGTTGTTTTCTGGCTAAAGCCTACATCAGGGTGAAGCTGTCACACCAAGTGCATTTAACCAGCAATAGTCTGTTTATTTTTTGGCCATATACTACATCAGGGGCAAGCTGCGCCCGTCACCAAGTGCATTTAACCCTCAGTAGTGTGGTTGGTCAAGCTGTGACACCAAGTGCATTTAACCAGCAATAGTCTGTTCATTTTTTGGCCATATACTACATCAGGGGCAAGCTGCGCCCGTCACCAAGTGCATTTAACCAGCAATAGTGTGGTTATTTTTTGGCCATATCCCAGTCTAATTCTGTCACTAAATCCATACCGGTCACCCAGCGCCTAAATACTAGGCCTCAAATTTATATCCCGCTAAATCTCTCGTTACCGCTGTCCTGTTGTAGCTGGGAAAGTTATTTAGTGTCCGTCAAAGCACATTTTTTGTTCTGGGTTGAAGTACAATTCCCAATTTAGCAATTTCATAATTTAGTGGTTTCTGCTATATCAGAGCTATTTGAAATCTATCCCTAAAAGGGTATATAATATTCAAGGTGCACATTGGGTCATTCAGAATAACTTCACACACACCCGCTACTGTGTATTTTCAAGTCTAATTCTGTCACTAAACCCATACCTGTCACCCAGCGCCTAAATACTAGGCCTCAAATTTATATCCCGCTAAATCTCTCGTTACCGCTGTCCTGTTGTAGCTGGGAAAGTTATTTAGTGTCCGTCAAAGCACATTTTTTGTTCTGGGTTGAAGTACAATTCCCAATTTAGCAATTTCATAATTTAGTGGTTTCTGCTATATCAGAGCTATTTGAAATCTATCCCTAAAAGGGTATATAATATTCAAGGTGCACATTGGGTCATTCAGAATAACTTCACACACACCCGCTACTGTGTATTTCCAAGTCTAATTCTGTCACTAAACCCATACCTGTCACCCAGCGCCTAAATACTAGGCCTCAAATTTATATCCTGCTAAATCTCTCGTTACCGCTGTACTGTTGTTGCTTGGAAAGATATTTAGTGTCCGTCAAAGCACATTTTTTGTTCTGGGTTGAAGTACAATTCCCAATTTAGCAATTTCATAATTTAGTGGTTTCTGCTATATCAGAGCTATTTGAAATCTATCCCTAAAAGGGTATATAATATTCAAGGTGCACATTGGGTCATTCAGAATAACTTCACACACACCCGCTACTGTGTATTTTCAAGTCTAATTCTGTCACTAAACCCATACCTGTCACCCAGCGCCTAAATACTAGGCCTCAAATTTATATCCTGCTAAATCTCTCGTTACCGCTGTACTGTTGTTGCTTGGAAAGATATTTAGTGTCCGTCAAAGCACATTTTTTGTTCTGGGTTGAAGTACAATTCCCAATTTAGCAATTTCATAATTTAGTGGTTTCTGCTATATCAGAGCTATTTGAAATCTATCCCTAAAAGGGTATATAATATTCAAGGTGCACATTGGGTCATTCAGAATAACTTCACACACACCCGCTACTGTGTATTTCCAAGTCTAATTCTGTCACTAAACCCATACCTGTCACCCAGCGCCTAAATACTAGGCCTCAAATTTATATCC
This sequence comes from Bufo gargarizans, assembly GCF_014858855.1. Lineage (NCBI taxonomy): Eukaryota > Metazoa > Chordata > Amphibia > Anura > Bufonidae > Bufo > Bufo gargarizans. Next base: position 259,254,392 of record NC_058081.1, on the reverse strand, counting down.
TGCTAAATCTCTCGTTACCGCTGTACTGTTGTTGCTTGGAAAGATATTTAGTGTCCGTCAAAGCACATTTTTTGTTCTGGGTTGAAGTACAATTCCCAATTTAGCAATTTCATAATTTAGTGGTTTCTGCTTTATCAGAGCTATTTGAAATCTATCCCTAAAAGGGTATATAATATTCAAGGTGCACATTGGGTCATTCAGAATAACTTCACACACACCCGCTACTGTGTATTTTCAAGTCTAATTCTGTCACTAAACCCATACCTGTCACCCAGCGCCTAAATACTAGGCCTCAAATTTATATCCTGCTAAATCTCTCGTTACCGCTGTACTGTTGTTGCTTGGAAAGATATTTAGTGTCCGTCAAAGCACATTTTTTGTTCTGGGTTGAAGTACAATTCCCAATTTAGCAATTTCATAATTTAGTGGTTTCTGCTATATCAGAGCTATTTGAAATCTATCCCTAAAAGGGTATATAATATTCAAGGTGCACATTGGGTCATTCAGAATAACTTCACACACACCCGCTACTGTGTATTTCCAAGTCTAATTCTGTCACTAAACCCATACCTGTCACCCAGCGCCTAAATACTAGGCCTCAAATTTATATCCTGCTAAATCTCTCGTTACCGCTGTACTGTTGTTGCTTGGAAAGATATTTAGTGTCCGTCAAAGCACATTTTTTGTTCTGGGTTGAAGTACAATTCCCAATTTAGCAATTTCATAATTTAGTGGTTTCTGCTATATCAGAGCTATTTGAAATCTATCCCTAAAAGGGTATATAATATTCAAGGTGCACATTGGGTCATTCAGAATAACTTCACACACACCCGCTACTGTGTATTTCCAAGTCTAATTCTGTCACTAAACCCATACCTGTCACCCAGCGCCTAAATACTAGGCCTCAAATTTATATCCTGCTAAATCTCTCGTTACCGCTGTACTGTTGTTGCTTGGAAAGATATTTAGTGTCCGTCAAAGCACATTTTTTGTTCTGGGTTGAAGTACAATTCCCAATTTAGCAATTTCATAATTTAGTGGTTTCTGCTATATCAGAGCTATTTGAAATCTATCCCTAAAAGGGTATATAATATTCAAGGTGCACATTGGGTCATTCAGAATAACTTCACACACACCCGCTACTGTGTATTTCCAAGTCTAATTCTGGCACTAAACCCATACCTGTCACCCAGCGCCTAAATACTAGGCCTCAAATTTATATCCTGCTAAATCTCTCGTTACCGCTGTACTGTTGTTGCTTGGAAAGATATTTAGTGTCCGTCAAAGCACATTTTTTGTTCTGGGTTGAAGTACAATTCCCAATTTAGCAATTTCATAATTTAGTGGTTTCTGCTATATCAGAGCTATTTGAAATCTATCCCTAAAAGGGTATATAATATTCAAGGTGCACATTGGGTCATTCAGAATAACTTCACACACACCCGCTACTGTGTATTTCCAAGTCTAATTCTGTCACTAAACCCATACCTGTCACCCAGCGCCTAAATACTAGGCCTCAAATTTATATCCTGCTAAATCTCTCGTTACCGCTGTACTGTTGTGCTTGGAAAGATATTTAGTGTCCGTCAAAGCACATTTTTGTTCTGGGTTGAAGTACAATTCCCAATTTAGCAATTTCATAATTTAGTGGTTTCTGCTATATCAGAGCTATTTGAAATCTATCCCTAAAAGGGTATATAATATTCAAGGTGCACATTGGGTCATTCAGAATAACTTCACACACACCCGCTACTGTGTATTTCCAAGTCTAATTCTGGCACTAAACCCATACCTGTCACCCAGCGCCTAAATACTAGGCCTCAAATTTATATCCCGCTAAATCTGTCCTTAGTGCTGTAGCTGGGCGAGTTATTTAGTGTCCGTTCAAGCACATTTCTTGTTCTGGGTTGAAATACAATTCCCAATTTAGCAATTTCATAATTTAGTGGTTTCTGCTATATCAGAGCTATTTGAAATCTATCCCTAAAAGGGTATATAATATTCAAGGTGCACATTGGGTCATTCAGAATAACTTCACACACACCCGCTACTGTGTATTTCCAAGTCTAATTCTGGCACTAAACCCATACCTGTCACCCAGCGCCTAAATACTAGGCCTCAAATTTATATCCCGCTAAATCTGTCCCTAGTGCTGTAGCTGGGCGAGTTATTTAGTGTCCGTTCAAGCACATTTCTTGTTCTGGGTTGAAATACAATTCCCAATTTAGCAATTTCATAATTTAGTGGTTTCTGCTATATCAGAGCTATTTGAAATCTATCCCTAAAAGGGTATATAATATTCAAGGTGCACATAGGGTCATTCAGAATAACTTCACACACCCGCTACTGTGCATTTCCAAATCTAATTCTGTCACTAAACCCATACCTGTCACCCAGCGCCTAAATACTAGGCCTCAAATTTATATCCCGCTAAATCTCTCGTTACCGCTGTCCTGTTGTGGCTGGGAAAGTTATTTAGTGTCCGTCAAAGCACATTTTTTGTTCTGGGTTGAAATACAATTCCCAATTTAGCAATTTCATAATTTAGTCGTTTCTGCTATATCAGAGCTATTTGAAATCTATCCCTAAAAGGGTAGATCATATTGAAGGTGCACATAGGGTCATTCAGAATAACTTCACACACACGCTTCTGTGCATTTCCAAGTCTAATTCTGTCACTAAATCCATACCGGTCACCCAGCGCCTAAATACTAGGCCTCAAATTTATATCCCGCTGAATTTGAATACAATACATTGGGCCAAATAATATATTTGTTGTTGTGGTGAACCATAACAATGAGAAAAACATCTAGTAAGGGACGCGGACGTGGACATGGTCGTGGACATGGTCGGACATGGTGGGTGACGTGAAGCCTCATTCTCTGCTATGACATGCAGACTGATTCTCTGCTGTCATGAAGCCAGATTGTCTGTTACGGGACCTCTCTGCTCTGCCTGTGTGCTAGGCCTAAATATATGCCAATGGACTGTTGCAGTGGTGGGTGACGTGAAGCCTCATTCTCTGCTATGACATGCAGACTGATTCTCTGCTGACATGAAGCCAGATCGTCTGTTACGGGACCTCTCTGCTCTGCCTGTGTGCTAGGCCTAAATATATGCCAATGGACTGTTGCAGTGGTGGGTGACGTGAAGCCTCATTCTCTGCTATGACATGCAGACTGATTCTCTGCTGTCATGAAGCCAGATTGTCTGTTACGGGACCTCTCTGCTCTGCCTGTGTGCTAGGCCTAAATATATGCCAATGGACTGTTGCAGTGGTGGGTGACGTGAAGCCTCATTCTCTGCTATGACATGCAGACTGATTCTCTGCTGACATGAAGCCAGATTGTCTGTTACGGGACCTCTCTGCTCTGCCTGTGTGCTAGGCCTAAATATATGCCAATGGACTGTTGCAGTGGTGGGTGACGTGAAGCCTCATTCTCTGCTATGACATGCAGACTGATTCTCTGCTGTCATGAAGCCAGATTGTCTGTTACGGGACCTCTCTGCTCTGCCTGTGTGCTAGGCCTAAATATATGCCAATGGACTGTTGCAGTGGTGGGTGACGTGAAGCCTCATTCTCTGCTATGACATGCAGACTGATTCTCTGCTGACATGAAGCCAGATTGTCTGTTACGGGACCTCTCTGCTCTGCCTGTGTGCTAGGCCTAAATATATGCCAATGGACTGTTGCAGTGGTGGGTGACGTGAAGCCTCATTCTCTGCTATGACATGCAGACTGATTCTCTGCTGACATGAAGCCAGATTGTCTGTTACGGGACCTCTCTGCTCTGCCTGTGTGCTAGGCCTAAATATATGCCAATGGACTGTTGCAGTGGTGGGTGACGTGAAGCCTCATTCTCTGCTATGACATGCAGACTGATTCTCTGCTGTCATGAAGCCAGATTGTCTGTTACGGGACCTCTCTGCTCTGCCTGTGTGCTAGGCCTAAATATATGCCAATGGACTGTTGCAGTGGTGGGTGACGTGAAGCCTCATTCTCTGCTATGACATGCAGACTGATTCTCTGCTGACATGAAGCCAGATTGTCTGTTACGGGACCTCTCTCCTCTGCCTGTGTGCTAGGCCTAAATATATGCCAATGGACTGTTGCAGTGGTGGCTGACGTGAAGCCTCATTCTCTGCTATGACATGCAGACTAATTCTCTGCTGACATGAAGCCAGATTGTCTGTTACGGGACCTCTCTCCTCTGCCTGGGTGCTGGGCCTAAATTTATGACAATGGACTGTTGCAGTGGTGGCTGACGTGAAGCCTGATTCTCTGCTATGACATGCAGACTGATTCTCTGCTGACATGAAGCCAGATCCTCTGTTACGGGACCTCTCTCCTCTGCCTGGGTGCTGGGCCTAAATTTATGACAATGGACTGTTGCAGTGGTGGCTGACGTGAAGCCTGATTCTCTGCTATGACATGCAGACTGATTCTCTGCTGACATGAAGCCAGATCCTCTGTTACGGGACCTCTCTCCTCTGCCTGGGTGCTGGGCCTAAATTTATGAAAATGGACTCTTACAGTGGTGGGTGACGTGAAGCCTGATTCTCTGCTATGACATGAAGACTGATTCTCTGCTGACATGAAGCCAGATTGTCTGTTACGGGACCTCTCTCCTCTGCCTGGGTGCCGGGGCCTAAATATCTGAGAATGGACTGTTCCAGTGGTGGGTGACGGGAAGCCAGATTCTCTGCTATGGAACCTCTCTCCAATTGATTTTGGTTAATTTTTATTTATTTAATTTTTATTTTAATTAATTTCCCTATCCACATTTGTTTGCAGGGGATTTACCTACATGTTGCTGCCTTTTGCAGCCCTCTAGCCCTTTCCTGGGCTGTTTTACAGCCGTTTTAGTGCCGAAAAGTTCGGGTCCCCATTGACTTCAATGGGGTTCGGGTTCGGGACGAAGTTCGGATCGGGTTCGGATCCCGAACCCGAACATTTCCGGGATGTTCGGCCGAACTTCTCGAACCCGAACATCCAGGTGTTCGCTCAACTCTACTTTTAAGCTAAATTCTGGTCTCGGAACGCTGATGATTTCCTGAAGGAAAGGACTTTACGGAAGCTTTAAAACCTCTTTGTATTTTCAGTTAATTGAAATGCAACACATTTTACATAGAACCTGTCGACTCTTCAACAGTACATACAGTCGTGCTGAAACATGCAGTTGACTGAATCCAAATATCCTGGCCTAAAGCATACTAAAACAACACCCGTTTGGCTCGCCCACCAAAGTCTATGAACACACTGAGGGGATTTTCCATATGCCAGCATGTTTTTTGCCCGGATAAGAAGCGAGTGCGTTGCGGGAAAATGCTAAATTTTTCTGCACGAGTGCAAAACATTGTAATGCGTTTTGGTACAGAAGTTCGGGCTTGGGATTGGGGTTGTGTAGATTGTAATATTTTCCCTTATAACATGGTTATAAGGGAAAATAATAGCATTCTGAATACAGAATGCATAGTACAATAGGGCTGGAGGGGTTAAAAAAATAATAATAATAATTTAACTCGCCTTAATCCACTTGCTCGCGCAGCCGGCATCTCTTCTGTCTGTTTTCTGTGCTGTGTGCAGGAAAAGGACCTGTGGTGACGTCACTCCGGTCATCACATGGTCCATCACATGATCTTTTTACCATGGTGATGGATCATATGATGGATCATGTGATGACTGGAGTGATGTCACCACAGGTTTTTTTCCTGCACACAGCACAGAAGAAGACAGAGGAGATGCCGGGCTGCGCGAGCAAGTGGATTAAGGTGAGTACATTTTTTTTATTTATTTTTTAACCCCTCCAGCCCTATTGTAGTATGCATTCTGTATTCATTATGCTATTATTTTCCCTTATAACCATGTTATAAGGGAAAATAATAATGATCGGGTCTCCATCCCGATTGTCTCCTAGCAACCGTGCATGAAAATCTCACCGCATCCGCACTTGCTTGCGGATGCTTGCGATTTTCACGCAGCCCCATTAACTTCTATGGGGCCTGCGTTGCGTGGAAAACGCACAATATAGAACATGTTGTGATTTTCACGTAATGCACAAGTGATGCGTGAAAATCACCGCTCGTGTGCACAGCCCCATAGAAATGAATGGGCCCGGATTCAGTGCGGGTGCAATGCGTTCACTTCACGCATTGCACCCGCGTGGAAATCTCGCCTGTGTGAAAGGGGCCTTAGCTGTTGAAGAGTGGGGGGTCCATATCTGCTTTTTGGACAGAGGTCATCTGCTGGCTATGTCATGTGAGAGCATTAGTAATACAATACTGATGTGTAAGTTCTGGCCAATAAAAACAACATTCTTTCAATCATCTGATCTAATTTATTTTCCAGCCATCTCTTCTTACATCAGTATTTCCATCATATTTTCATGTGATAGAAAACATGGATCACATGCCTGGAAATACCCTGAAAGTACTAGAGGATGACAAACAAACAACAGTAACCTCACAGCATCTAAATATAGTTTAACCAGACTCATAAATATAATTAGTAGGTGATTAGTGATTAGAAAAATGTAAAGCCATCGTCGACAAGTCAAAGTATGCATAGCAGGTCCCAAGTAATATGAGTGCTAGCTATGGGCAGTTTGTGTTGGAGATCCCAATGATATAAAATGACAATGCATGTCGGGAATGTTGACACCATTCCTTGAAATTGCTTACTCATGCTGAGTTTCTAGCCAAGCCAAGACATGATGCTTTGTTGTGGTCACATGCTTGATATTACCACTGGCAACACATTATGCTAATCAAATTCCTTTGGAAAACATGACATTAGTGCCTTATGTGTTTATGTTAAGTATGTTGCATACCCAGAACCTGACCTGTCCCTATTCTCTAGTTGGTTCACCTCTGTCTCTCTTGTAGTGACATGTATCTGTAGTGAGCTGATTCATTTATGATAATGTCACATATACAACAGCTGGAGCACATTTTACATACAGTGGATATACAAAGTCTACACACCCCTGTTAAAATGTCAGGTTTCTGTGCTGCAAAAAAATGACAAAGATATATCATTTCTGAACTTTTTCCACCTTTAATGTGACCTATAATCTGTACCACTCAATTGAAAAACAAACTGAAATATTTTAGGTGGAGAGAAGAAAACTATTAAGAATTAAGCAATCACATTCAAAATTATGTTAAATAGGAGTCAGCATACAACTGCCAGCATAAAGTGCCGCTGATTAATCCCAAATAAAGTTCAGATGCTCTTGTTGGTCTTTACTTTCCTAAAATCTTCTTAGTCACATCCCACAGCAAAAGCCATGGTCCACAGAGAGCTTCCAAAGCATCAGAGGGATCTCATTGTTAAAAGGTATCAGTCAGGAGAAGGGTACGAGAGATTTTCCAAGGCATTAGCAATACCATGGAACACAGTGAAGACAGTCATCAAGTGGAGAAAATATGACACAACAGTGACCAGGGGCGTAGCTAGAACTGACTGGGCCCCACAGCAAATTTTTGTACTGGGCCCCTCCCAAACTTAATGGACGCACTCATACACACACTCACCACATACATGGACGCACTCATACACGCATTCACAACATACATGGACGCACTCACCACATACATGGACGCACTCATACACGCACTCACTACATACATGGACGCACTCATACACGCATTCACCACATACATGGACGCACTCATACACGCATTCACCACATACATGGATGCACTCATACACGTACTCACCATATACATGGACGCACTCATACAGGCATTCACCACATACATGGACGCACTCATACACGTACTCACCATATACATGGACGCACTCATACAGGCACTCACCATATACATGGACGCACTCATACACGCATTCACCACATACATGGACGCACTCATACAGGCACTCACCACATACATGGACGCACTCATACAGGCACTCACCACATACATGAATGCACTCATACACTCACCACATACATGGACGCACTCATACACGCACTCACCACATAAATGGACGCACTCATACAGGAACTCACTACATACATGGACGCACGTATACAGGCACTCACCACATACATGGAGGCACTCATACACTCACCACATACATGGACGCACTAATACAGGCACTCACTACATACATGGACGCACTCATACAGGCACTCACTACATACATAGACGCAATCATACAGGCACTCACTACATACATGGACGCACTCATACAGGCACTCACCACATACATGGACAGACTCACATACGCACTCACCACATATATGGACATATATACTGTGTGTATATATATATATATATATATATATACACATATATACACACACACATTACATACACATGAACTTACAAGTAGTTATACACCTATTTCTACAGACAGACACTATTTCTACAGACAGACACTTACCTTTCCTGTAGACAGCTGATGTCTGGTCCTCACAGGCAGCCTGGAGAAGTAGGTGCCATCACCCCTCTGTGCCATCCAGTGACAGCAGTAGTAGTGACTAGTGAGTCACTGATTATGAGCCGGTTCCTCTCTGGCCCACCGCCCTCAGACTAGTTCAGACTGGTTTTGGGCGGGACCAGTCTCCCTCCATAGTCCCACTCCCAGTCCCTCCTCCCCACAGCAGGACAGGTAACAACCCCCCCCCGGCCTGGCCCCACCCCCTCCACCGCCTGAGTCCGCCTCCTACTAACTAGAGGGACTGGGTGGGGGGACTCAGGAGGCGGACTCAGGCGGTGGAGGGGGCGGGGAAATTCATTCCTTTCCTGCACTGCGGTCTGCGGGCGGCGCGGGTGCCAGCCTGGCTCCGCCTCCGCTACGCCCCCGTTCTGGCCCCCTCCACCGCATCAGCCGGCCTACCTCATGTTCTCCAGATCGAGCCGCGGACCGCCCGCGCCCCGCCCACTACACTGGGCGGGCGGTCGGTCGGCCCTGGCTGCTGGCTGCCTGTGAGTGCTGTAATGTATAAAAAAATATAAAAAATTATGCGGTACGGACGGGCGGGCCCCCAGTGGCGTAGGGCCCCATAGCCACTGCTATGGTTGCTATGGCGATCCCTACGCCACTGACAGTGACATTACCAAGAACTGGACGTCCCTCTAAAATTTATGAAAAGACGAGAAGAAAACTGGTCTGGGAGGCTACCAAGAGGCCTACAGAAACATTAAAGGAGCTGCAAGAATATCTCCAAAGTACTGGCTGCGTGGTACATGTGACAACAATCTCCCGTATTCTTCATATGTCTGGGCTATGGGGTAAAGTGGCAAGATGAAAGCCTTTTCTTATGAAGAAAAACAGCCAAGCCAGGCTCCATTTTGCAAAAACACATCTGAAGTCCCCCAAAAGCATGTGGGAAAAGGTTTAATGGTCTGATGAAACCAAGGATGAAATTTTTGGCCATAATTGCAAATGATATGTTTGGCGCAAAAACAACAATGTACATCACCAAAAGAACACTATATCCACAGTGAAGCATGGTGGTGACAGCATCATGCCAAGGGGCTGTTTTTCTTCAGCTGGAACTGGGGCCTTAGTTAAGCTAGAGGGAATTATGAACAGTTCCAAATACCAGTCAATATTGGCACAAAACCTTCAGGCTTCAACTAGAAAGCTGAACATGAAGAGGAACTCCATCTTTCAGCATGACAACAACCCAAAGCATACATCCAAATCAACAAAGGAATGGCTTCACCAGAAGAAGATTAAAGTTTTGGAATGGCCCAGCCAGAGCCCAGATCTGAGTCCGATTGAAAATCTGTGGGGTGATCTGAAGACGGCTATGCACAGGAAATGCCCTCGCAATCTGACAGATTTGGAGTGTTTTTGCAAATAAGAGTGGGCAAATCTTGGCAAGTCAAAATGTGCCCTGCTGATAGACTCATACCCAAAAAGACTGAGTGCTGGAATAAAATCAAAACAAAATATTAGTTTAAGGGAGTGCGCACTTATGCAACCATATTATTTTATTTTAATATTTTTTCTTCCCTCCACCTAAAAGATTTCAGTTTGTTTTTCAATTGAGTTGTACAGTTTATAGGTCACATTAAAGGTGGAAAAAGTTCTGAAATGATTTATCTTTGTCTCATTTCTTTACATCACAGAAACCTGACGTTTTTTCAACAGGGGTGTGTAGACTTTTTATATCCACTGTATGGTGACGATTGTTCACCCAAACACAGCAGCAACGAATGCAAGGGCAATAATTGAGAATGAGTCTGAGGGACCTAGGACTGTGCTGATGTCTAATTACAGGTACCTGCACAATGTTAGACTGCTGCCTTATTACCACTAGAGGGAAGTGGTGATTTTAAAGTCATGGTAACATATTTGCTGGGGACTTATAATCCAATGAAGAAGTTGTGTCAGCCCTTCACATGATTGTCCCATCTTTGACTGCGCCAATTGAATAATGTTAATCATTCATGTACAAACACCAAAATGTACAGTGGTTTCTCAACACACAATACTGGTTCCAATATGACCATTGCGAGTAGAAACCATAAATCTATGGAAAACTGGTAATTGCTTCAAAAAGTCAACCACATATAAGAAAAAAGGACAAGTAAAGCCAACTAAGCACAAAAATAATACAGATAAAGCAAGTCCTTACTTTTAGCAGGCAGAGGGTGCAATGAGAAAGCGGGTCTGTTCTTAGCCCTTTAATAATGTATGGCATTGAATGGCACTGCTAGGTAGGCATTAAGGCTCACCCTGTAATAGATGGCATTGGAATAGCACTGGTAGGGGGACATTGTGGCTCACACTCTAATGGAGAGCATTGAATAGCACTATTAGGAGGGAATTATAACTTACACAATAATTCAAGGGGTTAGCTGGCACAGATATGGAAGCATTATGGCTCACACTGTACTGGAGGGCATTGTCTGGCACTGTTGGGGGCATTATGACTCACACTGCAATAAAAGGCATTGACTAGCACTGTTAGGGGGCACTGGGGCTCACACTGTAATTGAGAGCATTGGCTGGCACCATTGGGGGGACATTGTGGATGACACGAATAGTGATGAGCGGCAGGGGCAATATTCGAATTCGCAATATTTCGCAAATATTTTGTAGAATATATTCGTCATATATTCGTGAATTCGCAAATTCGAGATTATATTCTTGATTGCAAAAATCGGCGATGTATTCATTGCGTAATGTGCACAAAATACCGGCGTGGGGTAGGCAACTTTTCTATTGGTTGCTAGGGAGGTTGCTAAGCTGTGACAATGCCTTCTCATGGGCCCGCTAGCTAGTGGAAGGGACAACAAATAAACAAAAAAAAAAACACAAATATTCATCATTACGAATATATAGCACTATATTCTAAATATTTGCAAATTCTCGAAATGCCGACATTCGCCAGAAAAATTTGCTTTTTCGAATATTAGCGCTCAACACTAGACACAAATAAAGGGCAGAAGGGTACTTTCAGAGAAAGCTTATTATGATTCCCAGTATATTGGCACTACTGCCCCCTGCTGCTGTGTACACACTCCTGTAGTGTGTTCTGCTAGCCATGCCACCAATACAGTACAGTCCACTGCTGAACTGTACTGCATACATAGTTCATTCACTCCCATACGACACAGTTATGCTGACTGGATGGGGGATTCCAACTAGCGCAAGCGCTGATTGACTGCTTTCTGTCAGCCAATCCCACCTGTGCTGCCTATAAAAGAGGCTCAATGATTAGCTAGGTATTCCAGCCAATAAGTGTGCTCCACAGCTGCTGCTGCTGACAATGGGACGGTCACATCTCTTCAACTTGCCATGGCCTATGAAAGGCCATCAGAAGTGGAAGTTATTGCATCCTGAGTGCACTGCAAGTCAATAGATTACTCTATTGAAAACAAACAGATCTTCAAAGTAAATCTTTATCCTTTATCCAAGTGTACACAGCTTTATATGGATCAAGGGCATCACTTACCAAGATTGCTGTAGGTGTAAACATATGGTGGCTTTTAAGCCTATGGATAATAAATAACAACAATAGAAGGACATGATTGTTACATCAGGATGCTCAACTTTTTCCTTCATGAGCAGATCCTTGATTTTCTGATGCTTAAGAGGCCCAGCACATCAGAACAGGGTTTTTACTCATTAGAAAAAAAATAAAAAAACTGCCATTTTAGAAGTGGCAATGTAAACAGATCAGCCATAATGACCGACAGGTGAATTGAATGACATTGATTATTTATTTCTTGACAATGGCACCTGTCAGGGAGTGAAATATACACTGTATTTGGCAACAAGTCAGCGGCGCAGTCAGCGCTGTGAGATGAGGAGGCTCGTCTCCTCAGAACTCCCTCAGTGCGCCTGCGCCGATGACATCACCGAAATAGAAGACGTCATCGGCGCAGGTGCACTGAGGGAGTGCTGAGGAGACGAGCCACCTCATCTCAGAGCGCCTGCGCCGAATCAACACAGGTGCGCGATTTTTGAAATGCCGACAGGGCGGGCCGGAGGAGGAGATCCCGGCTGGCCCTGTCAATCAACACGACGAGGGGGCGGATTTCTGCAGCAGCTACCAGCAAGTAGCCGCCCAAAAAAAAAAATATCACTTTAGTGGGGTGACAGAAGCCCTTTAAGCATCTACACTAGAACATGGAAAAATGGAAAAAGGTGGCCTAGTCTGATGAATCACATTTTGTTTTTACATCAAGTGGATGGTCATCAATTACCAGGAGAAGAAATGGCACCAGGTAATATTATGGGAAGCAGGTAAGCTTGCAGAGACAGTGTGACGCTCTGGGCAAAGTTCTTCTAGGTGTTACCTAAACCACTTCCAGCTGTGAGTCTCCAAGAATAGCTATGGGCAACTGAATATCTCCTCCTCTGGTTCTGTAATACCCTCTACTGATGATCATAGTTCTTCTCTCTGTTCCTGTCCACATCAAATTCCCATGGTGATCACCAAATCAAGGTACTATCTGCTGCTTGTCTGTGGATTCAGTTGTTATTTTGACTCTGTCCCAGACCTTAGCCTTGTCCTTGTTCCCAGATTCTGTCTTGTCCTTTGGAATTGCAATTTTTATTTTTAAATTTTGGAGGGTGCTTTGTAAGGCCTTAAAGACCTATCTGTATTTTTTTTCAGTCAGATGAAATGGGTCAAGCAATATCACTTAGTATTTGTTAGCGCTTGCTAGGATATCTATCTATCTATCGAACTATCTATGGAAGAAAAGAAGATCACAGCACTCCAATATCGATGAAAAACATCCACAGCCACAGCATGTTTTATTCACTTGTGTCCATCACAATGTTTTAGCTCCCACATGGAAATAATTCAGTCCTTGAAGGCTTGACAAAAGCTCCATGTGGGAGCTAACAATTTGCAATGGACACAGGTGAATAAAACATGCACTGGGGGGCTTTTATCAATATTAGAATGCAGTGATCTTCATTTCTTCTATTGTGCTGACCCTGTACTAAGGTCTGGATTGCATATCCGCTGTGCTGCAGGTGCTGCTTTTCTCTGTTTATCTGTCTGTCCGTCGATCTGTCTGTCTTGTCTGCCTCTCTGCCTATCAAAACATCTACATATTCATGTACAAGCAGGTGCTGAACATAGTTTTGAAGTGTTCCAAGTCTGGTTGTAAAGTGACTGTGCTTTTCTGTTGACTTTTCTTCTGGAGTAACTCGACATTTTCTTTTCATTGAAGTATACAGTGCAGAACAACTCGGCATTGGATCTATTTGTTATAGCTGTCAGTGAAATGAGTATACAGTAATATAGTTTACAGGGCAGTGTGACCACACAAGAATCTGGCACCTCTCCAGGGTTTTACAAATAGCAAGTAAGAAAGCTTTTCACTAAAACACTCTGCAAGTTTGAATTACTAACATAATATTTATAGAGATGCGGGAATCTTTTTAGATTTGGTTCGGTTCTGGTTCACTGACCGAATCAATTCTACCCGAACCAAAGTGGCTCGAATTGGCCAGGAAATTGGTATGTAACACCCTCTAGTTTACTTCGGAAAAAGTGTTATTTAAAGTGGCTTGTTAGGACCAAGCCTCCAAAATTATGCCTTGATGGGGCAGAATGCACACACAGGTGTTATCAGAAGATACTTACTTGTTCTGAACAGGCCAAGAAAAATTTGCCCTTTTAATTGGGACCTGCAGCAGTACAGTGTGGATGTGGAAAAGATAGTAGCAGCAGCAGAAGCAGCATAGCATGGAGCATACAAGGCAGTAGATCAGCTGTCTATGACTAGTAGAACTAGTAGTGGCAGTAGTAGTGGTAGTGTTAGAAGCAGTAGTGGCGGATGCATAGTGTTCATAGTGGTGGCAGTGGGGGATTAGCAGTAAGTAATAGCAGCTGCGGGGTTGGCTGCAGCAGCAGCCATATGGTACGTGTTAGGCTACTTTCACACTTGCGCTTGATCGGATCCGTTCTGAACGGATCCGATCATATTAATGCAGACGGAGGCTCCGTTCAGTACGGATCCGTCTGCATTAATAACTTAGAAAAATTTCTAAGTGCACAAGATGCCTGAGCGGATCCGTTCAGACTTTCAATGTAAAGTCAATGGGGGACGGATCCGCTTGAAGATTGAGCCATATGGGCTCATCTTCAAGCGGATCCGTTCCCATTGACTTACATTGTAAGTCTGAACGGATCCGCACGCCTCCGCACGGCCAGGCGGACAGCTGAACACTGCAAGCAGCGTTCAGCTGTCCTCCTGTCCGTGCGGAGGCGAGCGGAGCGGAGGCTGAACGCCGCTAGACTGATGCAGTCTGAGCGGATCCACTCCATTCAGACTGCATCAGGGCTGGACGGAGGCGTTCGGGTCCGCTCATGAGCTCCTTCAAACGGAGCTCACGAGCGGAATTGGGAACGCAAGTGTGAAAGTAGCCTTAGCAGGCTGCTGACATGATGTCAGCAGCAGCAGTAATCATACAGAACATGATGGTAGGCAAACAGAGAGCAACAGTGGCAAGAAGAGGCACCATCAGCAAGACCAGGTCTATTCATAAGCCTCAGCCAGAGCAGTGTGAAAATCCTCTGAAATCCAGGTTTGGTTCATCCTGACAAAAGTGATGTTCTGAACACTGGTGGAGGACAACTCCACACACGCTGCTGCACTGTAAACCCTCTCCAAGATGATACTGGAGACTGGGCAAGAAGGAAGACAGAGAGAAAACTAGGCCATTTTAGGCCACTGTTCTAGTCTGCTCGCCAAGAGGTTCATGGGGGTCAGGGAATAGGGCATGAGCCGGAGACCGGCCAGAGTCTAGATAGGCCTTAACCTGGACGTTGAGGCAGAAGGTCATCGCTTGCTGATTTTACCTCAGTCTTGCTCAGCACATGAAAAAACTGTTCCATCATGTTGAGGAGACTGAATTGGGTGCTGATGCTGCTACTTCTGCTATGGCTTATTCTGCTTGTGGCGGCAGGAGGTTAGTGTCGTGACTCTGCAGGGGACTTTCAGACACGTTGGCGGCAGGCATCTGCTCACTGTAATTTTTCCTCCCCTTACGGAGGGAGGAAAACATTTCCCCATTTTACTTTGATAGTGAGGGTCGAAAAGCATGGCTTTCCAGTAATCATCAGACTGCTTGATGTAAATGATACGCTGGTTTGTGTGTAAGCAAGTAAGCATACAGGTTGCCATTCTGGCCAGCATGCCAGATGAGCCAGTTCTTTCTGGCTCTATCCCCCTCTGAGACAATTAGGTGTCATGATCGGTATAACCATCATCATCATCCTCCACCTCCTCCTGTGGCAGCTTCTCTTCCTCATTGTCTTCCTCCTCCTCCATGGGACTTTATCCTTGTGGGTCCCCAACAGCTATGGGGAAGAAATACGGGTGTGTTAGCTGTTCTTTTTCCACCATCATCCCCTGCTTCATGAGTATCAGTCTCTGTATGAGGGAAATGAGATGTCACAGTTGTCCCTACTGACAAATTTTGTGGCCTATTCGAAGGGCTTCAGCACCAGACAGGCAGCTTGTAAGTTGTGACTGCTTGGCCCCAAAACAACACATGCTCCCTGGTGAGGTGGTCTGGTGCATGACAAAATTATTCATGGCTTTCTGCTGTTCATGTAGGCACTCTACTATGTGTAATGTTGAATTCCAATAAATTGGATTGTCACATATTAAACTGTGTAACGACAAACCGTTATGTTGCTGAAAGTCCAGGAGAGTGTTTCTTGCCATATAAAAATTAATGAGGATAGTCTCCTGGACATTACCAGCACCAAACCAGTATCCTTTTTTTTATTTTTTTTTAAGTATTTCTAGGTTAATCATGTGCACCATGAAGGGAACATGTGTAATTTCTCCCAGGGTTTAACACAGCTATGATATTATGGGTATTGTCGCTGATCACCTTGCTCAGTTGGAGTTGGCAGGGTGACAGTCAATGGGATGTTTGTGTGCATGATGTATTTTAGCAACTGCGCGCCTGTGTGGCTACTCTCGCCCAGGCTCAAACACTGCATGGCAACGCTTGACTTGATATGTGATCAGAAACAGTGGGAGTAGAAGTGATGCTGTGTCCTGCTGCAGTAGGGGATAGGAGGGTATCCATGGAGGAGGTGGTGGAGGTAGATAAGTGCCTGGTGTGGGAGCCAGACCCAATTGTGGGGGAAGGGGGGGGGGGTTGTCAGAAGGACCTGGCCATGTTTTTGGGGTGCTGCCTCATCACAAAAAGCATTGGCCCAGTGACCTTTGAAATACATGTAATGTCCCTGCTTGTAACAGCTGCTCCAGGTGTCCACTGTGGTGTGCACCTTGCCGGACAGAGACATTCACAAGGAGCAGCTCACGTTCTCCCTCACATGAGACTACAAGGCAGGGATGGCTTTTTAGGAGAAATAAAGGCATCTATGAATTTTCTTGTGAGGCTGAGCCATGAAATCACCTCCCAAAAGGCAGCAGATTCTACTAAATGGTATGGCAGAGTCTGTGCTGCCAGCAACTTGGCCAGGTGGGGGTTCAGCTTGTAGTCAAGCTAATTGATGGTCAAGAATATTTTTTTCATGGTCACACATTCTGTTATAGATGTCCAGGAGCAGAAAGACAGATTTGTGCTGATTGGGAATGCTGGCCAGTTCTATTTTACCAAAGGATATGTAGATGCCGCCTCATTTGCTCAAGTAGAGCACTGGTACCTGTGTTTGTAGAAATAATCTTTCGGAACTCTGAAGGAAGGTGGTGTTCGTATCCTGGGTTGCAGGCCCATATATCCAAGTAGAAGAAGTGGATCTGCACTCACTATTTAAGGCTAATACATTTTCACTTTATTGTCATTAACAAAATACAGGCTCATGTGGCACGTTTCGGCTAAACAGCCTTTTTTAAACAAGTGCAGCAAGCCGGACCGCAGGGGAAAACATTTGAGGCTCACGGTGGGGAAATGGGGGTAGTAGTTCATGTACTCACGGTCAGCAACACCTCCCTGGGTCGGCAGTGCAGTGGATGGGAAGACAGCACAAAATCCTCCAGGGTACTCTCTGTTGCAAGGAACAACAGCCAGATGTTGGTTGAGGTGCCCTTTATTGTAAATGGTGTTTAAAGTGCTTTGGTGGCTGGGCCCCTGGTTCGTGACACCAGCACCGTAAGGTGCAAATGTTGAGTGTAGTGGTAGTAGTAATGATGAGGAGTCAGTTAATAAAATAAAATCAATAGTCTCTGGACAGTTGGAACAGTTCATTGATGGAAAGCAGTTGTTAATGAAGAAGTTGTCCCTTTTAAAGTAGACACTTTACAGGCAAGGAGCCTGGTGGTAATCATAAGTTCACTCTATAGCACTCTGGTACTAAGTATGCTGATATATCTGGTTTCTATGAGCTATCCTTTAAGGGCGATCTCCCTTGTGGCAGGCAAACACATCTGCTTTATTATTTGCAGGATACTCTTCTGAAAAGGTTTAGGTTTTTCCACTATGACCCAGAAGGCTTATGTAGTGGATAAGGACAATTCTGCGCACTAATTGTCTATTTGTGTCCTGGCACTCGGAAAGTTGCTCTCAGGCACTTGTGCTAATGAGGTCCATAAGCTAGGTTTAGCTGTTACCCTCACTAGGCTCTCTGCATATTTGTACATAGACTCACTGTCTGGTGCTTGGTTGCTGTGGTTGTCTTCTCCAGGCTTGATCAGGTCCCAGAGGAAAGGAAAACAGTTACATGATGACTTTAGCCTGTTTCTCTCCTCCATGAACTTGCTTCTCCTCCTCTCACCAACTACTAACTAACTCACCCTGTCTAGACACACCAAAGTTATATATATTATGTGGTGCCAATACCACCTAGGGGTGAGTGGGGTGTAATGACATAGCCAGCCTGATAATAGGAAATATCATACACTGCAAATACAGATGTTTAAAGTGTCCCATTTACACACATATGTGGGACGCTGCATAAGCAATGCTTGTGTTTGAAAGCCCATGGCTTATTTTATTCTGCAGATCTTTCACATGGTTGTGGATTCGTATTCTGGCCTTGTGGAGAAAAAAATTCCATATGGAAGTTGCTCGCACAGAGCTAATGGAAGCCAAGCTTGCTGTAGGTCTGGCACATTTTGCACCTACACCCATAGTATTAGCGGCATAACCAGTTCCTGAACTGGCCACAATATAAGCAGATATAGCCCTGCCAGGTCTTTTGGAGGTTTTGGTCACACATCACCTCCATTCTTTATTGCCATCGTGGCCACCACCTTTCTCCTTTGATGTTATCCCTTCCTCAACACCTCATGCCATCTCCAAGGTCCTGTCTAATGCACATAATTGGAGTACCCACTCTCCCTGCCACTTTTATCAGACTGTGGTATTTCATAGTGGGCTCCCTCCTGATTACCTGTTCTCTATTTTTCCCAGATGCCACTGTCACTTCTCCCAATGTCAATACAGTAGTTTTGGGTGCCACTACAGGGAGTGCAGAATTATTAGGCAAGTTGTATTTTTGAGGATTAATTTTATTATTGAACAACAACCATGTTCTCAATGAACCCAAAAAACTCATTAATATCAAAGCTGAATATTTTTGGAAGTAGTTTTTAGTTTGTTTTTAGTTTTAGCTATTTTAGGGGGATATCTGTGTGTGCAGGTGACTATTACTGTACATAATTATTAGGCAACTTAACAAAAAACAAATATATACCCATTTCAATTATTTATTTTTACCAGTGAAACCAATATAACATCTCAACATTCACAAATATACATTTCTGACATTCAAAAACAAAACAAAAACAAATCAGTGACCAATATAGCCACCTTTCTTTGCAAGGACACTCAAAAGCCTGCCATCCAAGGATTATGTCAGTGTTTTGATCTGTTCACCATCAACATTGCGTGCAGCAGCAACCACAGCCTCCCAGACACTGTTCAGAGAGGTGTACTGTTTTCCCTCCTTGTAAATCTCACATTTGATGATGGATCACAGGTTCTCAATGGGGTTCAGATCAGGTGAACAAGGAGGCCATGTCATTAGATTTTCTTCTTTTATACCCTTTCTTGCCAGCCACGTTGTGGAGTACTTGGACGAGTGTGATGGAGCATTGTCCTGCATGAAAATCATGTTTTTCTTACCTTGCAGACTTCTTCCTGTACCACTGCTTGAAGAAGGTGTCTTCCAGAAACTATCAGTAGGACTGGGAGTTGAGCTTGACTCCATCCTCAACCCAAAAAGGCCCCACAAGCTTATCTTTGATGATACCAGCCCAAACCAGTACTCCACCTCCACCTTGCTGGCGTCTGAGTCGGACTGGAGCTCTCTGCCCTTTACCAATCCAGCCATCTGGCCCATCAAGACTCACTCTCATTTCATCAGTCCATAAAACCTTAGACCTAGTCTTGAGATATTTCTTGGCCCAGTCTTGACGTTTCAGCTTGTGTGTCTTGTTCAGTGGTGGTCGTCTTTCAGCCTTTCTTACCTTGGCCATGTCTCTGAGTATTGCACACCTTGTGCTTTTGGGCACTCCAGTGATGTTGCAGCTCTGAAATATGGCCAAACTGGTGGCAAGTGGCATCTTGGCAGCTGCACGCTTGACTTTTCTCAGTTCATGGGCAGTTATTTTGCGCCTTGGTTTTTCCACACGCTTCTTGCGACCCTGTTGACTATTTTGAATGAAACGCTTGATTGTTCGATGATCACGCTTCAGAAGCTTTGCAATTTTAAGAGTGCTGCATCCCTCTGCAAGATATCTCACTATTTTTGCCTTTTCTGAGCCTGTCAAGTCCTTCTTTTGACCCATTTTGCCAAAGGAAAGGAAGTTGCCTAATAATTATGCACACCTGATATAGGGTGTTGATGTCATTAGACCACACCCCTTCTCATTACAGAGATGCACATCACCTAATATGCTTAATTAATAGTAGGCTTTCGAGCCTATACAGCTTGGAGTAAGACAACATGCATAAAGAGGATGATGTGGTCAAAATACTCATTTGCCAAATAATAATTCTGCACGTAGTGTATTTTTGTCACGAACCAGTGGGTGTGAACCCATGGTGCCATGTGTTCTACCTCCTCTAAGGGCATTTTCTAAGTGAACCCCTCGTTATTCACAGTACCCCTGATGGTGGGGATAGACTTTCCCGAGGGGAACACCAGGCGGACCAGGAGGTACCTGATCAAGGTAGCAGAGGTACAGATGTAGTCAGCAGGCCGAGTTGTAACCAGGAGCAACAGTGCAGGACCGAAGGATGAAGCAGAGGCAAAGTCAAACAAGCAATAGGTCAGGGCAGGCTGCACTAGTACAGGTCAGACAGTCCGGATCATCAACAAGAGACTCAAGGCAAGCAGGCAGTGATCAAACAGGTAGCGGAGTCCAGGATCACAAGCACGGGTTAGGTACACAGAAACACAAGAATAAAAATCAGCAAACTTTGCAGGACACAAGGACCTTGACTCTCTGGCATCTGGGAAGGGGGCTGAGCCACTTATATACATGCAGGAGGGCTAGGATTGGTCAGTGAGGTCACAGGATCTATAATGATGGACGAACATCAGCTGGGACAATTCGCAAATGCAATCAAATGTTCACTTTAATGGCAGGCAAACCTGAAAATCCTTCAGGTCATTATTGCAGCCACCAAATACTTACAAGAGATGCACAAATCGTCCCACAACATAAACAGTGACATACCAGAGGGAGAACAATGTCAAAAATTCCCCCCAAAAAATATGTATTTTAATCAGGGGCCATTTGTATGCGTTTTAAAGGAAAATTCTCAGAAATGTGCCCTGCTGAAGCCTGGAAAAGATTTTATTTTAGGCCACGGGAGTACAGGCCCCAAACATTAGGCATTCACCGTACAGAAAAGAACAAGTAACTATGTGGCTGGAGGTATATTAGACGGTCATTGGATATCAATTTTACTGCAGGTCAGTGCACTACAGGCCCCAAAAATTAGGCATTCACCAGACTGAAAAGAACAAGTAATTATGTGGCTGGAGGTATATTAGATGGTCATTGGATATCAATATTACTGCAAGCCAGTGGACTACAGGCCCAAAAAATTAGGCATTCACCATACAGAAAAGAACAATTGATAATGTGGCTGGAGATACATTAAGCGGTCACTGTATAACAATTTTACTGTTGGCCAGTTAGATTACAGACCCAAAAATTATGCATTCACTGTACATAAATGATCAAGTGATTATGTAACCAGAGTTATATTAGACGGTCAATGGATATCAATTTTACTGCAGGCCAGTAGACATTAGACATTCACCGGACAGAAAAGAACTAGTAATTATGTGGCCGGAGGTATAGTAGACGTTCATTGGATATCAATTTTACTGCAAACCAGTAGAAATAGATGTCAAATTACATATGTTAAAAAGAACAAAAAATATAAAATTGAATTAAAAACATGGATAACGAAATCCCCCCCTTGAAAAAAAAACAAAAGATAATAGTTGAAATTCGATAACACAAGATCGGCACAGGTGTTGAATTCCTCCGTGGTCCCAAACATTAGGCATTCACCGGACAGAAAAGGCCTTTTATGCCGCTGTATTTACCTGACAGGGACCATTATTTGTTATGCATGGTGGCGGATATTTGTGGGCAGTCATGAGGAAATTCAATTAAACGTGGTCGTCACAGGCATTGAATTCCTCTGAGATCCATGCCTCATTCATTTTTAGAAATTTGAGGTAGTCCACACTGTCGTGAGCTAGACGAGTGCGCTTATCTGTCACGATCCCCCCTGCTGTGCCGAACATCCTTTCGGACAGGACACTTGACGATGGGCAAGCCAAGAGTCCCATGGCAAATTGTGCCAGCTCTGGCCACAGGTCAAGCCTGCACACCTAGTAGTCAAGGGGTTCCTCGTTTCTCAGAGCGTCCACATCAGCAGTTAACCCGATGTAGTCGGACAACTGTCGGTCTAGTGATTCCCTGAGGCTGGACCTGTAGAGCGGCTGTCGATGGGTTGGCTGCAAGAATGATCTCATATCCGAAGTGACCAACATATCTGCAAACCGCATGCGCAGTAGGATTGGTACTCGCAACTGTTGGTGGAAATCCCTCTGCCAGCGCCCGCAACAGCAGAATGCAGCATCTATTGCAGCAAAGCCTGGAAATGCTGCATTCTGACAGCCCTCTGTGATGCTGGTAACATGTCCAGAAAACTTCAGGAAAGTCACGGCACTCTTAATCTTGAATCAAAACTTAGTGTTTAATAACACCCAAAAATACAACGTTTCGACACACAGGTCTTTCTCATGCTGGTAACATGTTCACCATTTTGTGTTTGTAACTGGGTCTAAGTACGTTGCAAACCACGGATCCCAGAAAAGTTTAAAGCCTGCTCTTCTTGCTCCTCCTCCTCGGGGGGGAGGCACCATCCTCCTCTGACTCCTCTTCAGACTCCTGCTGACTTGTCTCAGATGGAGTAGCCCCCCTGGGAATTCATTCAGCATTGCAACTTCCTCATCTTCCTGCTCCTGCTCCTTGACGTCTTGATCAATGACACGATGCAATGCATGTTCCAGAAAGGAGGTGTAAGGTACGATGTCACTGATGTCGCCCTGGCTGCGACTGACCAGTTTGGTGATCTCATAAAATGGCCGCAGAAGTCTGCATGCATCGTGCATGAGCAGCCACTGGCGCAGTGAAAAAAAACAAGCTCCCCAGAACCTGTCCTGCCGCAGAGCTCGTACAGGTAGTTGTTAATGGCATGTTTCTGCTGGAGAAGCCTATTATGCATATACAAGGTGGAGTTCCAGCACGTCGGGCAGTCACAAATCAGACGTCTGATGGGCAAGTTGTGTCTCCACTAAACGTCAGCAAGGCAAGCCATGGCCGTGTAAGATCTTCTAAAATGGCCAGAGATTTTCCTGGCCTGCCTCAAGACGTCCTGGACCCCGGGGTATTTGGCAACGAATCGCTGCATGACTAAGTTCAAGACATGTGCCATGCATGGCACGTGTGTTATTTTGGCCTGTTTCAGCACGCTCAGCAGATTGGCACCGTTGTCGCACACCACTTTACCAACTGTCAAATTGAGGGGGGTTAGTGTTCGGCCTGTGACCGCAGAGCTGAAAGAAAAGTTATGTACCTTCCCTGCCCGTGTTTGCTAGACCACATGTCTGTGGTCAGATGTATCTTGGCACTGACACTGTGTGCCAGAGATACATTTACTTACCGCTGAACATGGCCATATAGTTCTGAGATGCCCTTCTGGGAGAAATATTTCCTTCCAGGGACCTTCCGTTGCGGTGTGCCAATGGCCACAAATTTTCTAAAGGCCTCTGAGTCCACCAATTTATATGGCAGTAGTTGGCGGGCCAGCAGTTCCGACAAGATCAGTAGCTGACACGTTAAAAAAAGCCCACACTGCGGTGCCATGTGGCAGTGTCCTGGGAGCACAA
The DNA here is from genome assembly GCF_014858855.1 of Bufo gargarizans. Classification (NCBI taxonomy): domain Eukaryota; kingdom Metazoa; phylum Chordata; class Amphibia; order Anura; family Bufonidae; genus Bufo; species Bufo gargarizans. The sequence continues at coordinate 259,230,558 of NC_058081.1, read as the reverse complement.
GATGTGACCATGCATTGTGGATAGCTTGCTCCAGATACATTTTCAGTCTGCTTTTTGCCTCCTCTGCACTGCGAGTTCTGCCTGCTCCTCCTCCCTATCTGCTGCTCCGTCTCTCCCTCTGAACTCCCCTCCTCTTTCTCTCTTGTGGGAATCCACATGACATCCATCGATATGTCATCATCGTCACCTTCACCAATACTGACATTAGACTGGCAACAGCGGGAACCACCCTACTTAGGCTGATCTGGGTACTGTTGTCAGACCGCTGGGTGGAGGCCGTTGCTACCTCCTCTTTCTCATCCGATTCCAAGAATGGCTGCGCATCGGTAAGGTCTAGAAATAGATGGGAAAATAATTCCTCTGACTCGAGTAGAGGGACTATAGTGGCGGTGGTGTCTTTGGGGTTGCACACAGTAAAGAGTGAGGAGGGTGCTGATACAGAGGATGAGGAGGGTGCAGAACTCTGGTGCGTCCTTTGACGTAATCGCACACACCTTCTCCAACTTCCCACTTAGACTCCGGCATGGTGCACCTGCCAGACCCCTACCACCCCTGTACTATATAGAAATTATATTATAGGTATATCGCACCCTGTTATATCAGACCAGTTGCAATTAGTTGTTCCAATGGCGTTTGTCCCTCTGTATAGCTGCAGTATCTCAGCAGAACCGCACACAAATGCTGCACAATACAAATGCACTATATAGAACTTATATTCTAGGTATATCGCACTCCTCCCTTAATCTGATTTTTTGGGGGGCAACTGGTATATCACACCAGTTGCAATTAGTTGTTCCAATTGAGTTTTTCCCTCTTTATTGCTGCAGTATCTCAGCAGAACCGCACACAAATGCTGCACTATAATATACTTTCTATGTTAGAAAGTATATTATAAGTATATTTCACCCCTCAGTATGTCACACCTATCGATAGCACACCTATACCAGTCCTAAAAAAAAGGATTTTTGTGGCCCTATTAGCTAGCATTTTGTGTTTCTATACTCTCTATCAGTCTGTCCCTGCTCCACACAGCTTTATCTCCCTACACTGGCAAAAAACTGAATGTAAAATGGCGGCCAGATCAGGTTTATTTATAGGATAGGGGGTGTGTCCATGTGCTGAAATGTCTCAATTGGCTGTCCTGTCCCACCTGATGGATGGGTCAAAGTTCTGCACAATGCAAAGAATAACGCGCCGGCAGACACGGCCATATGTTCGCCTGTTAGGCGAACAAGAAAAGTTCGCCACAAAACGACCGCCAGGCGAACCGCAAGGCCATCTCTAATTATCTATCCCATAAAGCACAGATAGTGAGGCGTGCCGGCCCTTAAGAAAGTGCTGCATGGAACAAGCAGCAAGCATGCGGTAAGCAGGGGAACAGCGGCGCACAGAAGTCGCTGTTACAATTTCCACCACCACATCTACAGGGAGTGCAGAATTATTAGGCAAATGACCACATCATCCTCTTTATGCATGTTGTCTTACTCCAAGCTGTATAGGCTCGAAAGCCTACTACCAATTAAGCATATTAGGTGATGTGCATCTCTGTAATGAGAAGGGGTGTGGTCTAATGACATCAACACCCTATATCAAGTGTGCATAATTATTAGGCAACTTCCTTTCCTTTGGCAAAATGGGTCAAAAGAAGGACTTGACAGGCTCAGAAAAGTCAAAAATAGTGAGATATCTTGCAGAGGGATGCAGCACTCTTAAAATTGCAAAGCTTCTGAAGCGTAATCATCGAACAATCAAGCGTTTCATTCAAAATAGTCAACAGGGTCGCAAGAAGCGTGTGGAAAAACCAAGGCACAAAATAACTGCCCATGAACTGAGAAAAGTCAAGCGTGCAGCTGCCAAGATGCCACTTGCCACCAGTTTGGCCATATTTCAGAGCTGCAACATTACTGGAGTGCCCAAAAGCACAAGGTGTGCAATACTCAGAGACATGGCCAAGGTAAGAAAGGCTGAAAGACGACCACCACTGAACAAGACACACAAGCTGAAACGTCAAGACTGGGCCAAGAAATCTCTCAAGACTGATTTTTCTAAGGTTTTATGGACTGATGAAATGAGAGTGAGTCTTGATTGTCCAGATGGATGGGCCCGTGGCTGGATTGGTAAAGGGCAGAGAGCTCCAGTCCGACTCAGACGCCAGCAAGGTGGAGGTGGAGTACTGGTTTGGGCTGGTATCATCAAAGATGAGCTTGTGGGGCCTTTTCGGGTTGAGGATGGAGTGAAGCTCAACTCCCAGTCCTACTGCCAGTTTCTGGAAGACACCTTCTTCAAGCAGTGGTACAGGAAGAAGTCTGCATCCTTCAAGAAAAACATGATTTTCATGCAGGACAATGCTCCATCACACGCGTCCAAGTACTCCACAGCGTGGCTGGCAAGAAAGGGTATAAAAGAAGAAAATCTAATTACATGGCCTCCTTGTTCACCTGATCTGAACCCCATTGAGAACCTGTGGTCCATCATCAAATGTGAGATTTACAAGGAGGGAAAACAGTACACCTCTCTGAACAGTGTCTGGGAGGCTGTGGTTGCTGCTGCAAGCAATGTTGATGGTGAACAGATCAAAACACTGACAGAATCCATGGATGGCAGGATTTTGAGTGTCCTTGCAAAGAAAGGTGGCTATATTGGTCACTGATTTGTTTTTGTTTTGTTTTTGAATGTCAGAAATGTATATTTGTGAATGTTGAGATGTTATATTGGTTTCATTGGTAAAAATAAATAATTGAAATGGGTATATATTTGTTTTTTGTTAAGTTGCCTAATAGTTATGCACAGTAATAGTCACTTGCACACACAGATATCCCCCTAAAATAGCTAAAACTAAAAACAAACTAAAAACTACTTCCAAAAATATTCAGCTTTGATATTAATGAGTTTTTTGGGTTCATTGAGAACATGGTTGTTGTTCAATAATACAATTAATCCTCAAAAATACAACTTGCCTAATAATTCTGCACTCCCTGTATACATGGGGCCCCCTGCCTCCTCCTCAGAGCAGTCCAAATGCTGACTGCTATCACATAAGTTGTCACTAGGGACATTCTCTTGACTCTGCCACAGGGCATGGTGGGGTTTTGTTGCATCTTAGGAAAAAAGAAAGCGCCCCTCTAAGAAGGGAAAGGAAGACAGAGGACAGTACTGAAATGCTTCTCTGAGGCTGTGAGGAGGAGAAGCAGGAGGAATGCTGTGACCCTGTCTCTGAGGCAATGTGTCAGACTCATAAGCCACCTCCACATTGTACTCCTGTGACTGTGAGGAGGAGTAAGCCATCCAATTCACAATCTCATCCTTTTTCTCCTAAATTATAATGTCGTTCCTCTCCAAAGCCAGGGAGAACTATGGCCTACTACTACTTCTGGCCAGATCGGTGGTGCTGCTGCTACCCACTAGCTCCAGGAGGACAAGGTCTGGACCTGGGTCTTTCGTTTGGAACCCTTCTCTATTACAGACATTGGGCGTAATGTACAGAATCACACAAAGTATGGAATAGATTACAAGTTTGTTTTATGAATTTAAAGAGGGTGAGAGAGAGTTGCAATAAAATGTCCTTCTCTTTCCACAAACACACTGAAGACATTGCTACTGACAATTTACTTTGAGAATAATGCAGTAAAGATGTCATTAACAGATTTGGGCCTAATATTTCATGTGTGTCCAAATACGCAGATTCTGAATGTGATCTCTTATAAAGACATAATATTGATAATTTACATCAATAATTTAGGATTTGCCAAGATGGCATGTCTGTAAACAAACCATTTTTTTCACCCTGGGGGATTGTAATACATTGGTGGTCATGACAGTAATGTACTTCAGCATTGTTGCAGAAAGAGGTTTGATTTTAGATCTCTAATCTCTCAGGGCACAATTACCTAAGAGTTTGATAACCAAGAAATAGCTCAATAATTGACCCTGCACATACAATTACAATCCTGTAATTTATGTGGAGACAAGCAGAATGTATGGAGAAAAAAAAAAAAAACAGTGGCATGTTTCATTACATACCATAGCTAGGTGAGGTATACTCCCCTAGATTCATATTATTGCCTCTAGCAGAATATACAGTACCAGGCTGAAGCCTAACTGCATGACACATAACTGCTTACAAGTTGCAATATAAGTACATCCATGATATCTTCACTTATGAAATATGAAACTATGGAAATTAGATCATACCAGCCAAACTAGAAACACCCATCTTGCTGGCATGATTTAATTGTATCACAATAAATATGGTGACTTCTAATATCAGCACCAAGTAAATGCGTACGTTACTTCGGCTTTCCCCTAAAAGTCAATCAGAAGTCCATTCCTAAAAAAAAAAATGCTACATAAACACCTAATTTTATGACAAAATAATTTATATTTAAAAAATTGCATGATACATTGCATGACATTTCAGTATATAGCACAGCATACAGGAAAATATTTTTCAAGCTCCAATCCAGCTTCAATAAATTACACATACATGGTGCAGTTAAAAGTCCAAATGCAAAGGAGTTATAGCCATAATCTAATTGGCATTCTTTTTTCCCATGCAGCATGGGAAAAATAAGTGTCCATTCACCACTGTGTCCCTTCAATGAGGAAGAGCACACCCTCCAGAAATATCAAACTGTAATATTTGGACAACATGTAGTGCCCTATAGCAAGAGTACTTAGAAGTCTGGACATTTGTGAATATATGCGTTGTTTCCCCAATGCAAAGTCAACAACTCCTTACTTCATTTTACTTGAAAGAGTTAACTTATATGTTGTGATATATATCCTGTTCATTTGCATTGTATTTGCACAGCACTGTGGAAAGGGATAATGAATAGGGATGAGCGAACTCGAACTGTATAGTACGGGTTCGTACCGAATTTTGGGGTGTCCGTGACACGGACCCGAACCCGGACATTTTCGTAAAAGTCCGGGTTCGGGTTCGGTGTTCGTCGCTTTCTTGGCGCTTTTGTGACGCTTTCTTGGCGCTTTTTGAAAGGCTGCAAAGCAGCCAATCAACAAGCGTCATACTACTTGCCCCAAGAGGCCATCACAGCCATGTCTACTATTGGCATGGCTGTGATTGGCCAGAGCACCATGTGACCCAGCCTCTATTTAAGCTGGAGTCACATAGCGCCGCCCGTCACTCTGCTCTGATTAGCGTAGGGAGAGGTTGCGGCTGCGACAGTAGGGCGAGATTAGGCAGATTAACTCCTCCAAAGGACTTGATTATTGATCGATCTGCAGCTGTGGGTCATTGAGCTGCTGATACTCAATTGCTCACTGTTTTTAGGCTGCCCAGACCGTTTGTCAGTCACATTTTTCTGGGGTGATCGGCGGCCATTTTGTGTCTTGTGGTGCGCCAGCACAAGCTGCGACCAAGTGCATTTAACCCTCAATGGTGTGGTTGTTTTTTGGCTAAAGCCTACATCAGGGTGAAACTGTCACACCAAGTGCATTTAACCAGCAATAGTCTGTTTATTTTTTGGCCATATACTACATCAGGGGCAAGCTGCGCCTGTCACCAAGTGCATTTAACCCTCAATGGTGTGGTTGTTTTTTGGCTAAAGCCTACATCAGGGTGAAGCTGTCACACCAAGTGCATTAAACCAGCAATAGTCTGTATATTTTTTGGCCATATACTACATCAGGGGCAAGCTGCGCCCGTCACCAAGTGCATTTAACCAGCAATAGTCTGTTCATTTTTTGGCCATATACTACATCAGGGGCAAGCTGCGCCCGTCACCAAGTGCATTTAACCCTCAGTAGTGTGGTTGGTCAAGCTGTGACACCAAGTGCATTTAACCAGCAATAGTCTGTTCATTTTTTGGCCATATACTACATCAGGGGCAAGCTGCGCCCGTCACCAAGTGCATTTAACCAGCAATAGTGTGGTTATTTTTTGGCCATATCCCAGTCTAATTCTGTCACTAAATCCATACCTGTCACCCAGCGCCTAAATACTAGGCCTCAAATTTATATCCCGCTAAATCTGTCGTTACCGCTGTACTGTTGTGGCTGGGCAAGTTATTTAGTGTCCGTCAAAGCACATTTTTTGTTCAGGGTTGAAATACAATTCCCAATTTAGCAATTTCATAATTTAGTGGTTTCTGCTATATCAGAGCTATTTGAAATCTATCCCTAAAAGGGTATATAATATTCAAGGTGCACATAGGGTCATTCAGAATAACTTCACACACACGCTACTGTGCATTTCCAAGTCTAATTCTGTCACTAAATCCATACCGGTCACCAAGCGCCTAAATACTAGGCCTCAAATTTATATCCCGCTAAATCTCTCGTTACCGCTGTCCTGTTGTGGCTGGGAAAGTTATTTAGTGTCCGTCAAAGCACATTTTTTGTTCTGGGTTGAAATACAATTCCCAATTTAGCAATTTCATAATTTAGTGGTTCCTGCTATATCAGAGCTATTTGAAATCTATCCCTAAAAGGGTATATAATATTCAAGGTGCACATAGGGTCATTCAGAATAACTTCACACACACGCTACTGTGCATTTCCAAGTCTAATTCTGTCACTAAATCCATACCGGTCACCCAGCGCCTAAATACTAGGCCTCAAATTTATATCCCGCTAAATCTCTCGTTACCGCTGTCCTGTTGTGGCTGGGAAAGTTATTTAGTGTCCGTCAAAGCACATTTTTTGTTCTGGGTTGAAATACAATTCCCAATTTAGCAATTTCATAATTTAGTGGTTCCTGCTATATCAGAGCTATTTGAAATCTATCCCTAAAAGGGTATATAATATTCAAGGTGCACATAGGGTCATTCAGAATAACTTCACACACACGCTACTGTGCATTTCCAAGTCTAATTCTGTTAGTAAATCCATACCGGTCACCCAGCGCCTAAATACTAGGCCTCAAATTTATATCCCGCTAAATCTCTCGTTACCGCTGTACTGTTGTGGCTGGGAAAGGTTTTTAGTGTCCGTCAAAGCACATTTTTTGTTCTGGGTTGAAATACATTTCCCAATTTAGCAATTTCATAATTTAGTGGTTTCTGCTATATCAGAGCTATTTGAAATCTATCCCTAAAAGGGTATATAATATTCAAGGTGCACATAGGGTCATTCAGAATAACTTCACACACACGCTACTGTGCATTTCCAAGTCTAATTCTGTCACTAAATCCATACCGGATGGACTCTTACAGTGCTGGGTGACGTGAAGCCTGATTTTCTGCTATGACATGCAGACTGATTCTCTGCTGACATGAAGCCAGATCCTCTGTTACGGGACCTCTCTCCTCTGCCTGTGTACTGGGCCTAAATATATGCCAATGGACTGTTGCAGTGGTGGCTGACGTGAAGCCTCATTCTCTGCTATGACATGCAGACTGATTCTCTGCTGACATGAAGCCAGATCCTCTGTTACGGGACCTCTCTCCTCTGCCTGTGTACTGGGCCTAAATATATGCCAATGGACTGTTGCAGTGGTGGCTGACGTGAAGCCTCATTCTCTGCTATGACATGCAGACTAATTCTCTGCTGACATGAAGCCAGATTGTCTGTTACGGGACCTCTCTCCTCTGCCTGTGTGCTGGGCCTAAATATATGCCAATGGACTGTTGCAGTGGTGGCTGACGTGAAGCCTCATTCTCTGCTATGACATGCAGACTAATTCTCTGCTGACATGAAGCCAGATTGTCTTTTATGGGACCTCTCTCCTCTGCCTGTGTGCTGGGCCTAAATATATGCCAATGGACTGTTGCAGTGGTGGCTGACGTGAAGCCTCATTCTCTGCTATGACATGCAGACTAATTCTCTGCTGACATGAAGCCAGATCGTCTGTTACGGGACCTCTCTCCTCTGCCTGTGTGCTGGGCCTAAATATATGCCAATGGACTGTTGCACTGGTGGCTGACGTGAAGCCTGATTCTCTGCTATGATATGAAGACTGATTCTCTGCTGACATGAAGCCAGATTCTCTGTTACGGGACCTCTCTCCTCTGCCTGGGTGCCGGGGCCTAAATATCTGAGAATGGACTGTTCCAGTGGTGGGTGACGGGAAGCCAGATTCTCTGCTATGGGACCTCTCTCCAATTGATTTTGGTTAATTTTTATTTATTACATTTTTATTTTTATTCATTTCCCTATCCACATTTGTTTGCAGGGGATTTACCTACATGTTGCTGCCTTTTGCAGCCCTCTAGCCCTTTCCTGGGCTGTTTTACAGCCGTTTTAGTGCCGAAAAGTTCGGGTCCCCATTGACTTCAATGGGGTTCGAGTTCGGGACGAAGTTCGGATCGGGTTCGGATCCCGAACCCGAACATTTCCGGAAAGTTCAGCCGAACTTCTCGAACCCGAACATCCAGGTGTTCGCTCAACTCTAATAATGAATACTGGGAGACTTTTGGGACTTTGAATGAGAAGCTGGTAATTTTCCACAGCTATAATAGGGTTTAAAGAAGAGAATTTCTTTGGAGGGAAAAAACAGACTTGTTTACCACCAAAATCAGATAGACTGACCTTTTGAATGTCTGCTTTAGCTATGTTGCTATGTCTTGAAACTTAATGTTTGTCTGGAAAAAGCTCTAATGTAAATAACGTAATGACAGACAGGAGTGATAACTTCTCCACCCCATCCCTCCCAGTAGAATGTTCTAGTTTAGCTAGAAACTGTATATAAGGAGATTAGTCAGAGCTAGTGATGAGCAGCAGGGGTAATATTCGAATTCGCAATATTTTGCAAATATTCGCGAATTCGAGATTATATTCTTGAAAATCGGCAATGTATTATTCGCGTAAAATACCGGTGTGGGGTAGGCAACTTTTCTATTGGTTGCTAATCTGTGACAAAGCCTTCTCATTGGCCCACAAGCTAGAAGAAGGGAGGGATGATCACCTGGTATGCACCGTGTAAAAATAAAATAAAAGAACGAATATTCATCATTACAAAAATATAACACTATATTGTAAGTATTCGCAAATTCTCAAAGTGCCGATATTCACGGAAAAAAATACGCTTTTTGAATATTTGCGTTCAACACTAGTCAGAACCCCTATTGTTCTATAGTTAGGAAACAGTGCTTAGAAGAGAAAACTCTGCCAGACTATTGAGTGACCAGAAGAAGTCTCCGAGACGGTGATACTCTGCCACAGACCCTGGATCACCAGCCTTTGTAACAGGGTACCAGCCTTCTGAAAGAGAGACATCTAGTTCAGGCCTTTCATCAGCATCAAACCCTTTTTTTTGCCAGGAGGATACTGGAGAAGCCAGCCCTATGCCTCGCCTGTATTGTTTTGCACCTGAATTCCTCCAGTAAAGAAGCACACTGGTTTACTGCAGAGACCCTGACTCTCTGGACTTCTGAGTTCTGAGTGTATTTTGACAGCTCCAGCATAAGTGATACACATCCAGTATTTACATCCTAGAATAAGACTCATGGGTCTGTAGCATCAGGTCTCTGCCTGTACTTCCCCTTCCAGTTCAAAGATCACAGATCCAAGCCTTCTTGAAGCCCTGCTGGAAAAAACGTATCCTAAGTCTCAGCATCATTGCTGACATCACATCTACAGAGTCCAAGATAATGAGAAGAACACCATCCTCAGAGGTAAGGTCATTGATGATGTTGTGTGACAGGGTCTTACAAGCCTTTCCACACCTCAGATGTTGATGTGAAGTCATCAGGACCGGGAACCAACACAGTGGAAACTGTCACATGACCGTGTTGGAGTGCAGGACAATAGTGCATTACAGATAAACAATTACCATTAGTAAGTGATAATGTGTTGTTTCCTGTTAATTAATGCAGATAATTGCAAAACCGGAATACCCTTTTAATCATCAATTGTTTCTTTCTACATCTTTCTGTAATAGTTGCTGCCATTAACCATAACAGGTGATAGAGGGTTTAGGCTACTTTCACACTAGCGGCAGCCTTCTCTATTGACTATAAAGGGGGAAGGCCAGAGTTCCAGCGGCAGCACAGAAAACATGCAGAGAGGCAGCTGGAATAAAACTATGACATGTCCCCCACCGGAACAGCCTGCCGGAGAAGGCTGCCGCTAGTGTGAAAGTAGCCTTAGTATGTATTGTTCTGTTTTCCTCTTCCTACTCCACTCACCTTCAATCTTCAGCACTGTTAAGAAAGGGTCACATAGAGGTTTTTTAGAGAAAGTTTTAGGGCAGATTTTCCTGCCGGATTTACAGCCAATGCTATAAGTGGATTCTAAAGGAATCGGAAATATAAAGGACTTAGGGCTGTTTCACACAAGCGAGTCCATTGCGGGAATGATGCTCCGTGTGTGAGTGTGATCCTCCACTCTGGACTTGCAGGAGCGCACATCATTATCATGATTTATAATGCTATGTGTCTCTGCTTGACCTTATTTCTACAGAATCATACTGACAGCTTTATGTCACTATGATTCTGTGGAAAAAAGGTCATTATAAATCATGATAATGCCGTATAAACAGCCCTTATACTTCTCCTTTCTGCTGGATCCACCTCTGAATTTGACTGAAAAACCTGCAGGAAAGATGCCTGAAAACCTTCCCTAATAGCCTCTTTCACACGGGAGAGAGTTCTGTGCAAAGCATGAGGTGAACGCATTGCACCCGCACTGAATCCAGACCCATTAATTTCTATGGGGCTGTGCACATGAGCGGTGATTTTTACGCATCACTTGTGCGTTGCGTGAAAATCGCAGCATGCTCTGTTTTGTGCGTTTTTCACGCAACGCAGGCCACATAGAAGTGTATGGGGCTACGTGAAAATCGCAAGCATCTGCGGTGCGATTTTCACGCATGGTTGCTAGGATGAAAGTCTATTCACTGTATTATTTTCCCTTATAACATGGTTATAAGGGAAAATAATAGCATTCTTTAATACAGAATGCTTAGTAGAAGGTCAATTGGGGGTTAAAAAATAATAATAATAATTAACTCACCTCCTCCAATTGATCACGTAGCTGTCGGTCTCCTGTTCTTTCTTCAAGACCTGTCCAAGGACCAGTGGTGACATCACTGTGCTCATCACATGATACATCACATGATCCATCACCATGGTGATGGACCATGTGATTAGCTCTGTGACATCTCCACAGGTCCTTTGACAGGTCCTGAAGAAAGAACAGGAGACCGGCAGCTACGCGATCAATTGGAGGAGGTGAGTTAATACATTTTTTAATTTGTAACCGTCAATTGACCTTCTACTAAGCATTCTGTATTAAAGAATGCTATTATTTTCCCTTATAACCATGTTATAAGGGAAAATAATAAAATTTAGCCAGAATACTGAACTCAAACCTGAACTTCTGTGAAGAAGTCCGGGTTCGTGTCTGGATACCAACCATAGCGATTTTTCTCACGCGCGTGCAAAACACATTAAGTCTATGAAGAGCCAAGAAAGACATTTCACTGCACACTATCTGAAACTACTATGGTATAATCTTGGGGGTAACTTAATATAATTTCCCATCATTGTATTTAGAGATGAGCGAAGTATTTGTAAATTCAATTTGCCTGCTTCGTCGAATTTCCCCCCAAAATTAGCTTCATGATAAATGTATTTGTGGTCATGGCTACAGCCAAGAGATATCCGAAGAACCCTAGGGAGAGAAACAATGGGAACAAACTAACCCAGCTAGGCGTGTGTTAGCTAACCTGACTAAATGGCTTGTTGTGTGCCCTAAGCCATGATCGTGGGTAGGCCTATAAGTGGGCAAAAACCAAGCCAAGTAGGGTAGAAAAGGAACTCGAATGGCATGTGCAAACTAATCCCCAAGCCAACTGCAAGGTGTCAGGGATCTAGAGCGAAAAATTTGGGGTGTATGAGGCAAGGCCAGAGACATGATGCTCAATATTGCGGATTCTGCCCCAAAGCGGAATGGAGGACCGGGAATACGTTGCGAAATGGATCATAAAAACCAACTGAACCTTTTAAAGTTTTGGTTCTAGGGAGTACTGGCATTTCCCTAGTCTCAGGAGATCGTGGGACCGAAACCTAACTGCCTAGATTATGCAGGAATGAGGGCCAAAAAGAACTATGAAAATCCTTGAAATGTTCCCCAGACAACAGCTATCTGCTAGCTGTGGTCCGTGCGTTGTTCTACTGTGTGCCCCTGAGAATTGTTTTAACGTTTGAGACGTGAAGACCGATCTTTTATCTGAATCTTCTACCGTGAGGAAATGCTGAACCTTGTCCAAAACCCGATTCAACGTGGTTGTAGGGAGTCTGAGGTTAGTGCGGAAAGAAGCTACAAAGCCATAATATACAAGATTCTGTCTATGACCTCCCATGAGTGAGGGAATGCAATTGCAATGAAGCTACCGGCAAAAATTAATTCCTGGTTGTGGTAAAAAAGCAAAGACTTTGCGCGGGGACCTGGTTGACAAGATATGATCGACTACGATCAAAGACTAAAAATGCTAGAGGGAATTACCCTACCTTTTCATCCTCTGGCAGGACCTGAATGAAAGCATGAACAATTAAAGCAAGACAAAATATCTGCGTAAGACATGACAATGATGCTGTAGGGCGAACCTGACCAGTTTGCGGTCGAAACATAAAGTGAGCGATCAACATGTATTATTAGGAAATTAGGGAAGCAGGTATGTATGTGATACATACGGGCCAAATCAGCCCAGATGGACAACCAACCAGGCAATCAGCCCAGCAGGACCCCGAAGCCATGGGGCCGAAGCCGTCATCGGGCCCCTGAAGCCAAGAGGCCGATTATTTTAATTTTTTTTTTCAAATCAAGAAATGAAATTAAACTATGAGCCTGACCGATGTGGTAGGCGATACCTAAGATAAACTATGTGGCCTGAATAACATGCAAGGCGAAATATCGTTAGGAATGAGACCTGACCGACGTGGAAGGTGACCCCCAACATGAATTCAACTGCATGACCTGAAAAGACGAAGGGAAACGTGACAGAAAATGGAGATAATAACGAACATTAACTAAAATGAAACCTAAATAACATAAGCTGGCAAGCATGTAAAGATGTGAGTCATTCAAAACCAAAAGCATAGCTGCACAGGTAGACAGACAACCATTGGTCGGACCCTGAAGCCATGGAGCCGAAGCAACCACCAGGGGCCCATGGGGCCGGGCAGCCGCCGGGATGCGAAGCTTAGAATTAAGGACGGCTGGGGAAAAGATTGCCGTGCGTGCGAGTCCATATATTAACTTGATGTGACAGCAGACATGGAAAGCGGCTTTGGTGAGTGGGGTATACGACCTGGTGTAGCAGTAGAAGTGTGAACACAACTCTGGGTATAAGCAGAGCATGACATTTGGTATAACAGCAGCTCTGGTTGTGAACGGAGCATAACATAGATGTAACAGCAACATGAATGCAGTTCTTGAAATGGGCCTGGAAAGAACCTGTAGCAGCTTAGGATGTGTGAACGCAGCTCTGGGTGCGACTAGAGTAAACCTGATATACCGATAGACGTATGAATGCAACTCTGGTCGTGGGTGGAGTGCAAAAAATGATTTGACAGCGTAGTGTGAATGCACCTCTGGGTGTGGCTGAGAATGAAATTGGTAAAACAGAAGCTCTAAATGTGAGTGGAGCATAAACATGATGTAACAGTGAAAGTGAATGCAGCTCTGAAACAAGTGGAAGGCTGAAAAGTCAGCCTGAATTTGTGGGAGGGGCATCTTACCTTCTTAAGCTCCAGCCCCCAGCTCCTCAGGGCGCTTCTGTTCATACCTGGATAGAGAGTCGCCTGCTCTGGTACTGCATCCGTGCACGTCGTGAGTTGCTTTCATCTGCTTTGTTTTCGTTTCATACACTGCCGTTCACGTCTTCAGGAGAGGTAAATTCTGTGCCATACTTTCGGCTCCCTAAGTCGGCGTGCGTTCCAACGTGGAACGCATGCCTATACACCTTCCTGCCCCAGGTTGTTTTTTTTTGTTGTTTGTTTGTCTCCTTTTCCCCATCCAACTCCTTCCCGAGGCAGCAGGGGGGGGCAGGGTCCGACCCGCGGGTCCCCCCCTCCACACGGCCTCCCCCGTCCCCTCCTTACTTAGGGCTCCGCTGCAGCCCGGCGTGCGTCCCAGTGTGGAGCGCACACCGGAAATCTGCCACCAGGCATGAGCTCCACCCTGGAACGCACACCGGAATCTTCATTCAGGTCCGGCGGAGTCATGCGACGTGGCGGCTCCAGTGCGGTGACTCCAGCTGGGTTAATCCTGTCCCCACTGGGTCCCTCCCCCTCTCGAAACCCACACCTCGATTTTGGCCCCACAACCAGGTCTCCCGCCCTACGTACTACTTAGGACGGGTGGTCCCTGTCCCCCAGTCTGCTGGTCCTCAGTAGGGCCCAACCACAAGCCATCTCATACGCACTCCCGCCGTGCCACGCAGCGCTAAGCAGGAGAAAGACAAGGTCATCCACGTTTCCTCACTTAGGGAGGGGCCCCGGGGTCCCTGCTGGGCTGAAAGGGCGCTAGTTCCAGTACGATGGTCAAAGAAACTGGGGGTCTCACTACGAGTGGGCCAGGTCATCATCACACGCCATACTCATTCAGCGGTCACAATGCTCACTACAGTCATCCAGTCCATGGTGGCGACAGTGCCATGTGTTATATGTATGTACTTCCACGTTATATGCTGTTTCCTCTACTAGTTCATACCTACCTCTGCCTCCTGGATCGCCCAGGCACGCACCTACCTCTGCCTCCTGGTTCGTCCAGGCTCATACCTACCTCTGCCTCCTGGATCGCCCAGGCACGCACCTATCTCTGTCTCCTGGTTCGCCAGGCTCATACCTACCTCTGCCTCCTGGATCGCCCAGGCACGCACCTATCTCTGTCTCCTGGTTCGCCAGGCTCATACCTACCTCTGCCTCAGGGATCGCCCAGGCACGCACCTACCTCTGTCTCCTGGTTCGCCCAGGCTCATACCTACCTCTGTCTCCTGGTTCGCCCAGGCTCATACCTACCTCTGCCTCCTGGATCGCCCAGGCACGCAACTACCTCTGTCTCCTGGTTCACCCAGGCCTGTCATCCTCCCCAGTTATGTTCTCTTTCCCTTCCGAACTTTGTGGATTTATCCTCTCAGGAACGTGTTCTGACCGTTCACATGTACGACATTTGGACCAAGGTCAGGTAACCCAAGACATCAGTACAGGTAGTAGCCTCTAATCCCAGGTACGTTACTCAGACCGACACAAGCCTTCTCGCAGTCGTACTACGTTCCGGTCACATATAGTTATTGCATATTTTTCCAGGAACAGTCTGGTTATGTATTCCCCTGAATCGCTCAGGCGTCTGTATTTTCCCTGGTGTCTCAGTGGGTAGGTAGTGGCCAGGTCCACCCAGGTTCAGGGTAATGCCCGACGCACCCAGGGTCCGTCATCTTCACAAAAGGTGTAGGTAAGCGCCTGATTCGCTCAGGATTCCATGTTGCCTGAACTGCTCAGGATTCAATGTATTTGCCTGAATCGCTCAGGTTCCATGCGTCTGCCTGGAACGCTCGGGGGTTTCTCAGCAGGGTCCGGCTGGTTCCTGGTTACCCGGTTCGTTTCCGGCATGTCTAGACTTCTGTTTTCCGCAGGTCTTGTTGCATGCAGCGCAACTTCGGGCCCTGATTCTGGCAGTTCAGGGTCATCCAGCAGTTGGCCATGACGCCCAGGCTGCATCCTGGTTCTCCGTCGCTTCATTCCAGTGCCACCAGATCGCACCTCTCTCCGGGTCTCGTACCAACGCAAGTTTATTTCAGGTAAGCAGGGCCTCAGGCCACCGGAATTTCGATCCATCCTCAATTGTGTCGCAGGGCGTCTCCGCGTCCGGTCATTTCGCGGTGCCAGGTTTCAGGTAAGGTCCAGCCGGGTGGCGGCTTTACGCACCTCCGCAGCTCAGAGCCTTCCTTCATTCATCACGAGCCTCCATTCCTAGGTCTTCAGGTTTTGGGGGGGTTTTCCGGGGGGGGGGGGGGGTTCTGACGCACCCCAGGTCTCATTTCCCTGAATCGCTCGGGTTTTATGTATTCCCCTGAGTCGCTCAGGTTTCATGTATTTACCTGAATCACCCAGGTTTTATGTATTTATCCGCGTCACTCAGGTTTTACGTATTTTCCCTGAAATCACTCAGGTCATGTATTTCCCTGAATCGCTCAGTTTTGTATTTTCCTGTCTCTTTCGGGTTGACGGTATTTCCAGGTTGTATGTATTAATATTACAGGCTATAGCTACTAGAGAGAGATCGTTGATCCAGGGAGTTATTCTGATTGCCTGATTGGAGTCGGGAAGGAATTTTTATTCCCCTAAAGTGAGGAAAATTGGCTTCTACCTCACAGGTTTTTTTTGCCTTCCTCTGGATCAACTTGCAGGATGACAGGCCGAACTGGATGGACAAATGTCTTTTTCGGCCTTATGTACTATGTTACTATGTATTTTCCTGATTCACTCAGGTCACGTTTTTCCCTGAAATCGCTCAGGTCTTATTTCCCACAGGTTGTTCGCATTTGCCTGAATCGGTCAGGATCCAATATATTTGCCTGAAACGCTCAGAGGTTTTCCCATACCATCAGGAGACAACCAAGCCGGCGTCACGGTTTCCAAAGTTTTTCAAGGTCCCACCCGCAGGTGGCTTGAACGATGTCTCCTACACCCTGGTATTCATAGCCCACTGTCACTGCAAATCTCAGGCTGTCATTTAACACCATCGGGCTGTACCTAGCGGGGATACAGCACTGCACCATGCTTCATAATCCAAATGGAGGTTCCATTTCTTCAGTGCAGGCAGTCAAGGCAGCCCTTAGGGGGATCCAGAGGTGCGGGGATGCCCCTACCGCCCGTAGAAAGCCTGTCTCCGGCGAGATGTTTGGGAGACTGTCGTCCGCGCTGGATAGACATCCTTTTGGGCACTCTCCTAGTTTAATTATTAAGGCAGCCATGTATCTCGGGTTTTACGGGTTCCTCAGGCCAGGTGAGTTTACCAGCACCTCCCCTAAACGTCAGGGGTTGCAGGTGCGGCAGTTGTCCTGGGCCCATGACCATTTTGTCCTCTGGCTCCCTTTCACGAAGGCCAATCAGCATGGGCCTCCCTCGGAGGTCAGGTTTTAAACCTTGAACGATTGGTGCCCGGTCATGGTCCTCCGTCAATTGTTAGCCCTGTTGCAAGATGCCCCCCTAGATGGCCCGCTGCTTCCTTGGCGTGGGGGGCCCCTGACGTCAATTCAGTTCGTGTCCTGCCTCAGGTCTCGGCCATAACCCACTGGCCATCACAGGACACTCGCTCCGCGGGACGCGTCCTCAACATAAAAAAACGGGGTCCCGGCGCACATGATCAAATGCATGGGTCGTTGGCGCTCTTCCTGCTTCACAAGATACATCCCGAACCCGAATGTAGAGATTTCCCAGGCGTTTTGTAGTCTTGCTCTCTGAGTGGAATTAAAAGCTTTTGGTCACTACTCTGCTCTCCTCGTCTATCTTTGCCCACTACTAGGCTTACCCTCGCTCCTGGCTTCTGACACAACACAGCCAGCTAGGTCAGGGGAAGCGCTTCCCCCCTCATCACAGGTAAGCCTCTCCCATAAGTGGAAGGCTGAAAAGTCAGCCTGAATTCGTGGGAGGGGCATCTTACCTTCTTAAGCTCCAGCCCCCAGCTCCTCAGGGCGCTTTTGTTCATACCCACCCACCCCCCCTGTTCTCAAACACTCCCCTTAGGGTACGCCCACTACTAGGCTTACCCTCGCTCCTGGCTTCCGGCACAACACAGCCAGCTAGGTCAGGGGAAGCGCTTCCCCCCCTCATCACAGGTAAGCCTCTCCCATAAGCCTAGTATGAACATGTTGTGACAGCGGACGTGTAAACACAGCAAACATGGTGAGCAAAGCAAACATGGTATACCAGTCGACGCATGAACGCAGCTCTGGTTGTGAGTGGAGCAAGGTATAAACACCAGGGTGGTGCGTCCCGAGAATAAAAACAGAGTAACAGTAGCAGCTGTAAGCCGAGTACACAACATGTAATAACAGACGTGTAATACGGATCCAGCTGTCGGCTGGGTACGAAATGAGATGTAACAGCCAACAGGTGAACGCAGCTTGAATGTGAGAACAATCTGAGTGAATACGAACCAAGAGTAGAAAAGTGCAGTACAGTGAAGATGTGCGGATGCAGCATAAGACATGAAATAAAAGCCAAAAGTGTAAATGCCGCTCAGGATAACAGCAAGAGGCCTAAACAATAACAGCTGCGGCCGATCTCCAAACATGACGTCACGTACAGCCCGGGTAACTCTTCCTTTACAGCAAACCGGCTGAACTAACTTTTCATTCGAGACGAACAAAGCGAAGTAAAACTTGTAAGATTTATAGGAACCAACTCCTATTACCAACAAACAAAGATGAAAAGAAATAGAAGTATTTAGCCCCAACGAGCAAACCTGAGGTAGCAGATTCTGAGGCGAAGCCTCCCGTTCGCTAGCAAAGTCGGTTCCAACCAGCCAGGAGAGACGGCCCCGGTCACTGTACCCCTCAGATGCAGCATTCATATATGAAATAATCCAGTGTTAAATAAAAAAATAAAATATAAATAAATCCTACTTAGGGTACTTTCACACTAGCGTTTTTTATTTTCCGGCATAGAGTTCCGTCACAGGGGCTCTATACGGGAAAATAACTGATCAGGCATATCCCCATGCATTCTGAATGGAGAGCAATCTTTTCAGGATGCATCAGGATGTCTTTAGTTCAGTCTTTTTGGCTGATCAGGCAAAAGAGAAAACCGCAGCATGCTACGGTTTTATCTCAGGCGAAAAAAACTGAAGACTTGCCAGAATTTTTCCCCATAGGAATGTATTAGTGCCGGATCCGGCATTCAACATACCGGAATGCCAGATCCTTCCTTCCGACCTGCGCATGCGCAAACCAGTAAAAATTTGAAAAAAAATACAAGACGGATCTGTCTGTCCGCATGACATGCGTTCTTGCAATGCACTTGTGAGACGGAAACACATCCGGATCCGTCTCACAAATGCTTTCAGTCACATCCAAATCGGCCGATTCGGCGGGCAGTTCCGACAACGGAACTGCCTGCCGGATCACACTGCCGCAAATGTGAAAGTAGCCTTACCCACTCCATTTGCTCCCGACAGGCCAGCAGCCACCCGCTTAAAAATCTGGTACGAAATAGCGCATGGCCCGAAATGAAAATCATCACGCCGATCGGTGTGATGACGTCATTGTCACTGCGCACAGGATTTCAGCCAAGATCATCAAGCAAGATGGTGGCGGCCGGCACGCCGCGAGCAAATACAGCAGGTAAGTAATTAGTTTTTTTGTTTTTTGCACTATTTCAGGTTAAATCGATTCACTTCCACAAAGCACAAGGAAATTCAACTTTGCGGTTAATCAAATTTATCCTGAAATTTAATTTGAAGTCGACTTTGTGGACTTCGATTCGCTCAACACTAATTGTATTGTTAGGTCACTTTTATAGGCAACTCAATACAATAGCACACCCATAATGCTGGGTTCAGACCTGAGCGTTCGCGATGGAGCGCTCTGTATGCGCAATTATACGGGCGTTTGCAATCGCGCATACAGAGACAAGCGAACGCCCATTGTTGCGCGTTCCCGCTGAAGTCTATGTACGGGAACGCGCGACAAGACGCCCCAAAGAAGCTCCTGTACTTCTTGGGGCGTCGGGCATTTTACAGCGCGATCGTACGCGCTGTAAAACGCTCAGGTGAGAACCATTCCCATAGGGAATCGTTGGTTCTCGCCTGTTGAGCGTTTTACAGCGCGTAGGAACGCGCTGTAAAACGCTCAGGTGTAAACCCAGCCTTAAAGGGATTACATGCGCTGCTAAATCGCCGCTAGCACGTCCGCAGTATACATTCCCCATAGCTCTCAGTGCTTTCATTGTGTAAAAAAATGATTTTATATATATGTAAATGAGGCAAGTAAGGTGCCCAAGGGGCTGTTACCAACATTTCTGGAGCCCAGCCATTCCCACTGTGAAGGAGCCCAGCACCGCCTGCATCCTCCGAATCTCCTCCTTGCTCCCTGATGTCACCAAGTTAGAGCGCCGTAATCTCGCGCATGCACGAGTACGCCTCATGTCAGTGCCGGCATAATCTTCCTTCCCTGTGCTGGCATCAGCCTCAGGGAACGAACTGCGCATGCGCTAGCTGTGAGATTACGGCGCTCTAACTTGGTGACGTCGGGGAGCAAGGAGGAGATTTGGAGGATGCCGGCGGTGCTGGGCTCCTTCACAGTGGGCGTGGCTGGGCACCAGAAACATTAGTAGCAGCCCCTTGGGCACCTTACTTGCATTATTTACATATATATAAATTGTTTATTTGACACAATAAAAACACTCACAGCTATGGGGAATATATATATTGCGGACATGCTAGCAGCGATCTAGCAGCGCATGTCCGCAGCTCTATAGGCAAAATCCAGGTGACAGAATCCCTTTAATCTGCAAAGCTTCGTTGTTTTCCAAAAAATGTAAAAAAAAATCATTAGTAAAACGTATACCTCGGAACTGTTAAACGTTAATATTCTAGCAGCTTCATTTTCATATTGAAGTAAATGTCAAACATGCTCTTTTTCATTTTTCATTTGGAATAGGCTGTGCTCATTGTAGTGGATGGAACAGAAAGAACACAGTGTAAGCAGGCACATTACACTTAGGACAACTCACTTTGATCTCCTTCCTGAGAATTAAGCAAAGAGCATTGTGACATTTTCCATGAAGACACAATGCTTTAAAGGGAACAGTATAGTAACACGTTATATCATATAAACTATATCACCCTGACATTTGACTATTCATGGAGGTGACAGTGTTCTGGACACATTCAAATATGTTTGCTATCATTAACCATTTTAAGAACAGTGGGATCTCATTTTAATTGGATGCACGTTGTATTTTCCACTGACATGAGCTTCCTAATGTTTCTTCAGTAGCCTCAGTAACAAATCTATACAATGAAACTTCTGCAAAAGACCATCTCTGTAAGAAGACCGTTCCAGTAGAGGCTTACTTTTCAATGCAATTTTAGGTGGTCATCTCAATAAAGGTTGATGAGTATATATACTGACAAAAATAATGCTCCATGACAATGACTGCAAATGTTTGTACTGTTCTAGGCTGCTAGATTTTCATATACTAGCCTAAGAGGATGGATGGATGGATGCGGTCAACATATTCAGTGCCCAAGGGTCCCTTTAAAAGGGTGTCTGAAATTGTAATACTGATGGGTCAGTATTACAATACTGTGAGCACCCTGGCCCTCTCGCAGCTTACCAAGCACAGTGCTGTAAACTGTATAGCGGCTGTGCTTGGTATCGTGCTCAGCCCCATTCACTTCAATGGGGTTTAGCTGCTCCTAGGCAGCATGACTAATGAATGTGTCATCACTGGAAAAGCCTTGGAAAAGCTGAGATAAGTCTGCAGTGCTACTGCAAGTGCCGCAGGTTTCTCAAACAGCTGATCGTCGGCAGTCTCGGGTGTTGGACCCCCAACGATTAGGCTAGGTCTACACAACGACATTTGTCGCGTGACATTAGTGCAACAAAATTTTTATAATGGCAGTCTATGGTGTCGCACTGCAACATGCGACATGCTGCGACTGCGACGCAACAGTCGCAGAAAAATCCAGCAGATCTCAGCTATATTCGGCAGTCCCATTGAGAACAAATGGAGTGGCAGGTACATGTTCAATCTGCCGCTCCATCAGGATGGGGGAATGAATGAGACCCCCATTCAAGGACAGGATGGCGGGTAGGCAAGGGTTGGCATCTGCCTAGGGTGCCACCATGCTACCCATAATGGAGGGCACATTCACTCCTACTTTTGTAGCCGCTCAGCCTCCTAGACCGCAGGCTGCTAGACATGAAGCCTATGAGGCAGAAGACAGGCGCAGGTGGTCACGATGACATCACCTCTCCTGTCTAGGAGGACACGGCAACACAGGATACAGCTCAGGCTGTGGCCTGCATCGCATATTGTAGCAGGGGAACAGGAGTGAGGTAAGTGTGTTTTTTTTTTTTTTTGTTTACACTAGGTCACCCCTACAGCCAGGAAGAGAGAGGAAAGCATTATATGTACAAGGGCACTACAGAGTGGGACACAGAGGAAGAGTATTATATATTACTGGCACTAAAAACTGGGGGCCATCATCTAATGGGGGGCCCCAAGAGGGAAGCATTGCATACAGTATAACTAATACTACAGGGGGCATGGAGGGGAATTATATACTGGCACTACCAGGGGGATAGAAACATAGAAACGTAGAATGTGTTGGCAGATAAAAACCATTTGGCCCATCTAGTCTGCCCAATATACTGAATACTATGGATAGCCCCTGGCCCTATCTTATATGAAGGATGGCCTTATGCCTATCCCATGCATGCTTAAACTCCTTCACTGTATTTGCAGCTGCCACTTCTGCAGGAAGGCTATTCCATGCATCCACTACTCTCTCAGTAAAGTAATACTTCCTGATATTACTTTTAAACCTTTGCCCCTCTAATTTAAAACTATGTCCTCTTGTAGCAGTTTTTCTTCTTTTAAATATTCTCTCCTCTTTTACCTTGTTGATTCCCTTTATGTATTTAAAAGTTTCTATCATATCCCCTCTGTCTCGTCTTTCTTCCAAGCTATACATGTTAAGGTCCTTTAATCTTTCCTGGTACGTTTTTCCTGCAATCCATGTACTAGTTTAGTAGCTCTTCTCTGAACTCTCTCCAAAGTATTAATATCCTTCTGGAGATATGGTCTCCAGTACTGAGCACAATACTCCAAATTAGGTCTCACTATTTCTCTGTAGAGTGGCATGACCTCTTTCTACTTGTAATGCCTCTCCCTATACACCCAAGCATTCTGCTAGCATTTCCTGCTGCTCTATGACATTGTCTGCCTACCTTTAAGTCTTCTGAAATAATGACCCCTAAATCCCTTTCCTCAGATACTGAGGTTAGGACTGTATCACTGATTTTATATTCTGCTTTTGGGTTTTTACGTCCCAGGTGCATTATCTTGCACTTATCAACATTAAATTTTAGTTGCCAGATTTTTGACCATTCCTCTAGTTTTCCTAAATCCTTTTCCATTTGGTGTATCCCTCCAGGAACCCTGTTACAAATCTTTGTGTCATCAGCAAAAAGACACACCTTACCATCAAGGCCTTCTGCAATTTCACTGATAAAGATATTAAACAATATGGGTCCCAGAACAGATCCTTGAGGTACCCCACTGGTAACAAGACAATGGTCTGAATATACTCCATTGACTACAACCCACTTTTGTCTGTCCCTCAGCCACTGCCTAATCCATTTAACAATATGGGAGTCCAAGCACAAAGACTGCAATTTATTGATAAGCCTTCTATGTGGGACAGTATCAAAAGCCTTACTAAAGTCTAGATAAGCGATGTCTACTGCACCTCCGCCATCTATTATTTTAGTCACCCGATCAAAAAATTTATAAGATTAGTTTGACA
The DNA here is from genome assembly GCF_014858855.1 of Bufo gargarizans. Classification (NCBI taxonomy): domain Eukaryota; kingdom Metazoa; phylum Chordata; class Amphibia; order Anura; family Bufonidae; genus Bufo; species Bufo gargarizans. Next base: position 259,207,119 of record NC_058081.1, on the reverse strand, counting down.
TGATCTCCCTGAAGTAAACCCATGCAGTTTTTCATCTTTCAATCCATGGAATTTTAGATGTTCCATAATCCTCTCCTTAAGTATGGTTTCCATTAATTTCCCCACTTTTGATGTCAGGCTTACTGGCCTATAGTTGCCCGATTCCTCCATACTACCTTTCTTGTGAATGGGCACAACATTCTAATTTCCAATCTTCTGGGACGACTCCTGTTACCAGTGATTGGTTAAATAAATCTGTTAATGGTTTTGCTAGTTCACCGCTAAGCTCTTTTAATAGCTTTGGGTGTATACCATCAGGCCCCTGTGACTTATTTGAATACATTTTAGACAGCTGACTTAGGGCTCTTTCACACTTGCGTTGTCCGGATCCGTTGTGTACTCCATTTGCCGGAATTACACGCCGGATCCGGAAAAACGCAAGTGAACTGAAAGCATTTGAAGATGGATCAGTCTTCAAAATGCGTTTAGTGTTAGATATGGCAGCTACAACTGGTTGCCATAGTAGTAGTGGGGAGCGGGGGAGCAGTATATTTACCGCCCATGCGGCAATCGGGGCACTCCAGAATGACGTCAGAGCGCCCCATGCGCATGGATGACGTGATCCATGCAATCACGTCATCCATGCACGTGGGGCGCCCTGACGTCACTCTAAAGCGCCCCGGGAGCCGCACGGACGGTAAGTATACTGCTCCCCCGCTCCCCACTACACTTTACCATGGCAAACAGGACTTTACCGTCCTGGCAGCCATGGTAACCATTCAGAAAAAGCTAAACGTCGGATCCGGTAATGCGCCGAAACGACGTTTAGCTTAAGGCCGGATCCAGATTAATGCCTTTCAATGGGCATGATTTCCGGATCCGGCCTTGCGGCAAGTGTTCAGGATTTTTGGCCGGAGCAAAAAGAGCAGCATGCTGCGGTATTTTCTCCGGCCAAAAAATGTTCCGGTCCTGAACTGAAGACATCCTGATGCATCCTGATCGGATTTTTCTCCATTCAGAATGCATGGGGATAATCTGGATCAGGATTCTTCCGGCATAGAGCCCAGACGTTGGAACTCTATGCCGGAAAAGAACAACTCAAGTGTGAAAGAGCCCTTAGAACCTCTGTAAAGACACATGCATCAAAAGATTCATTAGTCTTCCTTCCTAACTGAGGTCCTTTTCCTTCATTTTCCTTTGTAAAAAACGGAACAAAAGTATTCATTGAGGCAGTCACTTAGTTCTTTATCTTCTTCCATATACCTTCCTTCTTTTGTTTCTAATTTGTTAATTCCTTGTTTTAGTTCCTTTTTTCATTTATGTATCTGAAGAATGTATTATAGCCTTTTTTCACTGACTGAGCTAATTTCTCTTCTGCCTGTGCTTTAGAAGCTCTTATAACATGTTTGGCCTCTCTCTGCCTAATCTTATAAATTTGCCTGTCATCCTCGTTTTTTTTAAAATAATTACTAAATGCTATCTTTTAGTTTTTAATGATTTTGGCCACTTCTGCTGAGTACTACAGTGGTCTCTTCCTTTTTTTGCTTTTACTGACAAGTCTAATGCAATTATCTGTTGCCTTCAATAGTGCCACTTTTAAGTAGTCCCATTTCTCCTGTACTCCATTGAAACTGTTCCAATCTGATAGGGACTTGTATACCACTAATCTAATTTCAGAAAAGTCAGTTTTTCTAAAATTTAAAACTTTTGTTTTTGTGTGGTGTGACTGATACTAAACCACAATGACTGGTGATCACTAGATCCCAAGCTTTCCCCTACAGTAATATCAGATACCAAATTCCCATTTGTGAATACTAAATGTAAAATGGCCTCCTTCTGGGTTGGCTCCTCAACTACTTTCTGTAGAGATAATCCTAGTAGGGAATTTAGAATATCTGTACTCCTGTACTTAGGGGATAACTTTATAACTTGGCACAACCCCTTAAGTGCTGAAAAGAACAAGATTTTTAACTGCAGAGTGTAATGTGATCTTTCCGTCCAAAAAAAGTGTTTAATCATGATTTAACTTGTAGGCACTTCCTCTAAACTAATTTGTGTACATGCCATAATTAAAGAGGTACACCTTGGGCATTTTGGCAGATCTGTAAGGGAGAGCTATTTGCGTGGGGAAATGAGCAGTTGTTGACATGATGAGCCCTTTCTGTGTATGTCTCCTTTACCTGCTCTTTGTGTATATGGTCTTCCCACTGATTGTCTGCTTGACTTCTCTCCACCATTGTTTGATTGGTGGGCCACAGATTGTGTGCTGCACCACCAATGAGCATGAGCATCAACAGTACATTCCTGGCTCCCAGCCAAAGGTAAGGGAGCTTGGTGCTGGCAGGAGCCTGGTGTTGGTTGTGATATTTGATGAAAAACTGTAGCACAAGAGGGGGTTAGGAGAAGAAAAACCTACTAACTTTATATGTGAATTGGTACAGGCAAAAAGGGACAGTATTAAAAAGTACTGAGCACTGGCGTATATAGTTTCAAGTTTTCGCTGCAATACTAAAGCACCTTATTATCGATAGTTGCTGTTATAATGTTATTATTGTTATGATGCCGCTGGTACTCCAGCTAAGTACCCTTCCTACAGCTCCTTACTGCGCCTTGAAACCCTCCAGCATACAATAGCTCACCCAATCACTAGCCAAAACTTAAGAGTGAATCAGACAGATTTTATTAACAGTGCCTGCACCAGGCCTTATATACACCTGGACCCCACAGGGGGTCCAATGAAAGACCAATGGAACACAGCCCTGGCACCGCTGTGTCTGGGAGATAGGGATAAGATTAGTCTGACTCGCCTTCTCTCCCAGACTACAGACGGACCATAAAAACACGACACTTTTTACATGGTTACAAACATTATCCTTTGACACAATATATATCCCCAGATAGCTCTGAGGATGGGGAACACTTGGGGAAAATAGCGCTCGGATCTGAGCTAGGGGGCCGATGCAATTTTCGAGTGAAATACACCGGTGCGTGGCTTGTCTCCGATCCAAGGAACAGTTCCATGGGCTTAATCGTGTTAGTCCGCCGGATTCGAATATGGTGCTTGAACTCGATCTGTGCGTGGCCGGCCAATCAGCTTAGTCCTGGAGAGCGGCGTCTCGGTGATTGGACAGTTCAAAAGTAAACATCTGTAGCTCTCCTGCTGATTGGCTGGCACTCTCCTCCGGCGGACCAGCGGGTCAGGTGGAAACTTGTAGCGGGACAGCCCATCAGCATTCCAGTTCTGACCGATAGTGAATAGTAAAGTTATAAGGTTGCAGGCCAGGCTCCATCTCAACAGCCTGGCGTTGTCCCTGGCCACCCTGTTGAGCCAGACCAGAGGAGTGTGGTCAGTAAGAGAGAACTGACAGCCGTAGAGATATGGCTGCAACTTTTTGAGTGCCCAGACCAGCGCCAGGCATCTTTCTCCACCGCAGCGTAGCTCACTTCTCTGGGTAGTAATTTGCGGCTGATGTACGCCGCAGGGTGTTTTTCCCCCATCCTCTCCAACCTGGCGCAACACCGCTCCCAGTCCAAACATAGAAGCGTCTTTATTGACAAGAAAGCAGTTAGTTGCATTAGGGGCGGACAGGACTTGTCAGGGCAGACTCTTTTTAGTCAGGTCGGTCTGGGGCTTGGCTATGGCGCTATAGTCCGGGAAAAAGTGGCGATAATAGCCGGCAGTACCGAGGAATGCCAATACCTAGGTCTTAGTCCGCGGAGTGGGCCAGTTAGCTACCGCATCTACTTTGGTGGGTTTAGGACGCTGTCTTCCACAACCCACCCTGTGTCCCAAGTATTGGACTTCAGCCATCCCGACATGGCACTTGCCAGGTTATAAGGTCAGTCCTGCGGTTTGGATCCTATCCATGACTACCCCTAGATGTTCCAAGTGCTCCTCTCAGGTGTCACTGTAGACCGCTATGTCGTCTAGGTACGCACAAGAGAACTCCTGGAGCCCCTCTAGGAGTCGGTCGAACATCCTCTGAAATGTAGCCGGGGCGTTCTTTATCCCGAATGACATCACCTTAAACTGGTAAAGGTCAAACGGGGTGAGGAAGGCCGACTTTGGGATAGCCTCCGGCGCCAGTGGGATCTAACAGTATCCCTTGCATAAATCTATCATAGTCAGGTAGTTACCCTTGGACAAGCGGTCTAGCAGTTCGTCTACTTGGGGCATAGGGTAGGCGTCAGTCACTGTCTTGTTGTTTAACCGACAGTAGTCCACGCAGAAGTGCGTGGATCCATCCTTCTTGGGCACCAACACTACGGGGGAGGCCCAGGGAATTTTGGAGTCTTCAATTACTCCTAGGTTCAGCATATCCTGGATCTCGGCTCGCATCCCTTCCCTGACTGCTTCAGGGATGCGATAGGCTGGCTGACGCATGGGCATCTGACTGGGGGTTTCTACGGGGTGAGTGGCTAGGTGAGTATAAGCCGGTTTGGCGGAAAACATCTTCCGCCGTTTGTGGAGTAGTTGGCGGACTTGGGTCCGCTCCCCTGGGTTCAACCCCTCTCTGAGCTGGACCCCCTCGACTGTTCCTCCTCACTTCTGCTCTTCTAAGAGGTCGGGCAGAGGAAGGTTTTCACTATCATCAGCGGCTGAGGCACCAACTGCTATGACTCTCTCTGTCCGCTCTTCGTGTGCCTACAGCATGTTGACGTGGAAGGTCCCATGTTGACGTGGAAGGTCCGATGGACCATCACGTCAGAGCATGGGGATACGACATAGCTGGTGTTGTGGATCTGCTCCACCACCTGGTATGGTCCCTGCCAGGAGGCCTATAGCTTGTTGCGCTTGGTCGGTTTAAGAACTAGTACCTTCTGGCCAACCCAAAACCTACGGCCCCTGGCCTTCTGGCGCTTCTGGGCCGTCTGGAGGTTCTCTCGGACCAACTGAACCAGCTGCTCCAGACGGTCCCATAGTTTCATAAGGCATGGAACAACAGGGGTCCCTTCCTCACTAGTGGCCCGCCTCCCATACAGTAACTCAAATGGCGAGAACCCAGTAGATTCCTGTTGCACTTCTTGATACGCAAAGAACAGATGTGGCAGGAATCACTCCCTATCTCTGTAAGTGGCGTCAAAGGTCCTGAGCATTTTCTTCAGGGTCCCATTGAAGCACTCACAGAGGCCGTTAGTCTGGGGGTGGTACAGGGAGCTCTGTAGCGGCCTAATTCCACAAATCCTCCAGAGATGGTGGGTGAGAGCTGCTGTGAATTGGGTCCCCTGATCAGTAAGTATCTCTCGAGGGAACCCAACTCTGGAAAACACCTTCATCAGCGCCTCCGCCACTGTCTCTGTATGGATATTAGGCTCGGGGTATCTCGTAGCGTAGTCCACTACGGTGAGAATGAATCTTTTCCCTGATGGACTAGGCTTGGCCAGGGGTCCCACGATGTCCACAGCGATGCGGCCAAAGGGCTCGCTGACTATGGGCATCAAGCAGAGACTGGTCAGTGGGTGATCCCCTCTCTTCCCTGTCCACTGGCAGGCATCTAACGTTTGACAGTATTCTTTGACGTGCCCTGAAATTCCCGGCCAGAAGAAGCTTTGGGTCAGCCTAAGTAACATACGGCGGATCCCCATATGCCCTGCCAGGGGGATATCATGGCTTATCCGCAGCACTTCTGGCCTTTTGGGGCACAACTAACTGCCATTTGGGGGTCCGTGCTGCCCCTATCACCGCTCCCTCTGTGACCCTATATAACCGGCTTCTTCTCATTCAAAGTGGTCCCCGTCCAGCCCTCCCTGGTCCTGGTCTGCTTGGGCACGGTACTTGGCCAGAGACAAGTCCTGCCTGGTCTCTTCCTGAAACTCGGCCGGTGTGTCCCAAGCTACTAGAGGTACTGTCGGGAAGTTGTCATGTTCCTGACTCGTTGGGACAAAGGGGAGGTCAGGTATAGTCGGGGGAGATTCAGGGACATTGGGTCTTACCTGGGCCTCTCCGGAGTGTGGGTGTTCTTGCGCTTGCCGGGTTTGGAACCGGGTGGTAACGGGGCAGGTCATTTCAGTGATGACAGGGGTAAATGACCCAAATCGTTCCCTAGCAGGACCTCTGCTGGTAAATTCTGCATTACTCCGACCAACACCCCAATCCAAGTGAACTTTGGCTGTGGGCAACTGGTAGATGGTGCCGCCCGCTACCCTGACCATCACCTTGTGCCCTGTTCTCTCTGCTTGTGGTACTCAGTGGGGTTGGATCAGGGTGAGGGTGGCCCTGGTGTCCCGAAGTCCTTCCGCGGCTTGTCCATTCACTCTCACTCGGACCACTTGTCGGTGATTCCGCCTGTTGTCTGGGTTGCTGGCTTGTACCGGATCTGCCTCGTTCAGAACTCCCCAGCTTTCTTCTGCCGCCCAGGTACCAGTCTCTGGTCTTGGGGTGTATGGTTCCCAATTCAGGCAGTGGGCATGCTTCCGAGGTTGGTTGTACCCCAGTCGGGACCACAAGGGTTTTTGTCCTGGGGGCGGGCAGTCCCATTGCTTGTGCCCCCGCTGAGTACACTTGAAGCAGCAGGCTTGGGATCGCTGTACTGAGGAAGTCGGTGCTGGTCATACCAGTGTATTACTGTACTGCGGCGGCAGCAGAAAGCGCACGTCGTCATAGTAACCAATGACGCCGTGCGCTCCTGCACTCAGAAGAAATCCAGGCCGGTATCACACGGTCCGTGTTTCACGGACGTGTGCATGAGGCTTTATTCTTTTCCGGTATTGAGTTCCGTCACAGGGGCTCAATTCCAGAAAAAAATGCTTCAGTTTTATCCTAATGCATTCTGAATGGAAAGCATTCCGTTCAGTATGCATCAGGAATCAGGATGTCAAATTGAGCCAAACTGATACATTCTGAGTGGATCCTTTTCCATTCAGAATGCATTAAGGGCAAAACTAATCCGTTTTGGACCGCTTGTGGGATCCCTTAAAGGATCTCACAAACAGAAAGCCAATGTGAAAGTAGCCTAACTTATTTTTTTATATTTGCATTATTGAATCATATCATTTAATTAACTTTGTAAACTTGTGTGACCCTTAATTTATAATTCTAGAGATTTTAAGTACCACAGCAGTGACAGAGTCATTGCAAAACACTGCTTTTAGCTACTGCTAACAAGCAGAATTCTATTTTTTCTTGAGATTAAGGGTCTCTCTGACTTATAAATAGATAGCCTTGATAGTGATGTAATTTCTACGATATAAACCTCCTGAGAGCCAGCTCACGGTAAGCACAGTACCATATATAAAACACTAAGCTTCCTCAGTAGCACAGTTTAAACAAGGACTTGTCCATAAATGAACTGAGCTGCCAGATATTTGTACATGTCCTGAGAAGCTCCTCAAGATAGCTATGCATAGTAATAAATGCACTTTGTGGTGCGCTTTAACCCATAATACATTATAAGTCTCTGATGAATACAAACCAGTTCTTATCTTACAGTAACAGGAAACTCAATATCTCATAAACTTCACTGAATTTCGAAACAAAAGCCTACCTTTATCCAACAAAACTAGTAGCTCTACTTGCTGACATTCCTGATTTTTGGAATTGTCTAATGAGCAGGGCCACAAAAAGGCCACAGTTTATAGTTTTATTTTTTGCTAATTTACCTTGAAAGGGGCATGTAACTTGCAGACTTTATGAGTGAAATGGAGCAAAGCTTAGGGTACTTTCACACTTTCAAACTGCCAGGGTAATAAATTACACCTGCCCGTAAAACAGACATAATGTAATGCTACAGCTAACAGAAGGGATTAATTATGATACATTTCGTTGAATTTACCAGAGATCCATGCGTCATTCACTTTTAGAAATGTGAGGTAGTCCACACTGTCGTGAGTTAGGCTAGTGCACTTATCGGTCACGATCCACCCTGCTGCGCTGAACTTCCTTTTGTACAGGACACTCGACGAGGGGCAAGTCAAGCGTTCCATGGCAAATTGTGACAGCTCTGGCCATAGGTCAAGCTTGCACACCGAGTAGCCCTCGCTTCTCAGAGCATCCACATTGGCCGTTAACCCGATATAGTCAGACACCTGTCAGTCTAGGCGTTCCCTGAGGCTGGATTCGGAGGGCAGCTGTCCATGGGTTGGCTGCAAGAATGATCTCATATCCAAAGTGACAAACACATCTTCAAACCACCCTCTTCTTGCTGCCGTGGTAGGATTGGTACCCACACCTGTTTCACCGTGGGTGGAAGTTCCTCTGCCAGCGCCGGCAACAGCAGAATGCAGCATCTCTAGCAGCAAGGCCTGGAAATGCTGCACTCTGCCAGCCCTCTGTGATGCTGGTAAAATGTCCACCATTTTGTGTTTGTACCGGGGGTCTAAGTACGTTGCCACCCATTACTGGTCCTTGCCCTTTATGCTTTTTATACAGTGGTCCCTCTTCAAACACTGGAGCATGAAGGCCCCCATTTACACTAAATTGGAAGCTGTGGAGCATCCTGGCTCCTACTCATCGCCCAGGAGAATGTCATTCTCTGTCTCCTCCCCCCATCCACGGACAACAACAGGGAACCACGAAAAGTTTAAAGCTTGCTCTTCTTGCTCGTCCTCTTCCTCCTCCTCCCCCCAGCCACCATCCTCCGCTGATTCCTCTTCAGACTCCTGCTGATTTGTCTCAGATGGAGTATCACCAACTGGGAACTCATTCAGCATTGTGACTTCCTCATCTTCCAGCTCCTGCTTCTCGACGGCTTGATCAATGACATGATGCAATGCATGCTCCAGAAAGAAGGCGTAAGGTACGATGTCAGTGATGGTGCCCTGGCTGCGACTGACCCGTTTGGTGATCTCATCAAATGGCCGCAAAAGTTTGCATGCTTTGCGCATGAGCAGCCACTGGTGAAGTGAAAAGAAAACAAGCTCACCAGAACCTGTCCTTCTGCAGAGTTCGTACAGGTAGTCGTTAACGGCACAATGCTGCTGGAGCAGCCTATCAAGCACATACAAGGTGGAGTTCCAGCGCTTTGGGCTTTAACAAATCAGACGTCTGGCGGGCAAGTGGTGTCGCCACTGAACGTCAGCAAGGCGAGCCATGGCCGTGTAAGATATTATAAAATGGCCAGAGATTTTCCTGGCCTACCGCAAGATGTCCTGGATCCCGGGGTATTTGGCAACGAATCTCTGCACGACAAAGCTCAGGACATGTGTCATTTTGCCCTGTTTCAGCGCGCTCATTAGATTGGCACCGTTGTCGCAAACCACTTTACTGACTGTCAAATTGAGCAGGGTTAGCCACTGATCAGCCTGTGACCGCAGAGCTGAAAGCAGTGCAGTACCGGTGTGGCTCTTGGCTTCCAGGCACAACAGCCGCAGCACAGCATGGCAACATCTCACCTGGGGCATCGAATAGGTTCTGGCGGGACCAGTGGAAAAGTAGAAGTCAGCCAACGAGGAGATGGAGGATGGAGTAGGAGGAGGAGAAGAAGAAGAGGCAGGCCTGCATGCAATCTTTGACGGTAACACCAAATCCACACAGGAGCCACTGCTTACATGCTTGACGGCTGTCAGAAGGTTCACCCAGTGGGCACTAAAAGTTATGTACCTTTCCTGCCCGTGTTTTCTAGACCATGTGTCTGTGGTCAGATGTATCTTGGCACCGACACTGTGTGCTAGAGATATATTCACTTGCCACTGAACGTGGCCATATAGCTCTGGGATGACCTTCTGGGAGAAATATTTCCTTCCGGGGACCTTCCTGTCACCACCAGACATCTGAGAAGCTCTGACAGACGTCCTTCAGAACCTCCTCCTTGAGGTTCCTTTTGTTTTGCTTTCCTTTTCTCATCTTGTTAGCCTCTCTCAGCTGTCATGTAGTTGCACTGATTGCATCCCTTTAAATCCCTTCCCATACTGCATCATTTTGCGGTTTATACAACTTCCTGGAGTGTATGCATGCTGGATGCTACTACTGAGTCTTCTACAGATAAGTTTTGTTCATTCATTTGTGTTTTCCTGTTTGCTGGATCACAGGTGACCCCGACTCCCTCCGTATCAAGTGTAGGGAGCCGGTGGTCGTGTCCCCTCACTATTATAGGGTGTTCAGGTGTTATACAGTCGAGGTACGAGGATATGCGATCATCTACCATTGAGATTTTTGCATAGGCTGAGCAGTTAGGGAGAGAGCCAGGTCTGTTGCAGGGCTCTCCCTTTTGTTCCTTAGTCTTGGATCCAGTCAATCGGATCTTCATTTTGTGTCTTCTAGTTTTCTATACACCTTCCGTGACACTTCCATTGCGGTGCGCCAATGGCCACAAATTTTCGAAAGGCCTCCAGTTTATATGTCAGTAGTTGGGCAAGAGGGTTTTCCGGCATCATCAACTTTTTACGCTCGAACATTTGGGCCACGGAAGCCTGCGTTTGTGCCAGATGAACACAACAAAGGTATGGTGGATGGTGGAGTGGGGGACAAATGAGAAGAGAGAGGAGAAGGAAAAGGAGAAGAGGCAGGACGTGGAGGGCCGGGAGTGTGGCTTTGTGGGTTCTAACGGCGTTGCTCCCACTGGGCTCAGTGATGGGGGGCCAGGTGCCTTCTTAAGGCGGTTGTCCCTAGGTGAGTGTTGAGCTTACCGCAACTTATGTGTGGATAGCACAGGCTGCAGATGGCAACACTATTGTCAGCAGATGACACGTTAAAAAAAGCCCACACTGCAGAGCCATGTGCAGTCGTCCTGGGAGCGCCAGAAGTGACCGTGCAGGGTGGATAGTTTGCTCCAGATACATTTGCAGTCTGCTTTTTGCCTCCTGTGCCCTGCAAGCACTGCCTGCTTCTCCTCCTTTTCCTCCTTCTCTGCTGCTCCATCTCTCCCTCTGAACTCCCCTTCTCTTCCTCTCTTGTGGGCACCCTCGTGACATCCATAGACATGTCATCATCGTCACCTTCACCACCACTGACAGTTGAGATCTTGTAGTAGGCAGCAACAGCGTGGACCTCCCTCCTTGCTAGGGGTGTAGCTATAGGCTCATTATCCCTGGTGCAAGAGTTCTGTTTGGGACCCCCCTACCCTCAATACCGTTTCCTAACACCACTAGGTCGCTGCGGACAGTTAAATTATCCGTGCCACATCTCCTGTTTAAATTGTGCGTATCCCTAAAATATCAGTGACATCCAGTGTACTTTTTCTGTAGAAGGTGTCCGCTGTGGACAGTTAAATTATCCACGCCACATCGCCTGTTTTAAAGTGTGTGCATCCCTAAAATATCAGTGACATCCAGTGTAATTTTTCTGTAGACACTGCAAACAGTGACATTACCTGTGGCACCTGTCCTGTATAACCCTCATCACAAATACCTTTGTAAATTTTTTGCACATACACTTCCAAATCCTACGCTACAGTACATGTGACTTTCAAGCATATATCACATTTAAAATGAAGAAGGTGAGAAGTAAGAGACGGGGAAGTGGCCGTGATGCTGATGGTGGACGCAGAGGCCATGGTCCTGGGCACAGAGAAACTGTGCCTGCTGCCAGAGCACAAGAAAAACAATCATCCACGATACCTAGCTTCATGTCCCACTTTGCAGGGCGGCACAGGACAATGCTCGCGAAGTCAGCCCAGTGGGAGCAGGTGGTCAGTTGGATTGCAGCAGATAATGCTTCCAGTGGGTTAAGCACCACCCTGTCTTCCACCAAATCCAGTCTCAGTAGCCAGGAGTCTGGTCAACACAATCCTCACCCTGATCCTCCTTCCTCCCACCATGTACAGTCTGGCAAAACAAGTGATCCCACACTTTGATATTCCGAGGACCTCTTTTCATCACCATTACTTGATTTGGCCCTCTCACCAAGCACGCTTGAAGAGGGACATGAGATCTTGTGCCCTGATTCCCAACCTGTTGAGCATCTACAGTCACAAGAACATGACGGTGGGGAGCAGCAATTAGTGTGTAAAGAAGTGGATGATGATGAGACACAGTTGCCAATGAGTCAACCGCAATTACTGTCTCAAGAGGTTGATGAAGAGGATGAGACACAGTTGTCAATCATTGAGGTTGTGGTTAGGTCAACAAATCGGGAGGATGATCAGAGTGAGGAAGTTGAAGAAAAGGTGGTGGACGACGAGGTCACTGACCTAACCAGGGAAGGTGGAAAGCCGAGCGAGGGCAGCAGTACAGAGGGGGAGGGATCTGCAGTACCGCAACAGGCTCGAAGAGGCAGTTGGGTTCCAAAAGGGAGAAGGCAGGACACACCAAACAGGCCCGCAACTGTTCCACGAAGCATCCCCTTGCAGAAATCTCCCTAGCCAAGGGAGGAAAGTGCAACCTGTGCCATACGAAAATGAGCCGGGGCATGAACACTAGCAACCTCAACACCACCAGCATGATCCACCACATGGCATCCAAGCACAGTAATAAGTGGAACGAACGCCTGGGTCCACAATCTCAGTTTGAGGGTAACACCACTGCCTCCTCTTCCCCTATGATATGTGCTGGCCAATCAACTGTCAAAGGCGCAGGCCCGGATGACTCCCACCCTGCACCTGGATCTTCGCAAGTACCATTAGCGACCACATCCACTTCCATGTACCAGCGCATCATGCAAATGTCCTTACCCCAGGCCTTTGAACACAAGCAAAAGTACCCAGCCGCCCACCCACAGACCATAGCACTAAATGTGCAACTTTCCAAATTACTGGCCCTGAAAATGTTGCTATTTAGGCTTGTGGACACTGAGGCCTTCCACAGCCTGATGTCGGCAGCCGTACCGCGTTATGCAGTCCCCAACCGCCACTATTTTTCAAAGTGTGCCATGCCCGCTTTACACCAACATATGTCCCGTAACATCACACATGCCCTAACCAAAGCAGTTACTGGGAAGGTCCACTTAACCACGGACACATGGACAAGTGCATTCGACCAGGAATGCTACATTTCCCTGACGGCACAATGGGTGAATGTTGTAGAGGCTGGGAGCGAGTCGTACCTTGGGATGGCACAGGTGCTACCGACGCCAAGGATTGCAGGCCCTACGTCGATCAGCATCTACGTTAGTGACTCCAAACCCCATTTCTACTCCTCAGCCTCCTCCTCCACTTCCACCTCCGAATTATCCGCATGCAGCACCAGTCAGTCATCAGTCGGTAGATGGAAGCAGTGTAGCACTGCAGTGGGGAAGCAGCAACAGGCCATGCTGAAGCTGATATGCTTAGGGGACAAACAGCACACCGCAGCAGAGCTGTGGCAGGGGATAAGAGACCAGACTGAGCTGTGGCTCTTGTCACTCAACCTACAACCAGGCATGGTTGTGTCTGATAATGGCCGTAACTTAGTGGCGACTTTGGAGCTCGGCAAGCTCAGAGACATCCCGTGCCTATCCCACGTGTACAACCTTGTGGTTCAGCGGTTTATCAAAACCTACCCCAATTTGCCTGAGCTACTGGTGAAGGTGTGCCGCATGTGTGCAAATTTCCGCAAGTCATCGTCAGCTTTAGCCGGTCTGTCAATGCTGCAGCAGCGCTTGAAATTGCCAGCTCACCGGCTGTTGTGCGATGTGAGCACGTGCTGGAACTCCACGTTCAACATGTTGGCCAGGCTTTGTGAGCAGCAGAGGACAGTAGTGGAATACAAGCTGCAACATAGTCATCGCCTTTCCAGTCAGCTTCTGCTATTCACAAGCGAGGAGTGGGCATGGATGTGTGACCTCTGTGAGGTTTTAAGAAACTTTGAGGAATCCACACAGATGGTAAGCGGCGATAACGCTATTATCAGAGTCACCATCCCACTTCTGTGTCTACTCAAACGCTCACTGCTCACAATTAAGGACGCCGCTTTGCATGTGGAAGAGGTGGAAATATTACACAGGGTGATAGCCAGACCACCCTCAGTTCGTCTTCTCAGCGCGAATTGGACGATGAAGAGGAGGAGGAGGAGAAGGAGACGGCTGCCTCCGCTACAGAGGGTAGTACCCATGGACTTTAAAATATTTGGGACTTTGAAATATCTGGAAATTTGGAATACATGAACTGGGAATTATAGGGCAATTTGTTTTTTAGGGTCAGCCACCGATAAGTGGAGTCGCTCTCTAGGGGGTGATTCTTCCGCATTTAGGCGGTAGACCTCTCCGCTTTCAGGCAGGGCCTGTTAGAACCTCTAGGGACTTATTTCCCACTCCTATTCCCCTATTTTCATTGGAAAAGGGGAGATAGACAACACTGCTTAAACATTTTGGGATCCTTTTTACAGTGGATGATTCTACCACAAGATCTTTTGGATCCACCTATCAGAACCCAGACTCACCACACCAGCCTGGTGCATTTGTGCATCAAACCGTGAGTGGTTACAACAAAATTCAGTGCTTCAGTTACACTTTTATATGATGAACGTGGTGTTATGTATACCTGATGCATGTGTATTAGCCAGATATATAATTGCAGTCAATTACAATATATATCTAATTGTGGGATCTATTTTAGTAAATATCCTATATAAAAGTTAAGTTTTAAGTAGGTTAATTTTTCAGTGAATTACAGTTTATAATACCTACACGAATATGTATTATTACCACTGTGAATTTCTAGTACTCATGGAAGTTTAATTCCATCTGTTCAGCGTGGGTGGGCAGAAGAGGAGGAAGATGATGAGGAGATTGAGAGTGATCCTCCTGATGACAATAGTGAAGTCTTGCCTGTTGGTACTATGGCACACATGGCTGACTTCATGTTAGGCTGCCTTTCCCGTGACCCGCACGTTATATGCACTTTAGACAACACTGAATACTGGTTGTTCACCCTTCTCGATCCCTGTTACAAAGAGAACTTCTCATTTCTCATTCCTCTGGTGGAGACGACGAGCAAAATGGTGCAATACCAGAAGATCCTTGTTAAAACATTGCTCCAAAAAATTTCATCTGACAACGCTGGCAGCAGAGTCCGTAGTTCCTTGGCCAGCCGAGGAGGGGAACACACAGCAGTTCCAACAGAGGCAGGGCAACACTCTCCAAAGCCTGGGACAGTTTCATTACACCCCACCAGCACCCTTACCCTGTTGTGCTGCCTAGTGTTACAAGGAGGGAAACATTTTGGAAGAAGGTGAAGGAGTACTTGCAGACTGTGTCAGCGTCCTCAATGATCCATTAGTAACTTACAACTACTGAGTGTCCAAGCTAGACACGTGGCACAAACTGGCGCTCTACGCCTTGGAGGTGCTGGCCTGCCCAGCCGCCAGCGTTTTGTTTGAGCGGGTATTTAGTGCTGCTGGTGGCATTATAACAGATAAGCTTATCGGACTGTCAATGGAAATTGCTGACAGGTTGACTCTTATAAAAATGAACAAGGCCTGGATTGACCATCACTTCTCGACTCCACCAGAGGAAAGCTGATGAACATAAAGGCACTTTAAATATGTTGTTTATAATGTACTAAATACACTGTATTCCCATGCACCCCTTTCACCACAAACAAGGGTATATGGTTGAATCCTCCTTTTCTCATCCTCCTTCTCCTCTTCCATCATATCAACACATGCTTATTCGTAGCATATAATGCCCTTGCATATAATGTTTTACAGGGTCAGCTCACCAGCAGGCCCTTACATATTATGTTTTACAGAGTCAGCTCACCAGCAGGTCTTCACCTACAATCTTTTGCAGGGTTAGCTCACCTGAAGGCCCTTGCATATAATAAATAAAGTTGCCCAACCAGCGAGAGTAAATGAATAACACTCGCCAGCTACCACGGTAATGGATGTATATAGAAAGAGGAGGTAGCGTATTATAAGACTTAACGTTTAATAAGTATTCAAATAAAATATACGGACATAACACATAATATCAAAAAGAGTGTGCACACCAAAAACGTGTCACAAACAACAAACACATATAGTCACAATGGGAGACCACAACAATATGGTTGAACCCTTGTGAAACGGGTAACACTGTACCCCAACGCAGGTATACATTCCACAGAGAAATAGATATATATAAACGGGAACAGTCTTACCGGTGGGTGACGGTCATCTGGGTATAGTAGCGCAGTCCCAGAAGCCAGTGTTACCTTGTGGAACAGGGTCCAAGTGAGACTCACTGTCACAAGGGTTCAACCATATCATTGTGGTCTCCCATTGTGACTATATGTGTTTGTTGTTTGTGACACGTTTTTGGTGTGCACACTCTTTTTGATATTATGTGTTATGTCCGTATATTTTATTTGAACCCTTGCATATAATGTTTTAGAGGGTCAGCTCACCTGCAGGCACTCACCTACAACCTTTTAGAGGGTCAGCTCACCAGCAGGCCCACACCTAAAATCTTTTACAGGGTCAGTTCACCAGCAGGCCCTTGCATATAATATTTTTACAGGGTCAGCTCACCAGCAGGCCCTCATATAAAATTTTTAACAGGGTTAACTCACCACCAGGCCCGCTCCTAAAATCTTTTACAGGGTCAGCTCACCTGCAAGCCTGCACCTAAAATCTTTTACAGGGTCCGCTCACCCGCAGGCCCTCACCTAATTATACCTAATAGGTCATTTGCACGCATGCTGCCTTGCTTGGATGTGGTAGACATAGCTGTTTCTCAGGCTCCCTCTCCGAAATCGAACCATGATTCCCCATTACCCATGGTCACCATGGTTTGCGCTGAAAATAACATCGAAAGTTGATAGGGCAGACATCCAAATGGATTGTGGCCGTCACGGGGGACGTGCGATCAGCCCCAGGTTATCTATAGTCACCAAAGCGTCAGCAGGCCCTCGCCCCTAATGTTTTAGCTGGTCAGATCAGCAGGCCCTTGCTCAAAATGTTTTTGAGGGTCACCAGCAGGCCATCAATCATAATTTTTCAAGGCTGTGTATGATGCCCTCCTTTATGTATAACAAAGGGTGTATTGTAGTTCTCTTTCCTTGTAATTTTTGGCAGCCCTTTCACTTAGTTCATAGGCTTAATAAGTGTAGGAGTCCCACTACCTGAACAATTGTACCACAATATGAATGAGGCCCTCTTTTATGTGATATAGAGGTTGTATCGGAGTGCCTCTTCTTGTAATTTTTGGCAGCACTTTATATACAAGCAAATATACAGGAAAGAATATTTCCTAACAATTTTTCCTCTAAAATCGACTTTATCTTCGGTTTGGTGCTTATTATTGTCAGTCTGTAAAAGTGGCGTACTAATCGGACAACATTGTTCCCAGCAGTGACCTAGGAGTCCAAGATGCATCCAGACATCCTCCCCATGCTGTTCCCGAACCATTTAGGTGGTGTTTCCATAATTTTCTGACCTTTTCCTATGAACCAGGCACTCTTCCCTCTTCAGAGCAGGGGGTGCCTGGTTTAATGCTTGGGTTCTGCCATTGACTTCCATTATTCTCAGGTGCTCAGTAGAGCACCCGAGCATCCCGATGTGTTCGGCCAGAGCACCTGAGCATCCCGATGTGTTCGGCCAGAGCACCCGAGCACTTTGGTGCTTGATCAACACTACTAAGGATACCATCTATATACTATCATACCCATCAATATAGACACAGGCATGGAGAGGCAGAGTGTCAGCTTCGCAGCCAAGGGAGGGCTATATACTATCATACCCATCAATATAGACACACGCACAGAGAGGGAGAGTGTCAGATCCGTAGCCAAGGGAGAGCTATATACTATCATTCCCATTAATATAGGCACAGGCATGGAAAGGGAGAGCCAGCTCTGCAGCCAAGGGAGGGCATAAACCTAAGCACTATATCCCATCAGAACAGCTATAAACATGTCAGCTCTGCAGCCAAGATAATCCCAGCTCATGCCCATCAGCACTGGCGCAAGCAGGAACAAGACTGTCAGCTCTGCAGACAAGAGGACAGAACTAGTATATTATTAATCCTTCTCTGCCCATCATAAGAGCATGAGCATAAGACCCTCTGCCCCCAAGAGATGGTGCTTCCCCTTCACAGCAGAGTGTGCCAAATGATCAGCTCAGCAGCTGGGCAATGCCTGCCGTACCAGTGCCCTACCATGCCAATAAACACATCCACCAGCCTGCTGCCAGATCCAGGTCACCCCTGCCCTGCCATACTGGGGGGGGGGGGGTCCTCAGCTCTCAAGCCTAGGCACTGAGGACTGGCATGCCATCCACCCATCAACAAAGGCACAAGCCAGTTTCAGATCAACTGCCAGGAACCAGCTTCTACCCCCTGAGGTGGACACCGATCACCTGGTCTGTGCTCACACAGCTAGCCCTGCAGTATGCATAGCAGTACAGAGGCTGGCGTGGTACCCACCATCACAGAGGGGGACCTTGGACACTGTAGAGAGATCATGCCAGCGCCGCCTCTTCTCATTCACTCCAGCGCGCGGCACGCAGCTTCACCTCCTCCATGTCCGGCGGCCCGTACAACTCTGACAGACGGGAGCGGGACCACTCCCTCTCCTGGCTGCGCCAGCACGAGCACACGCTCTGCCTCCGCCCTCATCCTATGTGAACTTACTTAGCCGCCCACAGCCCACAGCCGGTATTGCAAATCACTCAGACCTTACTCCGTCTCTCCTGTGCGGCCCCGTGGGCCTCCATGACTTATGGGTCCAGTCGCAATTGCAACCGCTGTGACCCCTATAGCTATGTCACTGCTCTTTGGGCTGATCTGGGTATTGTTGTCAGAATGCTGAGTGGCGGCCTTTGCTACCTCCTCTTCCTCATTCGATGTCAAGAATGGCTGCGACTAGGTCTGGGAATGGATGGGAAAATAATTCCTCTGACTCGAGTGGAAAGCTATGGTGGTGGTGTATTTGGGGGAGCACACAGCAGAGAGCAAGGAGGGTGCAGATACAGAGGATGAGGAGGGTGCAGAAGCGGAAGGGAGAGTGAGCGACTTTGAAGTAATCGCACTTGCCTTCTCCAACTTCCCACTTAGGTCTAGCCTGGTGCACCTGACCGACCCCTACCACCCCGGTGGAACGGCCTGCCTCTTCCTCTGCCTGTCATTTTCAAATTGACTCTGTGCCTAAGGCTCCATTCACACGTCCGTGGTGTGTTGCGGACCCGCAAATTGCGGATCCGCAACACACCCGCCCGGCACCCCTATAGAAATGGCTATTCTTGTCCGCAGCTGCGGACAAGAATAGGACATGTGATATCTTTTGCGGAGCTGCAGACCCGAAGATCGGGCCCGCGCTCCTCAAATGCAGATGCAGAGAGCACACCGTGTGCTGTCCGCATTCATTCCGTCCCCATAGAAAATGAATGGGTCCGCACCCGTTCCGCAAAATTGCGGAACGGATGCGGACCCATTTGTGGACGTGTGAATGGACCCTAAGTCCCTAGAGAAGAGCAGTATTTGTTGGAAACAGATATATAAATCCCCTTAATCAGCATTTTGTGGAAGCAGGTATATCACAGCCCTCAATCAGTATTTTGTGGAAGCAGGTATATCAAACCCCTTAATCAGTATTTTGTGGAAGCAGGTATATCTCAGCCCTCAATCAGTATTTTGTGGAAGCAGGTATATCAAACCCCTTAATCAGTATTTTGTGGAAGCAGGCATATTGCAGCCCTCAATCAGTATTTTGTGGAAGCAGGTATATCAAACCCCTTAATCAGTATTTTGTAGAAGTAGGTATATCGCAGGCCTCAATCAATATTTGGTGGAAACAGGTATATCAAACTCCTAATCAGTATTTTGTGGAAGCAGGTATATCAAACCCCTTAATCAGCATTTTGTGGAAGCAGGTATATCGCAGGCCTCAATCAATATTTGGTAGAAACAGTTATATCGAACCTCTAATCAGTATTTTGTGGAAGCAGGCATATTGCAGCCCTCAATCAGTATTTTGTGGAAGCAGGTATATCAAGCCCCTTAATCAGTATTTGGTGGAAGCAGGTATATATCGGACCCTTCAATCAATATTTGATGGAAGCAGGTTTATCGAACCCCTTAATCAGTATTTTGTGGAAGCAGGTATATCACACCCCTCAATTATTTTTTTTGCCACAACAGTTATATCACACCACCCTGTTTATTTGGGGCAACAGGTATATTGCAGCCCTCAATCAATATTTTGTGGAAGAAGTTATATAACACCCCTCAATCACTTTCTTTTGTGGCAAAAGGTATTATACCCGTTGCAAATAGTTGTTCCAACAGCGCTTGTCCCTCTAGGTAGCTGCGGTATTGCAGCAGAACTGCACACAACTGCTGCACAATACAAATGCACTATAATATATTTTCTATGTTAGAAAGTAGATTATAAGTATACCACATCCCTCAGTATATCACACCTATCGATGGCACACCTATACCAGTCCTTAAAAGGACTTTTGTGGCCCTATTAGCTAGTGTTTGGTGTCCCCAACAACCTGTCCCTGCTCCATAAAGCAACCTCTCCCTACACTGGCAAAACACAGAATGTAAAATGGCTGCCAGATCGGGTTCTTTGATAGGGTGGGGTTGTGTCCATGTGCTGAAACATCACAATTGGCTGTCCTGTCCCACCTGATGGATGTGTCATGGGTCAAAGTTCGGTGCAATGCAAAAGAATATGGCGACATTTTTAAAGGGGTTGTCCCGTGACCACAAGTTATGCCTGATCATTGGATGTTACCTCTGGAGGTACCGCTGATCGCTAGATTGGGGTGCTTGTTCCCTGCAAATGCATATTATTTACCATGTCACTCAACATCTACGTGAGCGCAGGAAATTAAGTGCCTATACCTTAATACATTTGGTACTTCTACATTTCCTATTAGTCACACACACACAAAACTGGCATGGTGAGTGTGAAAAATATCACACATAATAAATTTAGCACACACCATACATACGTTTATTGGTGCAATTTGTGACACTATTGTCACTATCGTATAACTTCCCAGCTGTCTTAAAATACAAATGCATGTCACAGGTATTTGATTTTATATAACACTGTATTTCACAGATCTTTTCCATTTGTAGAAAAAAACTGATTTTTTTAGACTTTACTCTTCATTGTCAAATATTACTTCATTGTACAAACTTCTCACCAGCTGGTGCTTCACAAATGAAAGATCCCATGGGAAAAAAAGACTAATACTGGCAGAGCAGAATGAGTCGTTTACTTAAGAAACCAATTTTATTTACATGGGAGCAAAGAGAATAGAAATAGGTGAGGCACAAAAGTTGACACAGTGAAACCTTATTTAATGTTTATATGCCTTATGTTCAAAAAGTTATTGGAAAGGGTTACAGACTAATTCAGGTTTTTTGCAATGTCAAGTCCATATTTTTTTGTGGTCCCTGGAAAATCTTTGGCTATCTACGTCTGCGTTTCACACAAAACAGTGTATTTTCAGAAGGGTAATTTGAGGTACATCAGGATCTAAGATGATTTTCAGATGCCTATGATACCTGGCAAAAGATGGTTTCAAAGAAAACAAAATGTTCATTGAAACACCAACCTATAAAAAATAAAGAGCCCCTTATCAAATTTCATATAAGAACACTGTACTGTATGAGTGTGTGAAAATCTACTGTAAGACAAACTTAGATATGAAGTTATTTATCTACATTTGCATCAAGTGTGTACTCAAACTCCTTTAAAGAAGCACCGTTTTTTTTGGGTTTTTTTTTTACAAGTAAAGCTAACTCACCACCAGTATTCTAGCAGTGTAATGTATTACATCGTAACTCACTAGTTGCTTCCATAGATTTGGGGAATTATGGTCATGTGATCTCAACCATGACTCCTTGCTTTAATGTGTAACCAGGATCTCGGTCTATCCCCTTTGGCTGACTTCCTTGAACTACAGAATGACATCATCATCCATCAAATCCCTCCTGGCAGCTCTCAGACCTTTCCCTTCCCTCCATGTTCTTCAGTATATCCCCCCATTCCAGTAAATGTATAATGCAGTTACAGGAGTTCTCTGGGAACTGAGAAAATGAAAATACTTAAATATTACTTTATTATAAATACAGTCAGGTCCATAAATATTGGGACATCAACACAATTCTAAAATTTCTGGTTCTATACACCACCACAATGGATTTGAAATGAAACAAACAAGATGTGCTTTAACTGCAGACTGTCAGCTTTAATTTGAGAGTATTTGCATCCAAATCAGGTGAACG
Source organism: Bufo gargarizans (assembly GCF_014858855.1). Classification (NCBI taxonomy): domain Eukaryota; kingdom Metazoa; phylum Chordata; class Amphibia; order Anura; family Bufonidae; genus Bufo; species Bufo gargarizans. Next base: position 259,185,125 of record NC_058081.1, on the reverse strand, counting down.
GTATAGGAATTACAACAGTTTGCATATGTGCCTCCCACTTGTTACGGGACCAAAAGTAATGGGACAGAACAATGATCATAAATCAAACTTTTACTTTTTAATACTTGATTGAAAATCCTTTGCAGTCAATTACAAGATGCTCTGCCAGACCTCTACTGCAACTGTCCTCAGTTCCTGCTTGTTCTTGGGGCATTTTCCCTTCAGTTTTGTCTTCAGCAAGTGAAATGCATGCTCAATCAGATTCAGGTCAGGTGGTTGACTTGGCCATTGCATAACATTCCACTTCTTTCCCTTAAAAAAAGGTTTTGGTTGCTTTTGCAGTATGCTTTGGGTCATTGTCCATCTGCACTGTGAAGCGCCGTCCAATTAGTTCTGAAGTATTTGGCTGAATATGAGCAGAAGATATTGCCCGAAACACTTCAGAATTCATCCTGCATCACATCATCAATAAATACAAGAGAACCAGTTCCATTGGCAGCCATACATGCCCACGCCATGACACTGCTACCACCATGCTTCAATAATAAGGTGGTATGCTTAGGATCATGAGCAGTTCCTTTCCTTCTCTATACTTTTCTCTTCCCATCACTCTGGTACAAGTTGATCTTGGTCTCATCTGTCCATAGGATGTTGTTCCAGAACTGTTAAGGCTTTTTTAGATGTCGTTTGGCAAACTCTAATCTGGCCTTCCTGTTTTTGAGGCTCACCAATGGTTTACATCTTGTGGGGAACCTTCGGTATTCACTCTGGTGAAGTCTTCTCTTGATTGTTGACTTTGACACACATACACCTACCTCCTGGAGAGTGTTCTTGATCTGGCCAACTGTTGTGAAGGGTGTTTTCTTCAAAAGGGAAAGAATTCTTCGGTCATCCACCACAGTTGTTTTCCATGGTCTTCCGGATCTTTTGGTATTGCTTAGCTCACCGATGTGTTCCTTCTTTTTAAGAATGTTCCAAACAGTAGTTTTGGCCACCCCTAATGTTTTTGCTATCTCTCTGATGGGTTTGTTTTTTTTAGCCTAATGATGGCTTGCTTCATTGATAGTGACAGCTCTTTGGATCTCGTCTTCAGAGTTGACAGCAACAGATTCCAAATGCAAATAGCACACTTGAAATTAACTCTGGACCTTTTATCTTCTCATTGTAATTGGAATAATGAGGGAATAACAAACACCTGGCCATGTTACAGCTGAGAAGCCAATTGTCCCATTTCTTTTAGTCCCTTAAAAAGTGGGAGGCACATATGCAAACTGTTTGTTGTAATATCTACACCGTTCACCTGATTTGGATGTAAATACCCTCAAAATAAAGCTGACAGTCTGCAGTTAAAGCACATCTTGCTCGTTCCATTTCAAATCCATTGTGGTGGTGTATAGAGCCAAAATTTTTAGAATTGTGTCGTTATCCCAATATTTATGGACCTGACTGTATATTCCCAAATACTTTTCATTAGTTATAATGGCTTGCCTTGTCTGCTGAGCAATCAGGGGAAATAAAATGGCCACCGGCCTATTAGAACACAGAAAACCTGTCCTAATCACACAGAAGGACAAGTTACTTCAGAACAATGAGCTAAAGAGCTGCCTGACCCTCCTCTCTTACTTTTCAGAGACTATGATCCTGAATACAGCTGATAAGATCTTCAGATGAAGATCTGTGGGAATGGAGTACATGAGGAGATGTCTAATAACCCATAGTCCGCTTTGTCGTTCCTCTGTGAACTTCATGTATCCTCATGAACTCCATTTCTACAGAGATTCAGCTGAAAATCATATTAAACTATATTCAGAATCATAATCCCTGACAAGTATAGCAGAGAGGAGGATGAGGCAGCTCTTTTAGCTTAGTGTTGTGAAGTAACTTGTCCTCCGGTATATTTAGGACAGGTTGTGTGTACTAATAGGACAAAACAAGACATTATAACTAATGAAAACTATATAAGAATGTATTTATAATAAAGTAATATTTAAGTATTTTCACTTTCTCAATTACCGGAAAACCCCTTTAAATAATCCTCCTCACTCACACTACCTGTCTGTACTATCTGTTTTGACTCTCCAGTGTAGTTTTATAGGATGTAGTTTCACACTGATATCCCTACCTCCTGCATGTAAAAACTGACAGGGGATAGATGGCAGGGCAGAGAGGGTAGACAGGCTAAGGCTGTATCACATTGGAAAATCTAGAGGCACTGCAGTATGACTGGACAATAGTTGTTTTACTCTCTCAGAGCAGTACAGAGTGGTAAGACTCTGCCCCTCCATCTCTACAGAGCCAGACATGATGGAAAATGTAGTATTAAATTACAAAAACCTTGTCTGAGGGGAGACAGAAACAAGATGCTTAACAACCCACAAATTACACATGAAATACAAACTGGTATACGCAAAACATACACAACAGCCTCTATATTATTCCTTAACCTGTAGGCTACCTGTGGGCTATGAGTTAACCCCTTGATGACTACACACTTGCTATATGTGTCCTATCTGCACGTACCCCGTGCAGACAGCACGTATATAAACGGTCAGGAAGTGCAAATGTGAAAATGTGCAAATTATCAATATTCATGATTCATACAGACATATCATATAAAATGTGTAAATTAGACACAACAAATCATCTGTGCATAATAAGTGTCACAACAGCTGTTATAAATAAAAACAGACTCACACAGCGGGACAGAAATAAGGCGCCAAGATCTGCGTCCTCCAAGTACGACCGCGCATGTCCAGAAGCCTGGCAACCACACCTCAAACAAACAGAGTTAGGCGACGTCATCCAAGCCACATGATCGATCAACTGACCAACCTCATGACTAGTACAAACATCGCGAGACTACGCAGAGAGGAGTGCTTGGAAACGGACACCGTAGTCGTAACTATAGAGAGATGGGGAGACAGAAGACACAAGAAAATGGTCAAAAGACCAATAAATAAGAAATACTTTATGTCTAGATCTTATAAATAAAGACATCCATCTACCCGCTGTACTCAGGATATATACTGGAGTGATCATGGCCCCATGATTTATAAAAGGGGAAAGAAAACCCCTATAAGATAAATACCAAGTATATTATGGGTAAATTGAGGGGGCCCAGTAGTTGTATCATTATACATGATCATCACTACGGACCTAAACCGGGATGGAGGCCTAAGACACGTCCATGCCTAATGCCTTCCAACCCAAAGTCACCCCAAAACCCAGTAAATAGGCGAACTCGGACCACCACTCCCTTAGAAAATCCCTATACAAGCGGCCAGAATGGTTATTAATAAACATAATATCATTGTGCCCTATGAATCCCCCTCTTCCCAAATTCCATATAAAGATTGACCCAGGATCCTGAGCACGCCCTTTGTACACACCGCTGTGAAGACATTGATAATTATGATCTAAAAGAGAGAGAAAAAGATTAATATAAATGCACTTATCAAAATTGTATTTATGAATACTATTTGTGTTCACACAACTAAGGCAGAAATGAACAAAGAATCACTAGGCTGATAAAAAAAAAACACATCTACATCACATTCCATTTAAACTCAACATTAAGACCAAAGGGTCTCAGAGTGTGCAGGCGATGGATCCAACGTGGCTCTCTTCGCTTGAGAGCGAACGTCCGATCACCTTCAGAACGGGGAAATCTTTTCTTTTACGTCTTATCAAAAACCAATGATTATTTAAACGTAACTGCAAAAAAAAGCAATCCATAAACAGAAAATAATTGTTCCTCAGTATCAGATCTTAAAGTTGGATAATAAAATCCTGACACTCCTCAGAGTATTGACTATCCACCAAACTCCCCGGACAGCAGATACTCCCCTGGAGTGGTCAATGGATAAATAAAGACTCATGACTAGAGTTGAGCGAACACCTGGATGTTCGGGTTCGAGAAGTTCGGCCGAACATCCCGGAAATGTTCGGGTTCGGGATCCGAACCCGATCCGAACTTCGTCCCGAACCCGAACCCCATTGAAGTCAATGGGGACCCGAACATTTCGGCACTAAAAAGGCTGTAAAACAGCCCAGGAAAGAGCTAGAGGGCTGCAAAAGGCAGCAACATGTAGGTAAATCCCCTGCAAACAAATGTGGATAGGGAAATGAATTAAAATAAAAATTAAATAAATAAAAATTAACCAAAATCAATTGGAGAGAGGTCCCATAGCAGAGAATCTGGCTTCACGTCACCCACCACTGTAAGAGTCCATTTTCATAAATTTAGGCCCAGCACCCAGGCAGAGGAGAGAGGTCCCGTAACAGAGAATCTAGCTTCATGTCAGCAGAGAATTAGTCTGCATGTCATAGCAGAGAATGAGGCTTCACGTCAGCCACCACTGCAACAGTCCATTGGCATATATTTAGGCCCAGCACCCAGGCAGAGGAGGGAGGTCCCGTAACAGAGAATCTGGCTTCATGTCAGCAGAGAATCAGTCTGCATGTCATAGCAGAGAATGAGGCTTCACGTCAGCCACCACTGCAACAGTCCATTGGCATATATTTAGGCCCAGCACCCAGGCAGAGGAGGGAGGTCCCGTAACAGAGAATCTGTCTTCATGTCAGCAGAGAATCAGTCTGCATGTCATAGCAGAGAATGAGGCTTCACGTCAGCCACCACTGCAACAGTCCATTGGCATATATTTAGGCCCAGCACACACACAGGCAGAGGAGGGAGGTCCCGTAACAGAGAATCTGTCTTCATGTCAGCAGAGAATCAGTCTGCATGTCATAGCAGAGAATGAGGCTTCACGTCAGCCACCACTGCAACAGTCCATTGGCATATATTTAGGCCCAGCACACACACAGGCAGAGGAGAGAGGTCCCGTAACAGAGAATCTAGCTTCATGTCAGCAGAGAATCAGTCTGCATGTCATAGCAGAGAATGAGGCTTCACGTCAGCCACCACTGCAACAGTCCATTGGCATATATTTAGGCCCAGCACACACACAGGCAGAGGAGAGAGGTCCCGTAACAGACAATCTGGCTTCATGTCAGCAGAGAATCAGTCTGCATGTCATAGCAGAGAATGAGGCTTCACGTCAGCCACCACTGCAACAGTCCATTGGCATATATTTAGGCCCAGCACACACACAGGCAGAGGAGAGAGGTCCCGTAACAGACAATCTGGCTTCATGTCAGCAGAGAATCAGTCTGCATGTCATAGCAGAGAATGAGGCTTCACGTCAGCCACCACTGCAACAGTCCATTGGCATATATTTAGGCCCAGCACACACACAGGCAGAGGAGGGAGGTCCCGTAACAGAGAATCTGTCTTCATGTCAGCAGAGAATCAGTCTGCATGTCATAGCAGAGAATGAGGCTTCACGTCAGCCACCACTGCAACAGTCCATTGGCATATATTTAGGCCCAGCACACACACAGGCAGAGGAGGGAGGTCCCGTAACAGAGAATCTGTCTTCATGTCAGCAGAGAATCAGTCTGCATGTCATAGCAGAGAATGAGGCTTCACGTCAGCCACCACTGCAACAGTCCATTGGCATATATTTAGGCCCAGCACACACACAGGCAGAGGAGAGAGGTCCCGTAACAGAGAATCTAGCTTCATGTCAGCAGAGAATCAGTCTGCATGTCATAGCAGAGAATGAGGCTTCACGTCAGCCACCACTGCAACAGTCCATTGGCATATATTTAGGCCCAGCACACACACAGGCAGAGGAGAGAGGTCCCGTAACAGACAATCTGGCTTCATGTCAGCAGAGAATCAGTCTGCATGTCATAGCAGAGAATGAGGCTTCACGTCAGCCACCACTGCAACAGTCCATTGGCATATATTTAGGCCCAGCACACACACAGGCAGAGGAGGGAGGTCCCGTAACAGAGAATCTGTCTTCATGTCAGCAGAGAATCAGTCTGCATGTCATAGCAGAGAATGAGGCTTCACGTCAGCCACCACTGCAACAGTCCATTGGCATATATTTAGGCCCAGCACACACACAGGCAGAGGAGAGAGGTCCCGTAACAGAGAATCTGGCTTCATGTCAGCAGAGAATCAGTCTGCATGTCATAGCAGAGAATGAGGCTTCACGTCAGCCACCACTGCAACAGTCCATTGGCATATATTTAGGCCCAGCACCCAGGCAGAGGAGGGAGGTCTCGTAACAGAGAATCTGGCTTCATGTCAGCAGAGAATCAGTCTGCATGTCATAGCAGAGAATGAGGCTTCACGTCAGCCACCACTGCAACAGTCCATTGGCATATATTTAGGCCCAGCACCCAGGCAGAGGAGGGAGGTCCCGTAACAGAGAATCTGTCTTCATGTCAGCAGAGAATCAGTCTGCATGTCATAGCAGAGAATGAGGCTTCACGTCAGCCACCACTGCAACAGTCCATTGGCATATATTTAGGCCCAGCACACACACAGGCAGAGGAGAGAGGTCCCGTAACAGAGAATCTGGCTTCATGTCAGCAGAGAATCAGTCTGCATGTCATAGTAGAGAATGAGGCTTCACGTCAGCCACCACTGCAACAGTCCATTGGCATATATTTAGGCCCAGCACCCAGGCAGAGGAGGGAGGTCTCGTAACAGAGAATCTGGCTTCATGTCAGCAGAGAATCAGTCTGCATGTCATAGCAGAGAATGAGGCTTCACGTCAGCCACCACTGCAACAGTCCATTGGCATATATTTAGGCCCAGCACCCAGGCAGAGGAGGGAGGTCTCGTAACAGAGAATCTGGCTTCATGTCAGCAGAGAATCAGTCTGCATGTCATAGCAGAGAATGAGGCTTCACGTCAGCCACCACTGCAACAGTCCATTGGCATATATTTAGGCCCAGCACCCAGGCAGAGGAGGAAGGTCTCGTAACAGAGAATCTGTCTTCATGTCAGCAGAGAATTAGTCTGCATGTCATAGCAGAGAATGAGGCTTCACGTCAGCCACCACTGCAACAGTCCATTGGCATATATTTAGGCCCAGCACACAGGCAGAGGAGAGAGGTCCCGTAACAGACAATCTGGCTTCATGTCAGCAGAGAATCATTCTGCATGTCATAGCAGAGAATCAGGCTTCACGTCACCCAACATTGGAACAGTCCATTGGCATATATTTAGGCCCCGGCACCCAGACACAGGAGAGGTTCATTCAACTTTGGGTAGCCTCGCAATATAATGGTAAAATGAAAATAAAAATAGGATTGAATGAGGAAGTGCCCTGGAGTCCAATAATATATGGTTAAGGGGAGGTAGTTAATGTCTAATCTGGACAAGGGACGGACAGATCCTGTGGGATCCATGCCTGGTTCATTTTTATGAACGTCAGCTTGTCCACATTGGCTGTAGACAGGCGGCTGCGTTTGTCTGTAATGACGCCCCCTGCCGTGCTGAATACACGTTCAGACAAAACGCTGGCTGCCGGGCAGGCCAGCACCTCCAAGGCATAAAAGGCTAGCTCTGGCCACGTGGACAATTTAGAGACCCAGAAGTTGAATGGGGCCGAACCATCAGTCAGTACGTGGAGGGGTGTGCACACGTACTGTTCCGCCATGTTAGTGAAATGTTGCCTCCTGCTAACACGTTGCGTATCAGGTGGTGGTGCAGTTAGCTGTGGCGTGTTGACAAAAGTTTTCCACATCTCTGCCATGCTAACCCTGCCCTCAAAGGAGCTGGCATTGACACAGCTGCCTTGGCGACCTCTTGCTCCTCCTCTGCCTTGGCCTTGGGCTTCCACTTGTTCCCCTGTGACATTTGGGAATGCTCTCAGTAGCGCGTCTACCAACGTGCGCTTGTACTCGCGCATCTTCCTATCACGCTCCAGTGCAGGAAGTAAGGTGGGCACATTGTCTTTGTAGCGTGGATCCAGCAGGGTGGCAACCCAGTAGTCCGCACAGGTTAAAATGTGGGCAACTCTGCTGTCGTTGCGCAGGCACTGCAGCATGTAGTCGCTCATGTGTGCCAGGCTGCCCAGGGGTAAGGACAAGCTGTCCTCTGTGGGAGGCGTATCGTCATCGTCCTGCCTTTCCCCCCAGCCACGCACCAGTGATGGACCCGAGCTGCGTTGGGTGCCACCCCGCTGTGACCATGCTTCATCCTCATCCTCCTCCACCTCCTCCTCATCCTCGTCCTCCTCGTCCTCCAGTAGTGGGCCCTGTCTGGCCACATTTGTACCTGGCCTCTGCTGTTGCCAAAAACCTCCCTCTGAGTCACTTCGAAGAGACTGGCCTGAAAGTGCTAAAAATGACCCCTCTTCCTCCTCCTCCTCCTCCTCCTGTGCCACCTCCTCTTGCATCATCGCCCTAAGTGTTTTCTCAAGGAGACATAGAAGTGGTATTGTAACGCTGATAACGCGTCATCGCCACTGGCCATGTTGGTGGAGTACTCGAAACAGCGCAACAGGGCACACAGGTCTCGCATGGAGGCCCAGTCATTGGTGGTGAAGTGGTGCTGTTCTGTAGTGCGACTGACCCGTGCGTGCTGCAGCTGAAACTCCACTATGGCCTGCTGCTGCTCGCACAGTCTGTCCAGCATGTGCAAGGTGGAGTTCCACCTGGTGGGCACGTCGCATATGAGGCGGTGAGCGGGAAGGCCGAAGTTACGCTGTAGCGCAGACAGGCGAGCAGCAGCAGGATGTGAACGCCGGAAGCGCGAACAGACGGCCCGCACTTTATGCAGCAGCTCTGACATGTCGGGGTAGTTGTGAATGAACTTCTGCACCACCAAATTCAGCACATGCGCCAAGCAAGGGATGTGCGTCAAATTGGCTAGTCCCAGAGCTGCAACGAGATTTCGCCCATTATCGCACACCACCAGGCCGGGCTTGAGGCTCACCGGCAGCAACCACTCGTCGGTCTGTTGTTCTATACCCCGCCACAACTCCTGTGCGGTGTGGGGCCTGTCCCCCAAACATATGAGTTTCAGAATGGCCTGCTGACGTTTACCCCGGGCTGTGCTGAAGTTGGTGGTGAAGGTGTGTGGCTGACTAGATGAGCAGGTGGAAGAAGAGGAGGAGGAAGCCGAGAAGGAGGAGGTGGCAACAGGAGCCAAAGAATGTTGCCCTGCGATCCTTGGCGGCGGAAGGACGTGCGCCAAACAGCTCTCCGCCTGGGGCCCAGCTGCCACTACATTTACCCAGTGTGCAGTTAGGGAGATATAGCGTCCCTGGCCGTGCTTACTGGTCCACGTATCTGTGGTTAGGTGGACCTTGCCACAGATGGCGTTGCGCAGTGCACACTTGATTTTATCGGATACTTGGTTGTGCAGGGAAGGCACGGCTCTCTTGGAGAAGTAGTGGCGGCTGGGAACAACATACTGTGGGACAGCAAGCGACATGAGCTGTTTGAAGCTGTTTGTGTCCACCAGCCTAAATGACAGCATTTCATAGGCCAGTAGTTTAGAAATGCTGGCATTCAGGGCCAGGGATCGAGGGTGGCTAGGTGGGAATTTACGCTTTCTCTCAAATGTTTGTGAGATGGAGAGCTGAACGCTGCCGTGTGACATGGTTGAGACGCTTGGTGACGGAGGTGGTGGTGGTGGTGTTGGTGGTACATCCCCTGTTTGCTGGGCGGCAGGTGCCAACGTTCCTCCAGAGGCGGAGGAAGAGGCCGAGGCGGCAGCAGCAGAAGAGGCCGAGGCGGCAGCAGCAGAAGAGGTAGCAGGGGGAGCCTGAGTGACTTCCTTGGTTTTAAGGTGTTTACTCCACTGCAGTTCATGCTTTGCATGCAGGTGCCTGGTCATGCAGGTTGTGCTCAGGTTCAGAACGTTAATGCCTCGCTTAAGGCTCTGATGGCACAGCGTGCAAACCACTCGGGTCTTGTCGTCAGCACATTGTTTGAAGAAGTGCCATGCCAGGGAACTCCTTGAAGCTGCCTTTGGGGTGCTCGGTCCCAGATGGCGGCGGGCAGTAGCAGGCGGAGTCTCTTGGCGGCGGGTGTTCTGCTTTTGCCCACTGCTCCCTCTTTTGCTACGCTGTTGGCTCGGTCTCACCACTGCCTCTTCCTCCGAACTGTGAAAGTCAGTGGCACGACCTTCATTCCATGTGGGGTCTAGGACCTCATCATCCCCTGCATCGTCTTCCACCCAGTCTTGATCCCTGACCTCCTGTTCAGTCTGCACACTGCAGAAAGACGCAGCAGTTGGCACCTGTGTTTCGTCATCATCAGAGACATGCTGAGGTGGTATTCCCATGTCCTCATCATCAGGAAACATAAGTGGTTGTGCGTCAGTGCATTCTATATCTTTCACCGCTGGGGAAGGGCTAGGTGAATGCCCTTGGGAAACCCTGCCAGCGGAGTCTTCAAACAGCATAAGAGACTGCTGCATAACTTGAGGCTGAGACAGTTTCCCTGGTATGCATGGGGGTGATGTGACAGACTGATGGGGTTGGTTTTCAGGCGCCATCTGTGCGCTTTCTGCAGAAGACTGGGTGGGAGATAATGTGAACGTGCTGGATCCACTGTCGGCCACCCAATTGACTAATGCCTGTACCTGCTCAGGCCTTACCATCCTTAGAACGGCATTGGGCCCCACCATATATCGCTGTAAATTCTGGCGGCTACTGGGACCTGAGGTAGTTGGTACACTAGGACGTGTGGATGTGGCAGAACGGCCACGTCCTCTCCCAGCACCAGAGGGTCCACTAACACCACCACGACCATGTCCACGTCCGCGTCCCTTACTAGATGTTTTTCTCATTGTTATGGTTCACCACAACAACAAAAATATTATTTGGCCCAATGTATTGTATTCAAATTCAGCGGGATATAAATTTGAGGCCTAGTATTTAGGCGCTGGGTGACCGGTATGGATTTACTAACAGAATTAGACTTGGAAATGCACAGTAGCGTGTGTGTGAAGTTATTCTGAATGACCCTATGTGCACCTTGAATATTATATACCCTTTTAGGGATAGATTTCAAATAGCTCTGATACAGCAGAAACCACTAAATTTTTAAATTGCTAAATTGGGAATTGTATTTCAACCCAGAACAAAAAATGTGCTTTGACGGACACTAAATAACTTTCCCAGCCACAACAGGACAGCGGTAACGAGAGATTTAGCGGGATATAAATTTGAGGCCTAGTATTTAGGCGCTGGGTGACAGGTATGGGTTTAGTGACAGAATTAGACTTGGAAATGCACAGTAGCGGGTGTGTGTGAAGTTATTCTGAATGACCCTATGTGCACCTTCAATATGATCTACCCTTTTAGGGATAGATTTCAAATAGCTCTGATATAGCAGAAACCACTAAATTATGAAATTGCTAAATTGGGAATTGTATTTCAACCCAGAACAAAAAATGTGCTTTGACGGACACTAAATAACTTTCCCAGCCACAACAGGACAGCGGTAACGAGAGATTTAGCAGGATATAAATTTGAGGCCTAGTATTTAGGCGCTGGGTGACAGGTATGGGTTTAGTGACAGAATTAGACTTGGAAATACACAGTAGCGGGTGTGTGTGAAGTTATTCTGAATGACCCAATGTGCACCTTGAATATTATATACCCTTTTAGGGATAGATTTCAAATAGCTCTGATATAGCAGGAACCACTAAATTATGAAATTGCTAAATTGGGAATTGTACTTCAACCCAGAACAAAAAATGTGCTTTGACGGACACTAAATAACTTTCCCAGCCACAACAGGACAGCGGTAACGAGAGATTTAGCAGGATATAAATTTGAGGCCTAGTATTTAGGCGCTGGGTGACAGGTATGGGTTTAGTGACAGAATTAGACTTGGAAATACACAGTAGCGGGTGTGTGTGAAGTTATTCTGAATGACCCAATGTGCACCTTGAATATTATATACCCTTTTAGGGATAGATTTCAAATAGCTCTGATATAGCAGGAACCACTAAATTATGAAATTGCTAAATTGGGAATTGTATTTCAACCCAGAACAAAAAATGTGCTTTGACGGACACTAAATAACTTGCCCAGCAACAACAGTACAGCGGTAACGAGAGATTTAGCGGGATATAAATTTGAGGCCTAGTATTTAGGCGCTGGGTGACAGGTATGGATTTAGTGACAGAATTAGACTGGGATATGCACAGTAGCGTGTGTGTGAAGTTATTCTGAATGACCCTATGTGCACCTTGAATATTATATACCCTTTTAGGGATAGATTTCAAATAGCTCTTATATAGCAGAAACCACTAAATTATGAAATTGCTAAATTGGGAATTGTATTTCAACCCAGAACAAAAAATGTGCTTTGACGGACACTAAATAACTTTCCCAGCCACAACAGGACAGCGGTAACGAGAGATTTAGCAGGATATAAATTTGAGGCCTAGTATTTAGGCGCTGGGTGACAGGTATGGGTTTAGTGACAGAATTAGACTTGGAAATACACAGTAGCGGGTGTGTGTGAAGTTATTCTGAATGACCCAATGTGCACCTTGAATATTATATACCCTTTTAGGGATAGATTTCAAATAGCTCTGATATAGCAGAAACCACTAAATTATGAAATTGCTAAATTGGGAATTGTATATCAAACCAGAACAAAAAATGTGCTTTGACGGACACTAAATAACTTTCCCAGCCACAACAGGACAGCGGTAACGAGAGATTTAGCGGGATATAAATTTGAGGCCTAGTATTTAGGCGCTGGGTGACAGGTATGGATTTAGTGACAGAATTAGACTGGGATATGGCCAAAAAATAACCACACTATTGCTGGTTAAATGCACTTGGTGACGGGCGCAGCTTGCCCCTGATGTAGTATATGGCCAAAAAATGAACAGACTATTGCTGGTTAAATGCACTTGGTGTCACAGCTTGACCAACCACACTACTGAGGGTTAAATGCACTTGGTGACGGGCGCAGCTTGCCCCTGATGTAGTATATGGCCAAAAAATAAACAGACTATTGCTGGTTAAATGCACTTGGTGTGACAGCTTCACCCTGATGTAGGCTTTAGCCAAAAAACAACCACACCATTGAGGGTTAAATGCACTTGGTGACAGGCGCAGCTTGCGCCTGATTTAGTATATGGCCAAAAAATGAACAGACTATTGCTGGTTAAATGCACTTGGTGTGACAGCTTCACCCTGATGTAGGCTTTAGCCAAAAAACAACCACACCATTGAGGGTTAAATGCACTTGGTGACAGGCGCAGCTTGCCCCTGATTTAGTATATGGCCAAAAAATGAACAGACTATTGCTGGTTAAATGCACTTGGTGTGACAGCTTCACCCTGATGTAGGCTTTAGCCAAAAAACAACCACACCATTGAGGGTTAAATGCACTTGGTGACAGGCGCAGCTTGCCCCTGATTTAGTATATGGCCAAAAAATGAACAGACTATTGCTGGTTAAATGCACTTGGTGTGACAGCTTCACCCTGATGTAGGCTTTAGCCAAAAAACAACCACACCATTGAGGGTTAAATGCACTTGGTGACAGGCGCAGCTTGCCCCTGATTTAGTATATGGCCAAAAAATGAACAGACTATTGCTGGTTAAATGCACTTGGTGTGACAGCTTCACCCTGATGTAGGCTTTAGCCAAAAAACAACCACACCATTGAGGGTTAAATGCACTTGGTCGCAGCTTGGATGCACTTGGTCGCAGCACCGCACAAGACACAAAATGGCCGCCGATCACCCCAGAAAAAAGTGACTGACAAACGGTCTGGGCAGCCTAAAAACAGTGAGTGAGCATTTGAATTTCAGCAGCTCAATGATGCACAGCTGCAGATCGATCGATTAATCAAGTGAAGTCCTTTGGAGGAGTTAATCTGCCTAATCTCGCCCTACTGTCGCATCCGCAACCTCTCCCTACGCTAATCAGAGCAGAGTGACGGGCGGCGCTATGTGACTCCAGCTTAAATAGAGGCTGGGTCACATGGTGCTCTGGCCAATCACAGCCATGCCAATAGTAGGCATGGCTGTGACGGCCTCTTGGGGCAAGTAGTATGACGCTTGTTGATTGGCTGCTTTGCAGCCTTTCAAAAAGCGCCAAGAAAGCGTCACAAAAGCGCCAAGAAAGCGACGAACACCGAACCCGAACCCGGACTTTTACGAAAATGTCCGGGTTCGGGTCCGTGTCACGGACACCCCAAAATTCGGTACGAACCCGAACTATACAGTTCGAGTTCGCTCATCCCTACTCATGACGTCAAAAGAAGCCACAAGACAACCATTAGATAGTGTGATACAAGAGATATTTTCAAGAAAATCACCTGTATCTCTAATATAAGATCTAGCACTGATAGCGTATGTTCAAAGTAAACGATATTGGAGATATTGGAGAAAATGGCTCCAGTACCGGCAACAATAGGTTGGCCTGGAGGGTCAACCATAGACTTATGAATCTTTGCCAACACGTAAATGACAGGTGTACGTGGATATTGTATAACCAAAAAATGATATAATTCCCTATCAATGATGTCCCGACTTAAAGCAAAATCAAGGACCTACTTGATACGTCGAGCAATATCAAATCTCGGATCACCCATCAATGCTCTGTACACATTCTGATCATCCAGTTGTCTCTTGATTTCATGGATATACTTGGAGGTGTCCATGACAACAACCCCACTCCTTTATCAGGAGGTTTAATAGTGAGGCTGTTGTCATGGCAAAACCCTTCAAGCAATTCAATATCAGAAGTAGTCATATTGGGGTATTTATGTGGTGTATTGGCAACCTTATCACATAATGCACTCATATCCACAGAGATTGCTTTAATAAAAGTATCAAGTGCAGGTAAATTACTTTAAGGTGTAAAATCACTCTTGGTAAATAACCCGAAATGATCCCAACCTCAGCTCAGTTCGTGCTACTGTACCCACTGATTGACTTGGAGGGGGCCCATCTGCAAACCACACCTTAAGTTCGATGTTACTATATAGGCGCTGCAGATCAACCTCCAACTTAAACCAATCAACTTTGGTAGAGTGACAAAAGGAAAGACCCTTCGACAATAGATCAATTTGCATATCAGAGAGGGATACAGAAGATATATTTACCACAGTAGATTTACATACTGAATCGTTGTCCATCAGGACTGGTTGCCTTTCTTGCGAAGTGCCATTGATTTCATTGATCTTTGGGACTTGGAGTTTCCTCCATCTGTGGTGCCTTCTGCCTCCCCGCCTGGTTCTTTTATTGTTGATGAGCGCATCTCTAAAAAAGAACTAGAGGAGGAGGAGGAGAAGGAGTAGGAGGAGAACATTCGAGCACAAACATTGCGTAGAGAAATGGCAGTTTTTTTTACACAGGTGACAGGAGAGGAGGAGCAGAAGCAGCCGGAGGAGCTACAAGGTGATGAGTAAGACGAGGTAGATGATCCAGACACACTGTGGTGGCAGTGCGCAGTGGAGATGGAGGCAGGGAGTCCCTCCGAGTCACTTGCACAAATGGCCTGATGCATGCTTGGTTGCTTGCGTAGTGGCAGTCGAAATGTCGACATTCGGCAGAGGGATGACTACTAGCTCTCCACCATGGGGGCATTTTTTACACCTGCTGAGAGGAAGGACAAACTGAGCTACTATCGAGACATCCTATATAGTAAGTTGGCCGCTGCCCATGTGCGCCATAACCCATCCTCACGCATGTCTGACCGAGGGGGCCCTCTGCGCTCACGTTCCACTGCCATGGCTGCTGGGGGGCAGGAGCAGTACGAACTTCATCAGCAGCAACTTAAGTATAGAGTCACTGATGAGCAGTTTTCTTCACCCGCCTACTGAAGAAACTACTCATCAGCAGCAGGAGCTAGAAATATAGCAGAACCTGAACCAGCAGGTTGTGGTATACTTGGAGTGCACCCTGCCACCCCGCATCAAAGATCATCTGGATTACTGGGCAGCCAAACTGGATTTGTGGCCACAACTGGCCCAGTTTGCCCTGGACAAGCTTTCCTACCAGGCCAGCAGTGTGGCATCAGAGCGGGTGTTTAGTGCTGCAGGGGCCATAGTTACCCCAAGAAGTACTTGCCCGTCCAGCCAAAATGTGGAGAAACTGACCTTTGTGAAAATAAATTGAAATGTTGTGGATCAGCCAAGATTTTCAAACACCAGCGCCTGATGCATCAGACCAGATTATCCACGGTGCCACACCTAAACTTTGTCAAAAGAGACCTATTTCTTCTGGCTTCCTTCTTCAGCTACTATTCTGATGCTTCCACCCGCCTGATGCCACACCTGCTGCCAGGTCATCCTACTGCCACCTACCATCTTCAGCTGGTACTGGTATTGCCCCCACTCTATCACTAAGCCATTCTGTGTTCTCCTCATGCTGCTGCCACCTCACCACTCTGTGGTATCCTCATTCTGATGCCACCTCTCCACTCTGTGGTCTCCTTATGCTGATGCCACCTCACCACTATGTGGTCTCCTCATTCTGATGCCACCTCTCCACTCTGTGGTCTCCTTATGTTGATGCCACCTCACCACTATGTGACTGGGCCACTCTGTGGTCTCCCCATGCTGCTGCCACATCACCACTCTGTTGTCTCTGCAGGCTGCTGCCACCTCACCACTCTGTCACTGGACCACTCTGTGGTCTCCCCATGCTGCTGCCACATCACCACTCTGTGGCCTCCTCATGCTGCTGCCACCTCACCACTCTGTCACTGGGTCACTGGGCCACTCTGTGGTCTCCTCATGCTGCTGCCACAACACCACTCTGCAGTCTACTCATCCTGCTGCCACCTCAACACTATGTCATTGGGCCACCTCCTCATGCTGCTGCTACATCAACACTATGTGGTCTCTTCATGCTGCTGCCACTTTAACACTATGTCACTGGGTCACTCTGTGGTCTCCTCATGCTGCTGCCACATCACTACTCTGTAGTCTCCTCATGCTGCTGCCAAATCACTACTCTTTGGTCTCCTCACGCTGCTGCCACCATAACACTATGTCACTGGGCCACTCTGTGGACTCCTCATGCTGCTGCCACCTCAACACTATGCCACTGGTCCACTCTGTGGTCTCCTCATGCTGCTGCCACAACATCACTCTGCAGTCTCCTCATCCTGCTGCCAAATCAATACTCTTTGGTCTCCTCACGCTGCTGCCACCATAACACTATGTCACTGGGCCACTCTGTGGACTCCTCATGCTGCTGCCACCTCAACACTATGTCACTGGGCCACTCTGTGGTCTCATCATGCTGCTGCCACAACACCACTCTGCAGTCTACTCATCCTGCTGACACCTCAACAGTATGCCATTGGGCCACCTCCTCATGCTGCTGCTACATCAACACTCTGTGGTCTCTTCATGCTGCTGCCACCTTAAAACTATGTCACTTGGCCACTCTGTGGTCTCCTCATGCTGCTGCCACCTCAACAAAATGTCACTGGGCCACTCTGTGGTCTTCTCATGCTACTGCCACATCACCACTCTGCAGTCTCTTCATCCTGCTTCCACCTCAACACTATGTCATTGGGCCACTCTGTGGTCTCCTCATGCTGCTGCCACATCACTACTCTTTGGTCTCCTCACGCTGCTGCCACCATAACACTATGTCACTGGGCCACTCTGTGGACTCCTCATGCTGCTGCCACCTCAACACTATGTCACTGGGCCACATAACTACTCTGTAGTCTCCTCATGCTGCTGCCAAATCACTACTCTTTGGTCTCCTCACGCTGCTGCCACCATAACACTATGTCACTGGGCCACTCTGTGGACTCCTCATGCTGCTGCCACCTCAACACTATGTCACTGGGCCACTCTGTGGTCTTCTCATGCTGCTGCCACATCACCACTCTGCAGTCTCCTCATCCTGCTTCCACCTCAACACTATGTCATTGGGCCACTCTGTGGTCTCCTCATGCTGCTGCCACATCACCACTCTGTGGTCTCCTCATGCTGCTGCCACATCACCACTATGTCATTGGGCCACTCTATGGACTTCTCATGCTGTTCCCACCCTCCCCACTTCATGACTGGACCACTATTTTGCCTTTTTGGCCTGGTTGACATCATTATTTATTTGACCCTTCTTCTGATCTGTCATGGTCCCTATTTTGCAACAGAATTGGCTTATGATTTGGTAGCCAAAATCAGGAGTGGGTACAAAACACAGAAGACATGCAAATATTCCATATATGTGTCATCTCTGTTTTGGATCCACTCCTGTTTTTTTGGGCTTTAGAAATACTGATGGATTACTGACCAAATGCTGACCGAGTGAAGGCGAATGCTAAACAGACATGATCTGTTTTCTGGGGTTATTGTTATGACGGATCAGAGGAAGGGCAAAATAATCAGTGACGTCAACACAAACTTACTGCTGATACCCTCTCCACTCTGTCAGGGGGCTCTACTTGTATAAGCATTTAATAGAACAGGTTCTGTAGAAATCTATGTGGAATCAGCTTATGACGGTGTAAAAGGAGTGCGCTCTTTCATGCTATAGTAGGATCTTGGGCCTCTGCATGGTTCTTTTATATCTGGCGCTAACATTGACCTGTAAGGCTGAGTCGAACTTGAGTTATTTAGTCAGTTTTGGCCCCATAACTGCCCATATAAGTAAAGTATGTAGTGATTCTCAGAGCGATGCCTGTCATCTGCCTGTCGTACTGACTCACTGTATTATTCCACTACCACAGCAGGCGCCCTAAGTGTGTTTTTTGGCAGGCACAGTGTTTTACACCACTATAGAGGCTCTTTGCAGCCAGGAAATAGCTGTTTTTTAAAGCAATTCGCGACAAATAACCGACTGGATTGAATTTTTGAGAAATTCGCTCATCTCTAATTGTCACATCCATAACAAAAAACTTTATTAAAATATCATGACCAAAACGGTTAAATATTCATATTTTGGTCACCTTGCCTCACAAAAAGCTTAATACCAAGTGATCAAAAAGTTGTATGTACCACAAAATGGTACCAATACAAAAGTCGGCAGCTAAAAATTAGCCCCCCACATAAGACAATCACCTTAAGCATAAAAGAAAACATGGCTTTCAGAAAATGGCGTTGCAAAAACAAGATTTATTTCTTTTCAAAAATGCGCTTACTGTGAAAATCTTAACAAAAAAAAATAGACATATTAGGTATTGCCACATCTGTAACAACTGGCTCTATAAAAATATCACATGATCTATCCTGTCAGGTGAAAACTGTTATTGATTCTGTCATAATCGAAGTCTATGTATGGCCTGCATAACAAATCTGTCCCGTTTCTGTTATGCAGGAGAGGACTCCCCTGCATAACGGAAATGGGACAGATCAGTTTTGCAGCCCATAGACTTCTATTATGACGGAATGAATAACAGAATGCCTCTAAAGGCATTCCGTTATGCATTCCGTCATAGAATTGCTTTATGGTCTGTGGTAACGGAATCCATAACGCAATTCTGCTTTTACTACCAAACAAAGAGTGAACGAATATCAAAATAAGAAATTTGCTCATCTCTAAAGATAATGTATCACTTATCCCGCACGGTGTGTGCCAATAACAAAGCCCAAAAAGCTTATTGGTAGAGTTGTTGCATTTCTTCATCTTGCTTCCCAAAAAGCTAAATATACAATTGATCCAAAAGTTGTATGTGCCCCAAAATAAAACCAATGATGATGTTAACTCGTACCACAAAAAATGTGTTCTCACACAGATATAAAATTCTGGTTGTCAGAAAATAGCTGTACTGGTTGGTACCCCAGAGACTGTTTAATACCAACATGGTGCATGCAATCCATCAAAATCTGCGCTGCAGAAGTCTTATGCTGTTCCTTCCCTCCTGAGTGCTGCGGTGTGCCCCTACAGCAGTTTACGACACAGAGGTGTTACACACAGAGGTGTTGCCGTATTCAGGAGAAAATGGGTAACAAATTATGGGGTGCTTTTTCTCCCATTACTGCTTGTGAAAATGAAAAAATTGGGGCTAAAGCAACATTTTATTGGAAGAAATGAAATTTTCATTTTCACAGCCAAGTGTTCAGAGCTGAACCCGGACATACCCATATTTTCACTCAGGCAGCCCCCCTGATGTTAGCATTGGAGCATCTCATGCTCCGATGGTCTCATTTGCCCTGCGCTGGATAACGCAAGACAAGGGCTCTTTTGTTTACAATAACACACTGCCAGGCAGAAGCTTCCTCCCGGCAGTGTGTTCCGTGAAGTCACTGGCTCTGATGGGCGTGCTTTTTGTTTTCCTGGCTAGAGCAGCGCTAAAGCCCGCCCATCAGTGCCAGTGACGTCACCGGGCTTCCTGGCAGCCACATGGAGAGCCTGGTTCGTCACCGGAACTCCTGAAAATGCCTTTGCCCTGCACAATTTAGCACAGGGCAAAGAAGAGCATTGGAGCATGAACTGCTCCGATGCTCAAGTCGGGGGGCTGCCTGGGTGAAAACGGAGGTATGTCCGGTCTCAGCTCTGAACCCTGACAACCCCTTTAACTCTTGTGGAACACCTAAAGGGTTAACAAAGCTTGTACCATCAGTTTTGAATAATTTGAGAGGTCTAGTTTCTAAAATCTTATGTATGGGTGGTTTCTATTACGCCCCTCAAAATCACCTTAAAACAGAATTGGTGCTTAAAAATCGGTTCTGGAAATGTACTTGAAAATCTGCAAATTGCTTCTACATTTTTAAGCCTTCTAAAATCCTAAAAAATATATAATACAAAATTAAATGATATTTACAAAATTATGCCAACTGAATGATAACTATTTTATGAGTTATTTCTATCTGAGAAATTCTAACTTGTGAAAAAACTTGTAAATGTTTCCAAATTTTCTATAAGTTTTGATTTGTCGTTTAATAAATAAAGGAAATAAAAATATTGACCAAAATTAACCGCTAACATGAAAAACAATGTGTCACCAGAAAACAATCTCAGAATCGGTTAGATAAGTATAACCATTCTAAAGTTATTACCACAGTGATACATGTCAGATTAGCAAAAATAGGCCTGGAGAGGAAGCTAAAAACTGGCTTGAGGTAGAAGGGGTAAACCACATTTTCCTGTTGTTCAATGAAGACATTAGATTCATGTTACTGTACATACCATCACATTGCAAATTACAGACATTTGGAGGGATGCCAATTTAACCATGTTATGTATGTATTACTTTTACTGTCAGTTTCTCACAAGTTCTAAATTAGAATTTAGTATGAGTTAACAGGAATCAGCATTCACTGTGTCCACATGTACTTCATATTATTCATAGTCTTGTTTTATTAAGTGTATACAGATTATAATTATTGATCTCCTTACAGTAAATAATGGATCATGTGCTCTCATTGATTGCATTTAGCGTTTTACTACTATGGCATGTGACTTCTGAACAAGTCATTTAAGGTACATTTAAAAGCTTAATTTGATTTGTCAGTAAATGCAGTCCACTGACTTTTTGGTGAGCTACAATATTGTAATAGATTTAGATGTACTAAAATGGCTTATCAAGTTGTTTTTAAAAGTGATTTTTTATTTCATGGCTGAAAAGTTACCCACTGTACAGGGGAACTCCCCTGCATAACGGAAATGGGACAGATCCGTTTTGCAGCCCATAGACGTCTATTGTGACGGAATGAATAACGGAATGCCTCTAAAGGCATTCCGTTATGCATTCCGTCATAGAATTGCGTTATGGTTCATGGTAACGGAATCCATAACGCAATTCACCCTTTACCAACAAACAAAGTGTGAATGAATTTCATAGGTGGAAATTCACTCATCTCTAATCAAAACCAATAGGTGACTGCAAAAAGACTAATAGATATCTTGTGAAAGAATACCTGGAAATTATTGTTTTTTTTGGTAATCAAGATGAAAATTATGGCTCATGCACATGAATGTATTTTCTTTCCGTGTCCGTTCCGCTTTTTTTTACGGACCGTATGCGGAATCATCCATTTCAATGAGTCTGCAGAAAAAAAAAAGGAAGTTACTCCGTGTGCATTCTGTTTCCATATGCTCGTATGTCTGTTCCGCAAAAAAATAGTACATGTCCTATTATTGTCTGCATCACCGAACAAGGATAGTACTGTTCTATTAGGGGCCAGCTGTTCCATTTTGCAAAATACGGAATGCACACAGATGTCATCCATATTTTATGCGGATCCATTTTTTGCAGACTGCAAAATACATACGGTTATGTGCATGAGCCCTTAAGGAAAGACACAGATTTATTTTCAAAATAGTATGAATTGAATCAAGATCATCAAAACATTTTTGTATAGCGTCTTAAATACCTTAAAGTGGACGTGGTTGTCCACTTTTTTTTATATTGATGACCTATTGTCACAATAGGTCATCAATATCAGATCGTCATGGGTCCGTCTCCTGGCACCCGTGCCAATCAGCTGTTTGAAGAGACTGCAGCATTCGTAGCGCTGCCTTCTCATCATTGTTTCACTGCTCGCCAACTGCAGGTGTAATTACAGGTGTAATTACAATGCCACTGTCCACAGGTGGACTGGGAAAAAACTTAAAGGGACACTGACAGGCCCAATATGAATATTTTGGTATATATATGACAGTACAGTCTTCTAAAGTGTATTAAAATCATCTAAGTATACCCCCTGTCCACCTTATAAATACAGTAAACTGAAGTTTTATAACCTGCTTGAATCGTCTTCAATCTGCCCAAGGGGCGGCGTTTCATCTCCACTTGCGCCCAGCCAGCCGCTCCCAACTGCCATTTTGAAGCGCCGCCCAGCTCATCAATATTCACTTCGCTGGGCGGCTACTACAGTCCCCGATTTCACAAGATCCGGCGCATGCCCAATACACGCCTGGCACCCTCACTGGCCGGGATCACATCGCGTCTGCGTACAGTCTGCATCTTAGAGGCCGCTTCAGCCTCTGCGTTATGCGCATGCGCCGGGCACTGTTCAGCACAGCGCTTCAGAGCGGGGACAGCAGAAGCCGCCCAGCAAAGTGAATATTGATGAGCTTCAAAACGGCAGTTGGGGCGAGGCTGGCTGGGCGCAAGTGGAGATGAAACGCCGCCCCTTGGGCAGAATGAAGACGATTCAAACCAGGTTAAAAAACTTCAGTTTACTGTATTTATAAGGTGGACAGGGGGTATACTTAGATGATTTTAATACACTTTAGAAGACCTGTACTGTCATATATATACCTAAATATTCATATTGGGAATGTCAGTGTCCCTTTAAAGTGACCAAATGTGGGTCCAGACTGACACAAGGCAGGGCCAACATAAGTAGGTGAGACCATTAATACTGTAGCCCAGAAGCAAAATGCTGGCACAGCATTCAACTCTATCCTGGCAATGAGGATGGCAATACAGTTGAATGCAGGAGGACACTTTCTTCTGTGTATGAATACCAGATGCTCATGTACCTGGGCATCGGCCCATCCAGAAACTACCCTGTGGGGTCTATGGCCAGTCCGCCCCTGCCCCCGTCCCATTCACTTCAGTTCAAGTGAATAGGACAAAACCTTCAGATGTAATTACACCTCTGCAGTTGCGACTGTGAGCAGGTAAGCAATGAAGAGAAGGGGCGCTCATACAAGTGCTGCAATCTCAGCTGATGTGCAGAGTTGCCGGGAGTCGGCTTCCCCCAGGATAAGTCAACAATATAAAATAACCCCTTTAATACACCTTAAGGGTATAGTTGTGGTGTTTTCTATTGGGAAGCCATATGTATCCTAGCTGCCATGCAAATTTTCTTAATCAATTTAAATATTTGCTTAAGGGTACTTTCACACTAGCATTATTCTTTTCCAGCATTTTCTGTCCTAGGGGCTCAATACCGGAAATGTCTTCAGTTCAGTCTTTTTGCCTTTTCAGGATGGAGATAAAACCACAGCATGGTGCAGTTTTATCTCCGTCCAAAGTTCCGTAACACTTGACGGAATGTGCCGGATCCTGCATTTTTTCCTATTGAAATACATTAATGCCGAGTGTACCGAGTGATCCATCTTTGCAGTCTGTGCATGCTCAGAATGCAAAAAATGTGGAAAAAAAATGCCGGATCCGTTTTTCCGGATGACACTGGAGAGACGGATCCGTAATTTCCATGCATTTGTCAGATGGATCAGGATCCTGATCCATCTGACAAATGTTATCAGTGACGGAACTGCCTGCCGGAATCCTCTGCCGCAAGTGTGAAAGTACCCTTATTTGCTTACGTTGTTACAACAAAACATACAATAGGGTGTGACGACTTGGAATGTGCGGATATTACTGTTAAAATAAAGTCTATTAAAAATGGGATCAGTTTTGACAGATAAATCTCACCACTACACAGGGGATTCGCAGTCTCTCTTCCTGATAAGCCGATCTGCAGTGCTTTCCAAATTCCACTTGTCTCTTCGGCGGTCCAGTGGTCTCTGTAGCTTATTCCCTCTGGGCATTCAGTATGGTAATCCACTCTCGTCGGAAAGGAAACTCCCGACATGACGCCACTTATGGCTATTTTCTGGACCATCATGCAAAGTGGTGACTCAGTAGAAGAAATGGAGAGAGAAAACACCTTGTGCAGGACGTAACAGTAAAATAATTCGTTTTATTAGGTTATAATTACAAAATTAAAAACTCTTAAAAGGCATGTTATGATAAAAACGGAGATCCCTCTGCCCATACATCAACATACAATGCATTTGAAAAGTCTACAGACTTTTCCACTTTTTTCACATTTTGTTATGTTGCTAAAATAAATCAATTCATGTTTTCCCCATCAATCTGCACTCAATACCCCATAATGAGAAAGTGAAAATAGAACTCCAAAGATCCTGTGTGCAGATGGGGGAAACTTACAGAAGGTCAACAATCAATGTAGCACTCCAACAATCTGGGCTATATGGCACCCACCTAGAGTAAAAAAAATAATAAAAAAAACATGTGAAGGACTCTCAGACAGTAAGAAACAATATTCTCTGGTCTGATGAAACCAAGATTGAACTTTGCGGCCTCAATTCTAAGTGTCATGTTTGGAGGATACCAGGCACTGCTCATCACCATTCAATACTATCCCTTCAGTGAAGAATGGTGGTGGCAGCATCATTACAGTATGTGAAGTTTTTTTTTTCCAATGGCTAGGAAAGGGAGACTGATTAGGGTTGAGGGAATGTTGAATGGAGCAGTACAGACCTCATACTGGGCCAAAAATTCATGTTTCAACAAGACAATGACCCTAAGCACATAGCCAAAACAACACAAAAGTGGCTTAGGGACAACTCTGTAAATGTCCTTGAATGGCTTAGCCAGAGCCCCAACTTGAAACCAATCAAACATCGCTGCAGATACCGAAAACTGTCTGTCCACTGACAGTCCTCTTACAACCTATTTGAGAGCTTGAGAAGATCTGCAGAGAAGAACGGCAAAAAAGCCTCAATTACAGGTGTGCAAACCTTGTGGCATTGATACCCAAGAAGACTGGAGATTGTAATCAATGCCAAAGGTGCTTCAACTAAGTCCGGGTCTGTAAAGGGTCTAAATACTTCAATGTCAATACAATATTTTAGTTTTTCTTTTCTAATAAATTAGCAAACATTTTGATTGAACACTCTGTTTTCAGTTGGTCATTATTGCGTATTGAGTGCAGAATGATGGGGGGGAAACTTATCACAAGGCACCAATATAAAATGTGAAAAACATGAAAGTGTCTGAAGACTTTTTGAATGTACTGTAAATAAAGATTTAAAAAAATATAAATACATTCTTGCTGAAAAGTTTTTTCATGATTTTGTCCCAATTTGTCAAAACTGTGTGACCTTAATTCATTGTTTTATTCAGCGATATCCAGATTAAGGCATTTAGCACACAGCTCTACCTCATACAGTACCCAATACACAGGGCTGACTATTCCTCCATTATATTACTCTGAATTCCTATGGTGGTATAAAGAGATTTTGCAGGGCCTTTCACCTTCATAAACAATGCTTTAAAGGGGTTGTCCAGGATCAAGATTTTTTTGAAAAACCAGTTAAATCACTATTAATAGCGGTTTGAAGGTCCCCCCCAGATGTTTCTAGGTATTTTTACACTTCAGGAGGGCTCCTACAGTCCCCCACTGATTGTTTACCTTTCTGTTTATGTGCCGCAACTTCCTGCCTCAATGCTTTCTGGGTCCCAGCGCAGCTAAACGCCTCCTTCCTTACTAAGAATGCGCCCTGCTCGGCGAGGGGCGTGGCTTAGTGATGCGATGGGCGTGGCTTCGCGGCGTGAGGGGGCGTGGCTTATCGCTTCTGTTGCCGCATCGTTACTGCCCCTCAATGCGCTTGGAATAATTAGAGGCTGACGGTGACGTCACCGGGCTCCTTGTGAAGCGGAAGGAGAGGCTTCACTATGCAGAAAGGGACCCGGTACGTCACTGACTGTGATAGAAACTGCACTTCCGGCTGAAAATTTGTGAAGTGAAAAAGGGCCATCAGAAATGTCTGGTAAGGGAAGGACAGGCATGAATGTAATATTTAGGGGACCATTGTACATGTAGACCCATGTCCCCAATCCCGGACAACCCCTTTAACTCTTACATGCACCATGATGTACAAGCAGGCTCCATATCTGTCTATAATAACTGGGATATGTTAAAAAAGAGAGAAAAAGGAAGGATGAGGTTAACACAAACTACAGAGTAGACCAAAGAGTACAGAGTAGAGCAAAGGTACAGTAGTAATGAATCAGAGGTGCCAAAGGTGATGGAAAATGAAAGAAAATGAATGAGAAAGATGTGCAAAAAAGTGATAGAGAAGGCAGCTGGAATCAGTGCTAGGGAGGCTACACACTTAATAGACAGGTTATTGGTGAAAACTAGGCCATCAACTGTTGAAACATTTGTAAAGGCGTATCATGACGAACCAGCTTAGGTACGAAAACAGTAAGGACAAACAGACAAATGTCAGCGCCACTCTCTAAGTAATCAGAATATAATAGGTATTAATAGTGACCCAAGAGACCGATGACAGGCCTCCAAGTCAATTGGTGAAACAACCAAACGGTAACAATAAAGATACTATAACGGTTATGGTAATATAATTAAAATGCTTTGAGTAGATATAGAAATGGGAAAGTAATTATATGAATCATTAAATAAATACACACCCAAATGGTATTACATTAAAATTAGAACTATGTATCACGTACTATAAGTGATACTTGATATATTAAAAACAAACAGGGGAGCACCCTGATGGACTCACTTCACAGGGGATATGCC